>NC_090736.1:67456576-67509076 GCF_036898095.1 Palaemon carinicauda | reverse complement strand
GATCATGAATGCCCTTAGAAAAGAAGTTCAGGAGAAGGGATGCAGCGAGCAGCAGCAGCTACAGTATAGTGTGACCTACTCAAGTCGTAGGCAGAACCTAATGGTTCGTCTACAACGAGTAACATACAGCTATTGGATCCCCTTTCTCGTGTTTCAGATTCCTTGGAAAAGGAAACAGCACGGAAAAACGAAACGGGGGAAATGAAACAGCCGGGAAAAGGAAACAGCACGGAAAAACGAAACGGGGGAAATGAAACAGCCGGGAAAAGGAAACAGCACGGAAAAACGAAACGGGGGAAATGAAACAGCCGGGAAAAGGAAACAGCACGGAAAAACGAAACGGGGGAAATGAAACAGCCGGGAAAAGGAAACAGCACGGAAAAACGAAACGGGGGAAATGAAACAGCCGGGAAAAGGAAACAGCACGGAAAAACGAAACGGGGGAAATGAAACAGCCGGGAAAAGGAAACAGCACGGAAAAAAGAAACGGGGAAATGAAACAGTCGGGAAAAGGTAACAGCACGGAAAAAGAAACGGGGAAATGAAACAGTCGGGAAAAGGTAACAGCACGGAAAAAGAAACGGGGAAATGAAACAGTCGGGAAAAGGAAACAGCACGGAAAAAGAAACGGGGGATATGAAACAGCCGGGAAAAGGAAACAGCACGGAAAAAAGAAACGGGGGAAATGAAACAGCCAAGAAAAGGAAATGACACAGCCCGGAAAAAGAAAGAAACGAAGGAAATGAAACAGCCAAGAAAAGGAAATGATACAGCCCGGAAAATGAAGAAACGGGGGAAATTAAACAGCCCGGGAATGGGAAATGGGGAAATGAAACAACCCCATAAAAAAGAAACGGGGGAAATGAAACAGACAAGAAAAGGAAATGATACAGCCCGGATAAAAGGAAACGGGGAAAATGAAACAGCCCGGATACAGGAATCGGGGGATATGAAACATCCCGGAAAGAAGGAAATGGGCAAATGAAACAACCCCATAAAAAGGAAATGGGAGAAATGAAACAGCCAGAGAAAAGGAAATGGGGAAATGAAACACTCTAGAAAAAGGAAACGGAGTAAATGAAACAGGCCGGAAAAATAAATGTGGAAATGAAACAGCCAGGAAAAAGGAAACGGAGGAATGAAATACCCAAGAAAAAAGAAACGGGGAATGAAACAATCACGCAAAAATGAAACAGACCCCCCAAAAAAGAAAACAGAGCGGGTAAATGAAAAAGCCCAGAAAAAAAAAGAAATGTGGAAAAATTAAACTGCCAGGAAAAAAGAAACATGGGAAATGAAACAGCCTGGAAAAAGGAAACAGGTGGAAATGAAACAGTCTGGAAAAGAGATAAAAGGAGGACATGAAACAACCCAGAAAAAAAATAAAAGGCAGAAACGAACAGCTTGGAAAATATAAACAACCAGGAAAAGTAAAAGGGGATATGGAACAACATTGAAAAAATAAAAAGGAAATGAAACAGCCAAGTAAAAGATAACAGGAAATGAAACTGCCCGGATAAAGGAAACGAAGTGAAATGAAACAGTATGTATGAAAATAAACACGAAGAAATGAATCAGCTGGCAAAAAGAAACGGGGGGAAATGAAACAGCCTCGAAAAAGGAAACGGGAAAATGAAAAAAAAAAATAGAGAAAAGAAACGATGGAAATGAAACAGTCCGGAAAAATGGAAACGAGGTAAAATGGAACAGCACGGAAAAATGGAGGAAATAAAACTGGCCTGGGAAAAAAAGAGAGGAAAATGAAACAGCTTGGAATAAGGGGAAATGAAACCGCCCCAAATTAAGAACCGAGGGAGATGAAACAGCCCAGAAAAAGAAAGGGGTGTTATGAAACGGGTAAGAAAAGGAAACAGGGGAAGGAAACCACCCGAAAAAAATGGGAAAATGAATCACCCAGGTAAAATGAAATGGAAATAAAATAAAATTGGAAAAGGAAATGGGGTATTTGAAACAGCTCAGATAAAATAAAACGGGAAAATTAAATTGAGCACGAAAAGAAAGTGCACAGCAAAAAGGAAATGGAAGAATGAAGCTGCCCGGAAATAGTATACGGAAAAATTAAACACCCAAGAAAAGGGAAACAAAGAAAATTAAACAGCTTGGACAAAAGGAACGAGGGTTATGAAACAACCAAGCAAAAGGGAAACTGGAAACAAATTAAACCATCTAGAAGGAGGAAACGGGGGAAATGAAGCAGCCCAGTTAAAGGAAAAGAGTAAATGAAACAGCTCAGATGGAGGGAATGGAAAAGAGAAACAGCCTAGAGAAAGGAAATTATTATTATTATTATTATTATTATTATTATTATTATTATTATTATTATTATTATTATTATTATTATTATTATTATTATTATTATTATTATTAGCTAAGCTCAATGCTAGTTGGAAAAGCAGGATGCTATAAACCTAAGGGCTCCAACAGGGTAAAATAGCCAAAAAAGGAAAGGAAATAACGAAATAAGTATACTTCAAGAGAATTAATGAACAATTAAAATACAATATCTTCAGAACAGTAACAACATTAAAATTAATCTTTCATATATAAACTATAAAAACTTCAAAAAACAAGAGGAAGACAAATAAGATGCAATAGTGGGGCAGTGTACCCTCAAGCAAGAGAACTCTAACCCAAGACAGTCGAAGACCATGGTACAGGGGCTATGGCAGTACCCATGACCAGAGAACAATGGGTTGATTTTGGAGTGTCCTTCTCCTAGAAGAGAGGCTTACCATAGCTGACGAGTCTCTTCTACCCTATTGATTAGAAGTTATATGGCATCTTGACATCTATGGTCATTGACGCCTATCTTCCACCCTTACCAAGAGGAAAGTAGCCACTGAACAATTACAGTGCAGTGGTTAACCCCGTCAACGAAGAAGAATTGTTTGGTAATCTCGTTGTTGTGAAGTGTATGACGACAGAGGAGAATGTGGAAAGAATAGGCTAGATTATTCGGTGGATGTCCGGGCAACGGGAAAATGAGCCGTAACCAGAAAGAGGGATCCAGTGTAGTACTGTATGGTTAGTCAAAAGACCCAATAAAATGGGGGAAATACAAAATCCTAGCATAATGAAATGAGGGAAATGAAACCGCATAAAAAAGAAAATTGGGGAAATAAAACAGCAGAGAAAAAAGAAAATTGGACAAATAAAACATCCCAAAAAAGGAAATGGGGGAAATAAAACAGCCCAGAAAAAGGAAATGGGGAAATGAAAAATCCCAGAAAATATTAATGAGGAAATGAAACAGAACAGAAAAAGGGTGATGGCGAAATGAAAGAGACTAGAAAAAGTGGTGATGGAGAAATGGAACAGCCTAAAAAATCAAATGGTTAAATCAAACAGACCACAAAAAGGAAATGAGGGAAATGAAACCGACCAAAAAAAGAAAATGGGTAAATAAAACACCACAAAAAAGGGAATGGGGAAATGAAACAGCCAGGAAAACAGGGAATGAGGAAACAAAAGAGCACAGCAGAAAGGCAATAGGGAATTGAAACATCTCGGAAAAAGGAAATGGGGAAATGGAAAAGCCCTGCAAAGGAAATGGGGAAAATAAAAAAAGCCCAGAAAAAGGAAATAGGGGAAATGAAAAAACCAAGAAAAAGGAAATGTGGGGGAATGAAACTGCTTTGAGGGAAACCGCTGTGAAAAAGGATATGATAAAATAGACCGCAATGAAATAACCCGGATAATGGAAATGGGAGAAATGAGAAAGCCCAGAAAAAAGGAAATGGAGGAAATGTAAAAGCCCAGAAAAAGGAAATAGGGGAAATGAAACAGCCCGGAAAAAGAAAATAGGGGAAATGGAACAGCCTAGAAAAAGGAAATAGGAGAAATGAAACATTTCAAAAAAAGGAAATGAAGGAAATGATACAGCCCAGAAAAAAAGGAAATGGGGGATAGAAACAGCCAGGAAAAAGGAAAATAGGGAAATGAAACAGTCAGGAAAAAGGAAATTGGGGAAATGAAACAGCCCAGAGAAAGGAATTTAGGGAAATGAAACAGCCCATAAAAATGAAGTGAGGAAATGAAACAGCCATGAAATAGGAAATAATGGAAATGAAACAGCCAAGAAAAAGGAAATTCTGGAAATTAAACATCCCAGATAAAAGGGGAAATAAAACAGCCCGGCAAAAGGAAATGGGGGAAAGGAAATAGCCTGAAAAAGGGAAATGGGGGAAATGGAACTGCCGGACAAAAAGAAAAAGGGAAATGTGATACACACACCACTAAAAAGGAGATGGAACAGCTAGGAAAGGGGAAATGGGAAAATGAAAGAGCACAGTAGCAAGGTTTTGGAGTAATGAAGCTGCCAGGAAAAACGAAATGGAGAAAATGGAAATGCCCTGAAAAACCAAATGGTGTAAATGAAACAGTCGGGAAAAGGGAAATGTATAAATTAAACAGACCGCAATAAGGAAATGAGGGGAAATAAAACATCCCAAAAAAAAAAGGAAATGGGGGAAATGAATCTGCTCAGAAAAAAGGAAATGGGGAAAGTAAAGAGCCCAAAAAAAGGAAATGTAGAAAATGAAGCCACCCGGAAAGGAAATGGGATCTTTAAACAACATGGGAAAAGGGAATGGGCAAAATGAAAAAAAACGGGGAAAGAGAAATATAACAGGCCAGGGAAAAGGAAATGGGGGGAAATGAAACCACCCGTAAAAAGGAAATGGGGGAAATGAAAAGCCCAGAAAAAGGAAATGGGGAAATGAAAATCCAGAGAGAGGAAATGAAAATGAAACAGACTAGAAAAAGGAATTGGGGGAAATGAAAGATCTCAGCAAAAAGGAAATGAAAAATCGAAATAAGGGAAATGAAACACCCTAGAAATGAATTGGGGGAGATGAAATAGCTCGATAAAGGAAATGAGGGATAAGGAACTGCCCGACAAAAAAGGAAATTCCGGAAATGAAACAACATAGAAAAATTAAATACGAGAAATGAAAAAGCACAGAAAAGGGAAATAGGGGAAACGAAACAGCCAAAAAAAGAAATGAGGAAATGATACAGCCTAGAAAAGGAAATGGAGAAATGTAACTACCTAGGAAAGGGAAATGGAGAAATGAAATAGCCCAGCATAAAGGAAATGGGGGAAATGAAATAGAATAGAAAAATAAAATAGGGGAATCGAAACCGCTGAAAAAAAGTTAAGAGGGAAATGAAAAAGCCGAGAAAAACGAAATAGGGGAAACCAAAAATCCGGCAAAAAGTAAATGGGGGAAATAAGCCAAGAGAAAAGAAACAGGATAAGGAAAAGGGTGAAATGAGAAAGCCTAGAAAAATGAAATGGGGGAAACGAAATAAAACACAAAAAGGAAAAGAAACAGGATAAGGAAAAGGGTGAAATGAGAAAGCCTAGAAAAATGAAATGGGGGAAACGAAATAAAACACAAAAAGGAAATGGGGGATATGAAAAAGCCTAAAAAAACGAAACAGGGGAAATTAAATAGCGCGGAAAAATGAAATGATTGAAATGAAAATGCCTAGAAAAATTAAACACGGGAAAGGAAATAGCACATTAAAGGAGAAGGGGGAAGTGAAACTGACGGGCAAGAAGGAAATGAGGGAAATGAAACCCCCTAGAAAAATGAAATAGGGAGAAACGGAATACCCCAAAAAATAAAAATGGGGGAAATGAAAAAGCCTAAAAAATTAAATAGGGGAAAAAAATATCCCGTAGAAAAGAAATGGGGGAAATAAAACAGCAGAGAAAAAAGGAACAGGGGAAATTAAACAGCACAAAAAATGAAATGGGGGTAATGAAAAAGCGTAGAAAAATTAAATAAGAGAACAAAATAACCTGAAAAAAGGAATAGGGAAATGCAACTGCTGGGCAAAAAGTAAATAGAGAAAATGAAAGAGCCTAAAAAACGAAATACGGAAATAAAATAGAACGAATAAAGGAAATGGGGAAATGGAACTCCAGGCCACAGGGCAGAAAGGAAATGGGGGAAATGGAATTGCAGGGCAAAAAGGGAATTGGGTATATGGAACTGAAAGGCAAAAATGGAAATAGGGGAAATAAATCAGACTATAAAAATGAAATGGGGAAACGAAATAACCCGGGAAAAGGAAATGGGGGAAATGTAACTACAGGGCAAAAACAAAATGGGAGAAATGAAACAGCCTGGAAAAATGAAATAGGGTAAAAGAAATAACCCGAATAAAGGAAATGGGAGAAACAGAACTGAAGGGCAAAAAAGAAATGGGGGAGATGGGAATGCAGGGCAGAAAGGAAATGGGGGGAAATGATACAGAATGGAAAAATTAAATAAGGTAAAAGGAAAAACCCAAAAAAGGAAATGGAGAAATGAAACAGCCTAGAAAAAAATAGGGGAAAGGAAATAACCCCCAATAACAGGAAATGGGGGAAATGAAACAACGTAGGAAAATGAAATAGGGAAAATGAAATAGCCCGAAACAAGGAAATGGGGAAATGAAACGGCCTACAAAAATGAAATAGGGGAAACGAAATACCCGAAAAAGGGAAATGGAGAAATGAAACACCCTAAAAAATTGGGGAAACAAAATAAACACCGCCCCCCCCCCATAATGAAATGGGGAAACGAAACAGCGTAGAGAAAGAGAAATAGGGGAAACAAAATAAACTGAAAAAGGGAAATGGGGGTTATGAAAAAGCATGGAAAAATTGAATAAGGAAACAAAATAACCAGAAAAAAATAAAATAGGGGATATGAAACAGCCTAGAAAAATGGAATTGTGGAGATTAAATAACCCCCAAAAAAGGAAATGGGGGAAATGAAACCCCCTAGGGAAAATTAGATAGGGGAAACGAAATAACCCAAAAAAAGAAAATAGGGGAAATGGAACCGCCAAGAAAAACGAAATAAGTGAAAAGTCATATCCCAAAATAAAGGAAATGGGGAATATGAAACGGCCTAGAAAAGTGAAATAGAGGGAACGAAATAACCACAAAAAAGAAATTGGAGATATAAAAAAGCCTAGCAAAATGAGATAGGGGAGAGGAAATAACCCAAAAAAGGAAATAGGGGATATGAAACAGCCTAAAAAAATTAAATAGGGGAAACTAAATAACTCGAAAATGAAAATGGGAGAAATTGAACTGCAGGGCAAAGAAGAAATGGTAGAAATGGAACTAAAAGGTAAAAAGGAAATGGGGGAGATGGAACTGCAGGGCAAAAAGGATTTGGGGGAAATGGAACTGCAGGGCAAAAAGGATTTGGGGGAAATGGAACTGAAGGGCAAAAAGGATATTGGGGATATGGAACTGCAGGGTAAAAAGGAAATGTGGGAAATGGAAATGCCTAGAAAAATGAAATGGGGAAAGGAATTAACCAGAAAAAAGAAAATAGAGGAAATAGAACTGCGGGGCAAAAAGGAAATGGGGGAAATGAAACAACCTAGAAATATGAAACAGGGAAAACAAAAAAGCCCAAAACAAGGAAATGGGTAAATGAAACGGCTTACAAAAAGGAAATAGGCGAATCGAAATACCCGAAAAAAAAGGAAATGGAGAAATGAGACACCCTAAAAAAATAGGGGGAAACAAAATAACAACCCCCCCCAAATAAGGAAATGGGGGAAACGAAACAGCGTAGAAAAGAAGAAATGGGGGAAACAAAATAAACTGAAAAAAGGAAATGGGCGTTATGAAACAGCATGGAAAAAATGAATAGGGAAACAATATAACCAGAAAAAATGAAATGGGGGAAATGAAACAGCCTAGAAAAATGGATTTGTAGAAATTAAATAACCCCAAAAAAAGGAAATGGGGGAAATGAAACTGCCTAGGGAAAATTAAATAGGGGAGACGAAATAACCAGAGAAAAGAAAATGGGGGAAATGAAAAAGCCTAGAAAACGGATTTTAAACAAAGCGAAAAATCTATTTTTGGGTTATATATCCACGCCGTCCTGATGGAAGGTTCCTTTAGGCAGCTTTCTAAGGGATATTTGGCTACAGTGATACTCCCAGAGAATTGACCACAGGTCTCCAGAATTCTAACTCCTGGCACGAGTATCCTTAAGATAACTCTTAAGGATATCACATAATATCAGGGGACGTATTTCTTGATAAGACACATGGCAATCTTCACCCCGAATAGAGTTTTTGCTATGAGGGGGATATGTCAATATTGACTATAGAGGCATCAAGGTTTGTATTCGTGAGAATAAAGTGAAATTTGGCTATTATCAGAATGTACACACAAGAATAACTTCAAGTATTTTAGTTTTAGGAAAATAAGAGATTCTAGCTAGTTTTATTCGACTACTGGTAGAGCGAATAAGACGCAAATAAATTTTCTGTATTTATTTGTATGGTAAAAATTAAATACAACAACGAATGTATTAAAATAGAATCCTTCAATTACATAACTACCTTTTTAAAGTACATATATATTTATCACCTGCAGGGGAACAAATATATTGTACCAACCGTGTGTCGCACGTTCGTACATAGTTCATTTTGTGCTTGTATCTTCGCTCTCCCCTCGCACTAAAAAGAACCTGAAAAAACATGTCTTGTTTCTCCTCTGTAACATTGTCTATTTTTTTAACATGAAAATTCTTGTTGCCTTGAACTTTTGTATATAAAGGAGAGTGTTCTATAATAAACTCACTCAGTTGTTTTCAACTTGCCTTTGAGTCACAACCTTCTCTCGGCCCGTCACATTGGTGACCCCGGAAGTTGACTCGCTCCTCCTGCCTTCCAACCACCCCCCCCCCCCTCGCCCCTCCATCGTTGTAACCATGGAGGACTCTACGGAAGTTATTGCTGCGACTCCCCTATTGAAACTTTCATCATTCGCCAGCGGAGAGGCGTTTGCTTGGTTTCAGCGCGCAGAAATCCAGTTTCGCATCAAGGGCGTGACTCGCTCAATCACCAAAGCAGATTATGTTCTTGCGGTGATACCCGAGGACACCTTCCCGGAAATATCCGACTGGCTTTATGAACAAGGAGACACCCCAATAGCGTATGACGCCCTCAAAACATACCGTCTGCAGCAGTACTCGCCTTCGCCAGCCGCCCGTATAGCAAAGCTTTTTCAGCTCTCGCAACAACCGTTGGGGGACCAAAGGGCTTCGCTCGCCCTCAGGGAAATGACCGGTATCGCTCGCCTGCAACCTGCCACAGACGGCTCTCCTCGTGAGGTGAACCTACTTCGTGCCCTTTGGATACGCTGTTTACCCGGACCTATACGCGATGTCGATAGTTTACCCATAAAGGACTTGATGACCAAAGCCGACGCCCTTATGGACAGCCACTTCAAGACCTCCATCAACGCCTCCACCCCTGACGAAGAGGACGCCTATTCAACGTCACCCGAAGCTGACGTGAAGGCCGTAGGACATACACGCCTACCCCGTGACGTGCCGAAGCGGCGACAAAGCCACCCACCACCCGCCACTCGCTTCCTCCCCAACCAACGACTTCTACAGCCACTTACTACCTCCCATTCGCCGCAGTTTTGCTACTATCACTTCAGATTCGGGGCAACCGCGAAGAAATGTGCCAAGGATTGTCAGTGGCCAAAAAACGTGCAAGTAGGCCATCGCTCGTGGCGGTGGCCTCCCGTGTTTCTAATCTTTTCTTTTTACATGATGCAGGAACGGGCGTGCGATTTTTGGTAGACATGGGTGCTTGTCGTTCTCTTTTGCCAAGGGAACTCTTCAGGACACGACGTAGTCTGCCTACATCTGCCGACGTCCGTTTGGTAGCTGCCAACGGATCTGCAATACCCCCCTACGGTTACGAGAACCTCATATTATCGTTCGGAAACGGTAAATTTAATTGGAAGTTTCTCGTTGCTGACGTCACATTGCCAATCCTCGGTGCGGATTTCCTCTCTCATTTCCACCCTCTGGTTTGATGTCACCCACCGATGATTGGTCAACGCAGACTCGTACTTATCGACACCTCTTCAACCCGCCCCCTCCAACCTCGCTCTCCACATCAGTGCAACCACGGATGCCTACGCCCACCTCCTCACATAGTACCCAGAAGTTTTCCGTCCAAAACTTCGCCAAACACCCACGGCTCCTGCCAAGCACGGTATTTATCACCATATCAAGACGAAGGGACTCCCAGTGTTCGCAAAATTCAGACGTGTGGCACTGGAATGATTGGCAGCCGCCAAACAGACGTTCGATGAAATGGAGGAAATGGCCTTTGCCAAAAGGCCTCAGCCCATGGTCGTCACCCTAACACATCGTTCTGAAGAAAGACGGCTCCCTTCATCTGTGCGGGGATTACAGGCGCCTGAACATGCAAACAGAACCGGATCACTACCCCCTCCCAAACATTGCCAACGTGACCTCCTACCTACACAAAGCGAAGGTTTTCTCTACGCTCGACCTCCTGAAGGGGTATTATCAGGTGCTTATGAACCCAGAAGACATCCCCAAGACCGCCATCACTACTCCGTTTGGTACATACACCTTCAATTACTCCTGTTTTGGCCTTCGTAATGCTGGGGCCACATTTCAACGTCTCATGAATGGCATCTTAGGGGACCTCCCCTTCTGTTTATGTTATGTTGACGACATACTTGTGTTCTCTTCCTCAAAAGAGGAACACCTCCGTCACCTGCACATCGTGCTCAACCGCTTGCAACAAAACGGCCTTGTAGTCCGGTACGACAAGTGTACCTTTGGCGCCAACGAAGTGTCGTTCTTAGGGCACCGCATCACTCCAGGAGTCCATCCCCTCCCTGAGAAGGTAGCAGCCGTTCAGGACTTCCCCATGCCCTCGACCGTCAAAGCTCTGCAGGAATTTTTGGGCATGATCAACTGTTATCATTGTTTTCTGCCAGCCATTGCCGCCAATCTTGCTCCCCTCTACGCCTCCCTCAAGGGCAAGCCAAAGGACCTGAAGTGGGGTCCCCTTCAAGAAGCAGCCTTCTGCAATGCAAAGAAGGCCCTATCAACTGCTGCGGCTCTCACTTTTCCTATCCCACATGTCCCTCTCCTTCTCTCCACCGATGCCAGCGACGTCGCTATTGGTGCAGTACTCGAGCAGGTGGTGAACGGCTCGCCCCGCCCATTGGCATTCTTCAGCAGAAAACTGTCCAAGGCAGAATCGGGTTATTCTACCTTCGATTGCAAATTGCTGGCGGTGCACTTGGCTGTCCGTCACTTTCGACTTTCGCCATTTCTTAGAAGGTACGCCCTTCGTCATTCGCACAGACCACATGCCTCTGGTGCACACCTTCACTCGACAGTCTGACGCATGGTCCGCCCGTCAACGCCGACATCTCTCCGCCGTGGCTGAATACAATTGCACCCTTCAATACGCCCCTGGGAAAATGAATCCCGTTGCCGATGCCCTGTCAAGAGACACGTTGACTGCCATTCAACTGGGATTGGATTACAACGCCCTGGCTAAAGCCCAATGACAGGATCCAGAGTATCAAGCATGTAGGACATCATGCACGTCGTTCCGTTGGGAAGACTTCCCCCTCGAAGACTCCAACACCACCCTCCTCTGTGACGTCAGTACTGGTCGACCGCGACCTTGGATCCCTGCTCCCATGCGCCGGCAGGTGTTTGATTTCATTCACGGCCTTTCACATCCCTCGTGCTGTTCTACTGCACAGCTGATGAGGACGAAGTTCATTTGGCACGGCATTTCTAAGGATGCTAAGGATTGGGTCCGCGCCTGTACTTCTTGCCAAACTTCCAAAGTACATCGACACATGGATTCAGGAGTGGGCACCTTTCCTCAACCTCAGCGTCATTTCGCACACATTCACGTCGACGTTGTAGGTCCCCTACCCACATCACAAGGATATTGTTACCTGTTTACCGTCATCGACCGCTCCACTCGTTGGCCTGAAGCCATTCCCATGGAAACTGCAACGTCTGCCTCATGTACATCTGCCTTACTCTCAGGATGGATTGTAAGATTTGGTATCCCTGAGTATATTACTTCTGACAGGGGTACCACTTTCACCTCCCAATTGTGGACATCATTAGCGAATCTCCTGGGCATCACCCTACATCACACAACGGCCTACAACCCCGCTGCCAATGGAATGGTTGAACGTTTTCATCGCACCCTCAAAGCAGCTTTGATGTCCCGCTGCAAGGATTCCAACTGGTTTACTTAGCTTCCTTGGGTCCTCCTGGGACTAAGGACCACTCCTAAAGACGCCCTCGACGTCTCGACAGCTGAAATGGTGTATGGCGATCCGTTAGTCGTCCCTGCCGAGTTTTTTCCTTCTACAACCTCCTCCGACGATCTCCAGCGCATACGTCACGTCGTGGGAAAATTTACTCCATGCTGCCAGACTTACAAGCCCCCTGCGAAGCATCACATACCGACAGACTTGCACTCTGCAACGCACATCTTCCTGCGCAACGACACTAGCAAGCCACCGCTAATGCCCCCTTACATGGTCCCTTTCCTTGTGATCCGACGCAGTCCGAAAGCATTCCTACTAAATATTCGTGGCAAAGAAGACTGGGTCTCCATTCATCGTCTAAAACCTGCTTATCTTCTGCCAGATGACCCGCCTACAGTTCGCCTCTCTAGATCAGGGCGCCCTATTTAACATGTACAGTATGTCATTTTTAGGGGGGGAGCCATGTACCAACCGTGTATCGCACGTTCGTACATAGTTCATTTTGTGCTTGTATCTTTGCTCTCTCCTCGCACTTAAAAGAACCTGAAAAAACATGTCTTGTTTCTCCTCTGTAACATTGTCTGTTTTTTTAACATGAAAATTCTTGTTCCCTTGAACTTTTGTATATAAAGGAGAGTGTTCTATCATAAACTCACTCAGTTGTTTTCAACTTGCCTTTGAGTCACAACCTTCTCTCAGCCCGTCATAATATATTAGAATGCCACTCAAAAGATATTTTGTGAAATTATTATGTTAACTTTCACTGAGATGTTAGATATGTAAAAAACACTGTGTACAAATGTACACACGGCACTGGTGTTATTGGTTAGTTTCTACGCCTATAACGAACAGTCCAAGGGTCAGGGAGTGATCCTCAATAAAAAAGGTACTACACTCAAAGGTGCTAACACTTGTTCACCCATTATACTGTAAAAGTCCCAAAACAGTTCACTGTTCATCGCAACACTAGACGACAGGTTTTATTACACTACCTGCCGCCCACACAAAGTGTTTGATTTCATGCATTTGCTTCGCGTAATGTTTATAAAAGTCTCTAGAGGATTTCCAGCCTGTATATGAGCGGAGTCTATCAAAGTCCATATGCTGAAAGAAATTCAGCGAGGAAGCAATTTTTCTTGGATCGTGACCTGCGGGTGTACTGTCAGGATCCACTCTGCGAATAAAGTAGGTGAGCTTCGACCTAAGTTGTTTTAGGGATAAGTTTGATCCTGAGGTTTTGCCTATGAAGAGTTGTCCTTCCTTGACGTCTGAAGTTCTTCAAAGATAGACCTTTAGATACTCTACTGGACATAGAGACATCTTCCTTCAGAGGGCAGATTCTCCAAGGATCGGGAAAAAGATTCAGTTCTCCCTCTTCTATGAACTGAATATGGCCCTCATCTCTAGATAGGGCCACTATTTCATTAACTCTAGCCCCTGAATCTATAGTGAACAAGAATATCACTTTCTGTGTTAGATCCTTTAGGGAGTAATCTTCATTGTTCAAATTCGAAGCGTAGTGCAAGACTTTGTCCAAAGACCATGATATGGGCTTCAGAGGGGTTGCTGGTTTAAGTCTAGCGCGTGCCTTTGGAATCTTATTGAAGATTTTGTTCGACAAATCCACCTGGAAAGTGTATAGAAGAGGTCTAGTCAAAGCTGACTTACACGTAGTTATTGTGATAGAAGCCAAGCCTTGCTCATGAAGGTGGAAGGCAGAAGTCTATCGAGATTTCTGTCGGTTTGATTTTCTTTGACAAAGGAGACCCACTTCTTCCAAGACGATTCATATTGTCTTCTGGTTGACTTTGACTTGTATTCTTCTATGTAGTTGATGTTGTCTTTTGAGATCCCAAACTTTTTCTTGACTGCTAAGGCGAGAAAATCATGAGATGTAGGTTTTGGGTTCTCAATGACGAAGCGTAGACAGTCGAATTCTGAACTAGTTGGGATAGAGCTGGGTTTGGTAGAGGCAACAGCTTCAACCTCAGTACTATCACTAGAGGGAACCCATTGCTCTTGGGCTATTTTAGGGCCACCACTGCTGCTGTCCCCTTGAAGGATCTCAGCTTGTTAAGGATCTTCAGCAGGAGATTTGTTGGCGGGAACAGATAGATATGATGCCATCGGTTCCAATCAAGGGACATGGCGTCCATTGCTTTTGCCCGAGGGTCCTCGTATGGGGCAACGTATCGAGGTAGTTTCTTGCTGTCGCTCGTTGCGAAGAGGTCGATCTGCAGTTACGGGAATTTTTCCAAGATGAAGGCGAATGAGCCTAGGGACCATTCTGACTCTATCAGCTTTCGCCTGGACAGAGCGTCCGCTGTCACATTGTGGAACCCTTGTGGGTGAACTGCTGATAAGTGCCATCTTTTCTTTCTTGCCAAGCGAAAGATGACCAACATCACGTGGTTGATGTAAGGTGATCCCGAGCCTTGTTGGTTCAGACATCTCTCTATCACTTCAATGTCCAAGACCAACTTGATATGGGCTGATCTGGGAGGGGATAGTTTCTTCAACGTCAGGAGGACTGCCAAGGCCTCCAGATTGTTGATGTAAAAGGTCTTGAACTGGAGTGGCCAGGTCCCTTGAACTTTCCTTTGGTGGGAGTGACCTCCCCATCCTTCCGATGAGGCATCCGTGTGGACGACTACTGATGGTTGAGGTGGTTGTAAGGGAATAGTCCTTGCTAGACTCTTGACCTTCGACCACGGCTTCAGAAGCAATCACAGTAAGCTCGGTGTCGTTCTCTGTTGATCTCTTTGAGCATTTGATGCGTATCTTCTCCAGACTCCTGACGCATCCTTTAGCTGTGCTCTTAGCACTGGGTCTGTTATTGCTGCGAACTGGAGAGAGCCCAGTACTCTTTCCTGTTGGCGTCTTGAAATCTTGTTGAATTTCAGTAGTCTCTTAACAGAACCCGCGATCTCTCTCCTATTCTTCGGTGGAATGGAGAGGCGGTGTGACTGCAAGTTCCAATGGATTCCAAATCATTAAAACTCTTGAGCTGAAGAGAGGCGAGACTTCTTGTAATTGATCTTGAAGCCCAGATGTTCCAGGAACTGGATCAGCTTCATGGGTGCCTGCAGACAAGCAGTCTTGGATGCTGCCCACACTAGCCAGTCGTCCAGGTACGCTGCTACCTAAATGCCTTCTAAGCGTAGCTGTTGTACGACTGTGTCTGCAAGTTTCTTGAAAATCCTTGGGGTTATGTTTAGTCCAAAGGCCATGGCTCTGAAGACATCTTTTGTCTTCTGTAGCTTGAATCCTAGGTAGGAGGAGAGGGGGCGGCTGACTGGAAGGTGCCAGTAAGCATCTGCTAAGTCTATCGAAACTGTGTATGCCCCTTTTGGTAATAGGGTGCTTATGTGTTGTAAGGTTAACATCAGGAACTTGTTGTTCTCGATGAACTTGTTGAGTGGAGACAAGTCTAGAATGACTCTGAGTTTGTCCGAATCCTTGGGAACACAAAACAGCCTTCCCTGGAATTTGATGGACTTTGCTTTCCTTATAACCTTTTTGCTCAAGAGTTCTAAGGTATATTCTGCCAATAAGGGGGTGGAGTGTTGGAAGAATTGAGGAAAGGAAGGTGGAGATCTGTTCCATTTCCATCCAAGTCCATTCTTAATTAGGCTGTGGGCCCAGGGATTGAAGGTCCAACGATCCTGAAAGTGAAGGAGTCTTCCTCCGACCTGGAGAATCTCATTGTTTGGATGATCCGGAGGGTTTGTTACCCTGACCACGTCCTCCTCTACCTCTTGAGGGGTTTCTTGAGGAGCCTCGTCTAGACCCTCTAACTTTTGGGCGAAAGGTAGTGGTGTGCCTCTCAAAGCCTGGGTTAAAGGCTGGTGACTGGGTTACCAGCTGTTGAGGCACCATCTGGAAAGTAGTTTGCAGCTGAGCAACAATTTGGGGCATTGTGGTCATGGTAACTGTGGGATGTTGTGCAGGCCGGTGAGGTAGTCTTGGCTTCTTTGTCTTCCTCTTAGGTTGGGGACCAGCATTATGGGAAGATTTCCTTTTGGTGGACATGCCCCACTTTTGGAAAAGGTTCCTATTCTCCGTGGCGGCTTTTGCCACTACCTCTTGGACTGCTTCCTTTGGGAAGAAGTCCTTGCCCCAGATACAGGAAGTGATCAACTTCCTGGGCTCGTGTTTGACCTTTGTGTTGGCAAACGCAAACTCTCTACAGGCACTCTTGGCCTTCACAAAAGCGTACATGTCCTTTACCAGTGTAGCCATGTGCATCTTGGCTAGGACGTGTTCATGTCTGGGGTGCTTGCGATGCCTGCACACATCTCCATGCAGTTCTGGAGGGATAAAGAGGCGGCTAGTCTCACTTTCGTCTCCTGTTCTCTCCTCAGAAGAAAGTCCGACAGCTTTGGGAGGTTTTCATTGAAATGCTGTCCTGCAATGTCAGGATCTAGCTTTGCGACCGAGAAGGTTAGGTGGACCTCGTTCCAGTCCTTCTCCCCCGTAGGCAGGGCTAGAGACAATGGTCTACACTCCTCTAGCGTAGGGCATGGTTTGCCTCCATCAACTGCCTTCAACACGCAGTGGAGAGCTTTTAACGAGAAGGGAAAAGCTCTGGAGGAAGTAGCAAGGAAGGTAGGGTGCTTCTTGCTCAGCACAGACACTTTAGAGTTCGTATAGTCTGCCTTCTTCAGGCTACTCGTCAAGAGAGCCTGTGCCTTGTCAAGGTCAAAGACCATGACCTCCTTAGGTTCCGTCTCTTCTTTAGATGCAGGTTCATTCTTCAGTCTAATGAAGCACTCCAGGTAAGCCGAAAGGTTTGGCCAGAATTGGAGATCGTCGAGGGGTATGGCCCCCATCTTCTCTGAGACGTAGAGTTTCCCATTCATCATAGGCCTGAACTCCGCATACCTCCAGGGGTTGGTTTCGGAGCATTGAGGCAAGTCAGATACTCTAGGTCATTTGTAGGAGCTGCGAGAAGCAGCTATGTGGCTTGCTTCCCTGTATTCCTTCCTCATCTCAAGCTGTTCCTTGCGGAAAGTATCCATCAACTGCTTGAAATGTGCCATGAACTCTTGGCCTGAAGGGAACAGCGGGGCTAGTTGAGGAGTGTGAGCCGATGAGGTTGACAGCACAGGCTGAAAAGCCGTCACAGACAGCAGAGGGTCTTCCGTCTCTGTCGAAACGGATTCTTCTTCCTCCTCGGGTGGCTGGGCCACCTCTTCTTGAGGGTTTTCTTGAAGAAGATCCTTTTCGGTGTCCAAGGACACCTCTGACATCCTCTCCTGATGGATGTCCATGCCTTCTAGCACCTTATTGATGTCGGCCTCTAGCGCTAGTTGTACGCAAGGAGGCTCGGGCCGTGCTTGGGGCACCACCGCATCAGGTGTTGCCTTAGGGAACAGCGGGCTTCTAATAGCGTCGCTTGGTAGGTAAGGTCCCACTTCCGAAGCATTTCCCTCGCAGCATCCCTCGACTCTGATGTCTTGGGATCTCCGAAACCCTCGGTCATCAAGGCCGAGCAGACGTTGCAACCCTTAGGGTCCCAGTGTCTCAGGGTTTCAGTTGCGATGGAACAGGGGGCATGAGACCTGCACATGTTGTGGTCACCAAAGTTCCTACTTTTGTGGTTGCATTACATGACTGCGCACTTCACCTTGAGCTCCTTCTGTAAGGAACGAAAGAGTGAAATGAGTATGGGGTAATTTATCACATTGATAAATTAATTACATGCATTCTATTAATAGATCTTACTATTATAATTATAGCTTAGGATAGTAAGCTAGAAAAGAAATAGGAAAGACATATCTGCGTTTCCTATCCAGACAATTGCTGTGACCTCCCCCAATGTTTATATTTTAGAATTTCCTTATTAGGGAAATATAAGGTGGAATAGCTCTAGAACATAGAGCTGGAGACAGAGTATACAAGCACTAACTCCACCACAAGTGAATATTAATACTGTAGGATAAGGATATTATGTTCTGATGATCTGAGATCCATCAGGGTATTGAAGAAATACTTCACTTCAATCATAAAGCGGTCTCAACAATGGACTGTGAAAGGGAACACAGAATATGTTGGAAATCATACTACTGTATATTATATACTGCAGTTTTCTAACTGCTGTATTTACTTTACTGCAGAAATACTGGCTACTGAATAGTCTTATACTGTAGTTCTGCCAGCATACTGCCGGTTAGGCTAGTACCTGGCGGTACTAGCCAACAGAGAGAGAGAAAGCATGGAGAGAAGGGCTACCGTATTATTATAGTTTAGTACAATAATCAGGGTTGTAGGGACTACTGCCTCTACTGCCTTCTTTCCGGAATGAGGATTCAAATGGAAGGGGAAAGAATGTATTAATTCTAGCTTCTATCCAGCCACAATATCTGTTGCCGGCTGCATTGCCAGTTCCAGGGTTTGAGGATGACAGTCCAAGAGAGGACTGAACAATACTCAGAGTTGCATAGGGTCTCCCACCGGCAGCCGTCATGGCCGGCACAACCTTTCCCGGAGCCTTGCTTCCGTTAGGGGGAAGGTCGAAGCGGCAATCTAGCCACCTTTGTGGAAGCCCGGCCGGTATCGTAATCAGCCCAGCAAGTGGGGAGATTGTAGAATACCGGCCACAGAAGTTGTGACGGCTAAGCTGTCACTAAAGGACAGAAGGGGAAGGAAAAGGGTCTTATATTTTGCTGTCGGCAGCAAAATAAGGAAACATCGTTTCCTATACCGGCGCCGTCTTGGCCGGCAGAAGAATAACGATTCCTCAGCCTAAGACCTTGCCGGATATAAGACATGTCTTCTAAACCACAAGGGAGAAGGTGGCGGCAACTGTACTACCACTATCGGTTGTGGGCCAGGAAAGCCAGGCTTCCTATGCCGGCAACCGTAAAACCGGCAGAGGAATGACTAATCCCCACCGGTAGAGTTGCCGACAACAAGACTGAATACTCTGAGTTACTGTCATCTTTCAAAGTCGGGATGCTCACCGGCAAAGAGGGAAGACAGATACACTATCCTAGTCAAGCCGGAGTATACTACTCTACGACAAGACCAAAGATAGGGTTGCCGCCTTATGGCGGCACTCAGAGGTAAGGAAGGGTTTATCCTTAAATCTCTAAAAGAGATGAGTATTGAATTATGCTAGTAATTCTAGGAGTTGTACTATCTCCGATTGAATTCATAAAAACGATACAGGAGGATAAACGGGGATAACGTTACTAAAGTTTTCTAAAACGCATTAGGCTAGCCTAACTCGAGTCGGGATCTTGGCTACACTACATCACCGAGGACTTATCGTATACTATCGAAACATTTAACAGAAGAGGAAATATTACATGTATAATCTTATCTTCACCCATATAAATTGCCTAAATAGCTATAATTCATTAAAGCTACAAACCAGGGACGTCGTACTACTAACTAAATAAAGCATTTATGCATACGACAGTGGTCCAAAATGGCCGCCTCCGGTGCAGGCTCTGCTCTGCCAAACACATCTAAATTATGCAAATTAACTGTGAAAAGGGAGCCAAAATTTATACACAGGAAAGATTAAATACTCAACTTTCCAGAGGATGAAGATGCTCGAGAATGCATGATAATAATCCTTGAAATAGTAACAAAACCGAGAATAGATGGGAGATACACCATACTTAATTCGTTACTACAAAAGAAATGGGTTATGCTGTAGTAGTACGGGAAAGGGGATCCACCGGGTAACCTTGATGACGGCCCCCCTTCAAATTCGCCACTCTTCCCCCTCAGAGCGAAAACTCTATTCGGGGTGAAGATTGCCATGTGTCGTATCAAGAAATACGTTCCCTGATATTATGCGATATCCTTTAGAGTTATCTTAAGTCGCGCCAGGAGTTAGAATTCTGGAGGCCTGTGGTCAATTCTCTGGGAGTATCACTGTAGCCAAATATCCCTTAGAAAGCTGCCTAAAGGAACTTTCCATCAGGACGACATGGCTGAGCCCAAAAAAATGAAATAAGTGAAACGAAATATCCCAAAATAAAGGAAATGGGGGTTATGAAACTGCCTAGAAAAAATTAAATAGGGGGAACAAAATAACAAAAAAGAAATTGGATATATGAAAAAGCCTAGCAAAATGAAATAGGGAGAGGAAATAACCCAAAAAAGGAAATGAGGGATATGAAACAGCCTAAAAAATTAAATGAGGGAAACTAAATAACTTGAAAATGGAAATGGGGGAAATTGAACTGCAGGGCAAAGAGGATATGGGAGAAATGGAACTAAAGGATAAAAAGGAAATTGGGGAAATGGAACTGCAGGCCAAAAAGGAAATGGGGGAAATGGAACTGCAGGGCAAAAAGGAAATGAGGGAAATGGAACTGCAGGGCAAAAAGGAAATGGGGGAAATGGAAGTGCAGGGCAAAAAAGAATTGGGGGAAATGGAACTGAAGGGAAACAAGGATATTGGGGATATGGAACTGCAGGGCAAAAAGGAAATGGGGGAAATGGAAATGCCTAGAAAAATGAAATGGCGAAAGGAATTAACCCGAAAAAAAGGAAATAGAGGAAATAGAACTGCAGGGCAAAAAAGAAATGGGGGAAATGGAAATGCCTAGAAAAATGAAATGGGGAAAGGAATTAACCCAAAAAAAAGGAAATAGGGGAAATAGAACTGCAGGACAAAAAGGAAAGGGGGGAAATGAAACCGTCTAGAAAAATGAAATAGGGTAAAAGAAATAATCAGAATAAAGGAAATGGGGGAAACAGAAATGAAGGGCAAAAATTAAATGGGGTAAATGAAATTGCAGGGCAGGAAGGAAAGGCAGAAAATGAAACAGCATAGAAAAATTAAATAGGGTAAAAGAAAAAAAACCCGAAAAAAGCAAACTGGGGGATATGAAACACCCTAGAAAAATGAAATAGGCGAAAGGAAATAACATAAATAGAGGAAATGGGGGAAATGACAAAGCCTTGAAAAATGAAATAGGGGAAACGAAATAACCGGAAAAAGGAAAATGGGGGAATGGAAAAAGCCTAGGCAAATGAAATAGGGGAAATGAAACAGCCTACAAAAATTAAATAGAGGAAAAAGAATAACCAGAATAAAGGAAATGGGAGAATTGGAACAAGCCTAGAAAAAAGAAAAGGGGGAAACGAAATAACCCAAATAAAGGAAATGGGATAAATGAAATAGCCTAGAAAAGAATTTAAATAGGAGAAACAAAATAACTAGAAAAAGTAAAGGGGGGATATGAAACTGCATAAAAAATGAAATAAGGGGAACAAAATAACCCAAAAAAAGAAAATAAAGGATATAAAAGAGCCTAAAAAATTAAATAGAGGAAACGAAATTACTCTAAAAATGGAAATGATGAAAACGGAACTGCAGGGCAAAAAGGAAATGGGGGTTATGGAACTGCAAGGTAAAAAGGAAAATGGAGGGAATGGAACTGCAGGGCAATAGGGAAATTGGGAAAATGGAACTGCAGGGCAAAAAGGAAATTGGGGAAATGGAACTGCAGGGCAAAAGGGAAATTGGGGAAATGGAACTGCAGGGCAAAAACGAAATTGGGAAAATGGAACTGCAGCGCAAAAAGGAAATGGGCGAAATGAAAAAGCCTTAAAAAATGAAAAGGGTAAACGAATTAACCCTACAAAAGGAAATAGGGGAAATGGAACTGAAGGGCAAAAAGGAAATGGGGGAAATGGAACTGCAGGGCAAAAAAGAAATTGGGGAAATGGAACTGCAGGACAGAAAGGAAATTGGGGAAATGGAAAAGCCTAGAAAAATGAAAAGGGTAAACGAAATAACCCTACAAAAGGAAATAGGGGAAATGGAACTGCAAGGCAAAAAGGAAATTACGTAAATGGAGCTGCAGGGAAAAAAGGAAATGGGCGAAATAAAAAAAAAAACATAGAAAAATGAAATAGGGGAAATGAAATAACCAAAAAAAAAGGTAATGGGGGAAATGAAACAGCCTAGAAAAAGTAAAATGGGAGAAACGAAATAACACGAAAAAAGGAAATGGGGAAAATGGAACTGCCAGGCAAAAAGGAAAAAGGGAAATGAAACACACACCACAAAAAAGGAGATAGAACAGCCAAGAAAGGGGAAATGGGAAAATGAAAGAGCACAGTAGAAAGGTATTGGAGTAATGAAGCAGCCAGGAAAAAGGAAATGCCCTGAAAAACAAAATGGTGTAAATGAATCAGTCGGGTAAAAGGAAATGTATAAATTAAACAGACCGCAATAAGGAAATGGGGGGAAATAGAACACCTAAAAAAAAGGAAATGGGGGAAATGAAACTGCTCAGAAAAAGGAAAGAGCCCAGAAAACTGATTTTGAGCAAAGCGAAAAATCTATTTTTGGGTGAGCTAGCCATGTCGTCCTAATGGAAGATTCCTTTAGGTAGCCTTCCTAAGAGATATTTGCTACAGTAATACTCCTAGAGAAATAAACCAAAGGTTTCCAGAATTCTAACTCCTGACGCCATTCATCCGTAATATAACTTTAAGGATGTCGCATAATATCAGGGGATGTATTTTTTAGATACGACTTATAGCAATCTTCACCCCGAATAGATTTAACTCTTTGAGGGGGGAAGAGTGGTGAACAAAAGGGGAGCCGTTATCTAGGTACCCGGTGGACCTCCTCTCCTTACTATCACCGGCTGCTATTCCCTTGTTGCATTTAAGCGCTAATAGCCGCAGATAGAGTAGTTTCGGGTGGGATCATCAATAAAGGAGGGTGGGTCCATCAGGACAACATTGCTATTTCACCCAAAAATAGATTTTTCGCTTTGCTCAAAATCCATTTTTTTGGGCTCAGCCATGTCGTCCTGATGGAAGCATATCATAGAATTAACTTTAAAGCACTATATCTGTGGGTTTGTATAAGTGCCTTCTACCTTGAATGTGGTCCTTATCTGGTCTCTTAGACCTGTATATGACATTACTGTTATCTGTCATTTCCACTAAGCTTGGAACTGGCTTAGGGCATCCTGCCCCCTGCAGGGAAAGTGTCGACATCGACAATAAGGATTCAAGGCTTGATTTTCCGTAGGAACGGAAGGTGATATTTAGAGATTACCTGTCACATACCTTGGAAATGTGTACTCTGATTTCAAGTTAGGCCCCTCTAGGGTTTATTTAACTCTAGTATGCTTTATTTGTCTGTAACTGAGATAGCAGCAATAAGATGCAAATACGTTTAGTATTTCTACCTTGCAACTAGATTATCAAATGTAGTTACAATAGGGTATGAATCTGATCCAGCATTGAAAACACATCAGGGTCCATATTTTCTCTTGTAGAAAAAATATGTAATTTCATCGAAATGATGCTACTCAATGGAGATGTGAAACCAAATCTGACTGACTTGTACAGATTTTGGGAATGCATGAACACCGTGACGCAACGTTCTCTCGGCACTGGTGTTATTGGTCAAATATGCACCTATATGGAACAGTGTGTTAATCATCGTTGTGATTTGCACTCGAGGGTAAATGTACCCCTGCACCCAATGCACTGGACAGTCCCAAAGCAGTTCACTGTTCATTACTGCGCTATACGACGGGTTTTATAACACTACACGCCGCCACCACAACATGTTTTATTTCATGTACTTGCTTCGTACAGTGTTTGTAAAAGACTCTGGATGATCTCCACTCAATGTATGAGTGGAGTCTTCTAATGCCCCTATGTTGGAAGAAGTCCAACGAAGAAGCAGCTTTCCTTGGATCGTGACCTGCGGGTGAGCTGTCAGGATCCGCTCTGCGAATAAGTAGGTAAGCTTTGCTCTCAGTTGTATTAGGATAAATTTGATCCTCAGGTTTCGCCTCGGAAGAGCTGTCCCACCTTGAAGTCTGAAGTTCTTCGAATATAGACCTTAAGACACTCTACTGGGCGTAGAGAGACATCTTCCTTCAGTGGGCAGATTCTCCAAGGATCCCACCTCTTGGTGGGCAGCTCGTTCTTGGCAAGAAAGGCAGGATCGGGAAAAAAAGGTTCAGTTCTCCTGGCAACCACTCAGCCTGTGACGTCTTTCTCAACTCAAGGGCGAGCCCATGAGGGAGCGGTCTTCAATGATCAGGAGTAAGTATATACTCAAGAGACGCTTCCCACTCAGAGGACAACACTCAACCTCGTCATCGTGGTTGAATTCATTCCGAGTTTTGGACTTAAACTCATCAATCACACTACAGAATTGTTCCTATGTAGTATGATCATGTCTAGGAACAGAATATGGCCTACATTTCTGATAAGGCCAATATTTCACTAACTCTAGCTCCTGAGGCTATTGCGAACAGAAAAACTGACTTCTGTGTTAGATCCTTTAGAGTACAATACTCATTGTTTAGGTTCGAAGCATAGTGCAAGACTTTGACCAACGACCATGTGATGGGCTTTGGAGGGGTTGCCGGCTTGAGTCTAGCACATGATTTTGGACCTTATTGAAGATTTTACTTGAAAGGTCCACCTCAAAGGTGTATAGAATAGGTCTCGTCAGGGCCAACTTACACGCAGTTATCGTAGTGGAAGCCAGGCCTTGTTCAAGTAGGTAGATGAAGAAATAGAGACAGAAATGTATTGAAATTTCTGTTGGTCGCCTTGTTGTCACAAAGGAAACGCACTTCCTCCAAGATAATTCATATTGTCTCCTAGTTGAACTTGACTTATACTCTTCAATGAAGTTGATTTTGTCCTTTGAGAACCGAAACCTTTTCTTCACTGCTAGGGCGAGAAAATCATGAGATGTAGGTTGTTGGTTCTCAAGGATGAAGCGTAAATAGTCGACTTCTGAACCGGTTGAGATAAAACTGGGTTCGGCAGAGGAAACAACTTCAGTTTCAATTCTAGAACTAGAGGGAACAAATTGTTTCTGGGCCATTTGCGGACCACTACTGCAGCTGTTCCTCTGAAGGATCAAAGCTTGTCAAGGACTTTTAGCAGGAGAATGGCTGGTGGGAACAGGTAGATTCGATTCCATCTGTTCCAGTCGAGAGACATGACGTCTATCGCTTCTGCTTGAGAGTCCTCGTAAAGGTCTACATAACGAGGTAGTTTATTGTTGTCGCTCATTGCGAAGAGGTAGATCTGCAGTTCTGGGACTTTTTCCGAGATGAAGGAGAATGAGTCTGCGTCTAGGGACCATTCTGTCCCTATCGGCTTTCGCCTGGATAGAGCATCCGCCATCACATTGCGGAACCCTTGAAGATGAACTGCAGATTAATGCCATCTTCTCTTCCTTGCCAGGTGAAAGATGGCTAACATCACATGATTGATATAAGGTGATCTCAAGCCTTGTCAATTTAGACATTTTACTATCACTTTGTTGTCCAGGACCAGTCTGATGTAGACTGCTCTGCGAGAGGATAGTCTCTTCAACATCAGGAAGACTGCCATAGCCTCCAATATGTTGATGTGAAAAGTTTTGAACTGGTGCGACCAATTTCCTTGCACTTTCCTTTCTTGCGAATGGCCTCCCTATCCTTCCAGGGAGGCGTCCGTGTGTATCACCACTGCTGGTTGTGGTGGTTGCAAGAGAATTGTCCGTGCTAGGCTCTTGGCTGTTGACCACAGCCCTAATAGCCTGTAGCCTGAATCCTAGGTAGGCGAAGAGGGGGTGACTGACTGGTAGGTGCCAGTAAGCATCTGCCAGGTCTATTGAGACTGTGTACGCCCCTTTTGGTAGAAGGGTCCTTATGTGTTGCAATGTAAGCATCCGGACCTTGTTGTTCTCGAGGAACTTGTTGAGTGGAGACAAGTCTAGAATGACTTTGAGTTTGTCCGAGTCTTT
This sequence comes from Palaemon carinicauda, assembly GCF_036898095.1. Lineage (NCBI taxonomy): Eukaryota > Metazoa > Arthropoda > Malacostraca > Decapoda > Palaemonidae > Palaemon > Palaemon carinicauda. The sequence continues at coordinate 67,483,187 of NC_090736.1, read as the reverse complement.
CTTGGAGACACAAAACAGCCTTCCCTGGAATTTGATGGGCTTTGCTTTTCTTATTACCTTATTGTTCAAGAGTTCTGAGGTATATTCTTCCAACAAGGGGGTGGAGTGTTGGAAAAATTCTGGAAAAGGGGTGGATTTTTGTTCCATTTCCAAACAAGTCCATTCGTGATTAGGCTGTGGGCCCAGGGATCGAAGGTCCAACAATCACGAAAGTGGAATAGTCTGCCTCCTACCTGGAACCTCTCATTGTTTAGAGGTTCCTGAGGACTTGCTTCCGTGACCGCGTCCTCCTCCACCCTTTTGGGGGGTTTCCGAAGGATCCTCTTTTTGGGCCCTTACTTTTGTAGGGCCGAAAGGTGATCGTGTGTCTCTCAAAACCTTGGTTAAAGACAGGTGACTGAGCCAGCAGCTGCTGAGGGACAATTTGGAAGGTGGTTTGCGGCTGGGCTACCATTTGAGCACTTTGGCCATGGTCACGGCTGGAAGTTGTGCAGGTTTACATGGTCTCTTTACCTTTCTGTTCTTAGGCTGGGGACCACTATCTGAGGAAGATTTCCTTTTTGAAGAGATGCCCCACTTTTGGAGAAGGTTCCTATTCTCCCTGGCGGTTTTAGCAATGACTTCTTGGACTTCGTTCCAATCGAGGGACATGGCGTCCGTTGCCTCCGCCAGAGGGTTCTCGTATGGGGCTACATATCGAGGTAGTTTCTTGTTGTCGCTAGTCGCGAAGAGGTTGATCTGCAGTTCTGGGACTTGTTCCAAGATGAAGGAGAATGAGTCTGAGTCTAGGGACCATTCTGACTATCGGCTTGAGCCTGAATAGAGCGTCCACTGTCACATTGCGGAACCCTTGTATGTGAACTGCTGATAAGTGCCATCTCTTCTTTTTTGCTAGACGAAAGATGGCTAATATCACATGGGTGATCTCGAGCCTTGTTGGTTCAGACATCTCACTATCACTTCGCTGTCCAAGATCAGCCTGATGTGGACTGATCTGCGAAGGGAGAGTTTTTTCAACGTCAAGAGGACTGCCATGGCCTCCAAAATATTGATGTGAAAGGCCTTGAACAGAGATGACCAAGTCCCTTGGACTTTCCTTTGATGGGAGTGACCTCCCCATCCTTCCATCGAGGCATCCATGTGGATGGTCACCGATGGTGGAGGTGGTTGCAAGGGTACGGTCCTCGTTAGGCTCTTGGCCTTCATCCACGGCATGAGAAGTGATCGTAGTAAGGTCGGTATCGGTCTTTTTAGATCTCTTCGAGCGTTTGATGCGTATCTTCTCCAGACTCCTGACGCATCTTTCAGCTGTGCTCTTAGCACTGGGTCTGTTACTGCTGCGAACTGGAGAGAGCCCAGTATTCTTTCCTGTTGGCGTCTTGAGATCCTGTCGGATTTCAGTAGTCTCTTGACAGACCCTGCGATCTCCCTCCTCTTCCCTGAGGGAATGGAGAGGCAGTGTGACCTCAGGTTCCAATGGATTTCCCGCCATTGAAACTCTTGAGCTGGAGAGAGTCGAGACTTCTTGAAGTTGATCTTGAATCCCAGATGTTCCAGGAACTGGATCACTTTTTTGGATGCTTGCAGGCAAGCTGTTTCGGATGCTGCCCACATCAGCCAGTCGTCCAGGTATGGTGCTACCTGAACACCTTCTAGGCGTAGTTGTTGAACGAATGCGTCTGCAAGTTTCGTGAAGATCCTTGGGGCTATGTTTAGCCCGAAGGGCATGGCTCTGAAGACATACTTTTTCTTCTGTAACTTGAATCCTAGGTAGGAGGAGAGGGGGAAATTGACTGGAAGGTACTAGTAAGCATCTGCCAGGTCTACCGAGACTGTGAACGCCCCTTTGGGTAACAGGGTCCTTATGTGTTGAAGGGTTAACATCCTGAACTTGCTGTTTTCTATGAACTTGTTGAGTAGCAACAAGTCAAGAATGACTCTGAATTTATCTGAGTCCTTCTTGGGAACACAAAACAGCCTTCCCTGGAATTTGATGGACTTTGCTCTCCTTATAACCCGTTTGCTCAAGAGTTCTAGGGTATATTCTTCCAATAAGGGGGTAGAGTATTGGAAGAATTGAGGAAATGATGGTGGAAGCTTGCTCCAGCTCCATCCTAGTCCATTCTTGATTAGGCTGTGGGCCCAAGGATCGAAAGTCCAACAATCCTGAAAGTGTTGGAGCCTCCATCCTACCTGAAGTATCTCATTGTTTCGATTTTCTGGAGCTTTTACCTCCCTGACCGTGTCTTCCTCTACCTCGTGAGGGGTGTCTTGAGGAGCTCCGTCTGGAGCCTCTACCTTTTGGACGAAAGGTAGTGGTTTGCCCCTCAAACCCAGGGTTGAATGCTGGTGACTAGGCAACCAGCTGCTGAGGCAACACTTGGAATGAGGTTTGTGGTTGAGTAACCACTTGGAGCACCGCAGTCTTGGTGACTGTGGGATGTTGTTGGGCAGGCCGAGAGGGTAGTCTGGGCGTCTTGGTCTTCCTCTTAGGTTGCGGACCAGCATCCGGGGAAGACTCTCATTTTGATGAGATGCCCCACTTCTGGAAAAGGTTCCTATTCTCTGTGGCGGCTCTATCAACTACCTCCTTGACCACTTCATTTGGGAAGAGGTCTTTACCCCAGATATTGGAAGATATTAGCTTCCTGGGTTCGTGTTTTACTGTTGCTGCAGCAAACACGAACTCTCTACAGGCTCTCCTAGCCTTCATAAAGGCGTACAGGTCCTTTACTATGGTGGCCATGTGCATTTTGGCCATGACCATGAGCATATCTGGGGTGCTTTTCCGGCGTGCACACATCTCGATGCAGTTCTGTAGAGATAGAGATGCCGCAAGTCTCTCCTTCGTCTCTTGCTCCCTACGCAAGAGAAAGTCTGACAGTTTCGGGAGATTCTCGCTGAACTTTCGTCCCGTTATATCTGCATCCAACTTCCCTACTGAGAAGGTTAGGTGGACTTCTTTCCATTCCTTATCCTCCCTGGGTAGGTCTAACGACAGAGGCCTACACTCCTCTAGTGTAGGGTATGGTTTGCCTGCCTCCACTGCCTTGGCAACAGCTTTAAAAGCCTTCGATGTAAAGGGGAAGGCTATTGAAGCAGGAGCAAGAAAGGTAGGATGCTTCTTGCTCAAGGTAGACACTTTCGAGTTCGTGTAACCCACCTTCTTCAGGCTGCTCGACAAGAGAGTCTGTGCCTTGTTGTGGTCGAAAACCATGGGGGAAATGGAACTGCAGGGCAAAAAGGAAATAGTGGAAATGGAACTGCAGGGCAAGAAGGAAATTGGGGAAATGGAACTGCAGGGCAAAAAGGAAATGGGCGAAATAAAAAAGGATAGAAAAATGAAAAGGGTAAACGAAATAACCCTACAAAAGGAAATAGGGGAAATGGAACAGCAAGGCAAAGAGGAAATTGGGGAAATGGAACTGCAGGGCTAAAAGGAAATTGGGGAAATGGAACTGCAAGGTAAAAAGGAAATTGGGGAAATGGAACTGCAGGGCAAAAAAGAAACTGGGGAAATGGAACTGCAGGGCAAAAAGGAAATGGGGGAAACGAAAAAGACTAGAAAAATGAAAAGGAAATAGGGAAACGGAACTGAAGAGCAAAAAGGAAATGAGGGAAATGAAACAGCATAGAAAAATGAAATAGGGTAAATGAAAATACCCGAAAAAAAGAAATGGGGGAATGGAACTGCAGGGCAAATATAAAATGAGGGATATGAAACAGCCAAGAAAAACTAAATAGGGTAAATGAAAGAAACCCCTAAAAAAAGAAATGAAGGGCATGGGACTGCAGGGCAGAAAAAAAATGGGGTAAATGAAAAAAAACTCGAAAGGAGGAAATGGGGTGAATGGAACTACGGGGCAACAAAAATGAGGGGAATGGAACAGAATCGAAAAATGTATAAGGGGAAACAAAATAACACCCCCTAAAAAGGAAATGGGGGAAATGGAAGTGCAGGACAAAAAAGAAAATAGGGAAAATGAAACTGCAAGGCAAAAAGGAAATGATGAAATGAAACAGCCCAGAAAAATGAAATATGGTAAACAAAATGACCCAAAAAAAGGAAATGGGGGAAATTTAACGGTAAGGCAAAAAGGAAATTGGGAATATGAAATTGCAAGGCAAAAAGAAATGGGGAAAATCAAACAGCCAAGAAAAAATTGAATAAGGAAATAAAAAAGAACACAAGAAATGGGGGAAATGGAACTGCAGGGCAAAAAGAAAATGGGGGAAATGAAACAGCCTAGAAATATGAAATAGGGTAAATGAAATAACCTCAAAATAAGGATATGGGGAAATGGAACTGCAGGGCAAGAAGGATATGGGGTAAATAGAATTGGAAGACAAAAAGAAAGTGAAGAAAATGAAACAACCCAGAAAAATTAGGGAAATGAAAAAACCTGAAAATAGGAAATGGGGGAAATGGAACTGCAGGACAAAAAGAAAATAGGGGGAATGAAAAAGCCTAAAAAAATGAAATAGGGGAACCAAAATAAACCGAAGAAAGAAAATGAGGGAAATGAAAAAGCCTCGAAAAATTAAATAGGGGAAACGAAATAACCCATAAAAGGGAAATGGGGGAAATGGAACAGCAGGACAAAAAGGAAATTGGGGAAATGGAACACCTGGGCAAATGGGAAATGGGGGAAATGAAACTGCCTAGAAAAATGAAAAGGGTAAACGAAATAACCAGAAAAAAGGAAATAGGGGAAATGGAATTGAAGGGCAAAAAAGAAATGGGGGAAATGAAACAGCATAGTAAAATTAAAACGGGTAAATGATAAAACCCGAAAAAGGGAAATGGGGGGAATGGAACTGCAGGGCAAAAAAAAAAAAAATGAGGTGTATGAAACACCCTAAACAAATGAAATAGAGGAAACAAAATAACGCGAAAAAGGGGAAATGGGTGATATAAAACAGCCTTGTAAAATGAAATAGGGGAAACGATATAATGCGAAAAAAGGAAATGGGGGAAATTGAACTGCAAGGCAAAAAGGAAATGGGGGAAATGGAAATGCAGGGTTAAGAGGAAATGGGAGAAATGAAACAGCCTAAGAAAACTAAATAGGGGAAATGAAAAAAACCTGAAAAAGGGAAATGGGGGAATTAGAACTGTAAGGCAAAATGGAAATGGGGGAAATGAAACTGCAGGGCAAAAAAGAAATGGAAGAAATGAAACCGCCTGGAAACAGTGAAATAGGGGAAACAAAATAACCTGGAAAAAGAAAATGGTGGAAATGAAACAGCCTAGAAAAAGAAATAGTAAAACGAAATAACCCGAAAAAAGGAAATAAGGGAAATGAAATTGCCTAGAAAAATTAAATAGGGTAATGAAATAACCTAAAAAAGGTAATGGGGGAAATGAAAGAGCCTAGAAAAAATCAAATGGGAGAAACGAAATAACCTAAAAAAAAGGAAATGGGGAAAATGAAACCGCCTAAAAAAATGAAATATGGGAAACGAAATAATCCGAAAAAGCTAATGGGCGATATCAAACAGCCTAGAAAAATGAAATAAGGGAAATGAAATAACCCGAAAAAGCTAATGGGCGTTATCAAACAGTCTAGAAAAATGAAATAAGGGAAATGAAATAACCCGAAAAAGCTAATGGGCGATATCAAACAGCCTAAGGGAAACGAAATAACCCGAAAAAAGGAAATAAGGGAAATGAAATTGCCTAGAAAAATTAAATAGAGGAAATGAAATAACCAAAAAAAGGTAATGGGGGAAATGAAACAGCCTAGAAAAAAATAAAATGGGAGAAACGAAATAACCCAAAAAAAGGAAATTGGGAAAATGAAACCGCCTAAAAGAATGAAATAGGGGAAACGAAATAACCCGAAAAAGGCAATGGGTGATATGAAACAGCCTAGAAAAAGGAAGTAGGGGAAATGAAAAACACAAAAAAAGGAAATGGGGGAAATGGAACTGCAGGGTAAAAAGGAAATGAGGAATATGGAACTGTAGGGCAAAAATGAAATGGGGTAAATGGAATTGGAAGGCAAAAAGAAAATTGAGAAAATGAAACAGCCTAGAAAAATTAGGGAAATGAAAAAACCTGAAAATAGGAAATGGGGGAAATGGAACTGCAGGACAAAAAGAAAATGGGCGTAATGAAAAAGCCTAGAAAAATGAAATAGGGGAACCAAAATAAACCAAAAAAAGGAAATGGGGGAAGTTAAACAGGATAGAAAAATTAAATAAGGGAAATGAAATAACCCGAAATAAGGAAAGGGGAGAAATTGAAGTGCACGGCAAAAAGGAAATGGGGGAAATGGAAATGCAGAGCAAAAAGGAATCGGGGAAACGGAACTGCAGGGCAAAAAAGGAAATGTGGGAAATGAGATAAGTCTACAAAAATGAAATAGGGGAGACAAAATATAAGGGATATGGAACTGCAGGGCAAAAATGAAAATGGGGGAAATGGAACTGCAGAGCGAAACGAAAATGTGGGAAATGAAACAGCCTGGAAAAATTAAATAGGGGAAATAAAAAAATGGTGGAAATGGAACTGCAGGGCAAAAATAAAATCGGGGAAATGAAACAGCCTAGAAAAATGAAATAGGGTAAACGAAATAAGGAAAAAAAATTAAATGGGGGAAATGGAACTGCATGGCTAAAAGAAAATAGAGGAAATTAAAAAAAAACCAAAAATTGAAATAGAGGATATGGAATTGCAGGACAAAAAGGGAATATGGAAATGAAACAGCCTAGAGAAATGAAATACAGGAGGGTAAGCGAAATAACAAAAAAAAAAGGAAATGGGGGGACATGGAACTGCAGGGCAAAAATGAAATGGGGGAAATGGAAGTGTAGGGTAAAAAAAGAAATGGGAGAAATGAAACAGCCTGGATAAATTAAAGAGGATATGAAAAAAACCTGAAAAAAGGAAATTGGGGAAATGGAATTGCAGGGCAAAAAGGAAAACGAGGAAATGAAAAAGCAGAGTAAAAAGGATATGGGGGAAATGAAACAGGCTAGATAAATGAAATAGGGTAACCGAAATAACCAAAAAAAAGGGAACAGGGGAAATGAAACACCCTAGAAAAATGAAAAAGGGGAAAGGAAATAACCCAAAAAAAGGAAATGGGAGAAATGAAACAACCTAGAAAGAGGAAACAGAACCGGAATAACCCGAAAAAAAGAAATAAGGGAAATGAAACATCCTAGGAAAATGAGATAGGGGAAACGAAATAAGAGGGAAAAGGGTAATGGGGGAAATTAAACAGCCTAGAAAAATAAAATAGGAGAAACGAAATAACCCGAAAAAAGAAAATGGGGAAATGAACTAGCCTAGAATAAAGAAATAGGGGACACGAAATAACCCGAAAAAAGGAAAAGGGATATGAAACAGCCCAGAAAAATGAAATAGCAGAAGCAAAATAACCCGAAAAATTGAAATGGGGGAAATGAACCAGCCTAGCAAAAGGAAATAGGGGAAACGAAGTAATCAAAAAAAAAAAAAAAGAAAGAAATGGGGGATATGAAACCACTTGGAAAAATGAAATAGTGGAAACAAAATAACCCAAAAAAGGGAATGTGAAAAATGCAACTTCAAGGCGAATAGAAAATGGGGGAAATGAAACAGCCTGAAAAAAATTAAATAGGGGAAATAAAATAAAAAGAAAATGGAGGAAATGGAACTGCAGGGCAAAAAGGGAAAATGGGAAATGAAACAACCTAAAGAAATGGAATAGGGTAAACAAAAAACACACAAAAAAAAAAAAAAAGGGGTGACCTGGAACTGCAGGGCAAAAATTAAATGAGAGAAATGGAACAGCCCAGATAAATTAAATAGAGGAAATGAAAAAAAATCTTGAAAAAAGGAAAAAGGCAAAAAGGAAAACGAGGAAATGAAACTGCAAGGTAAAAATGAAATGGGGAAATAAAACAGCCTAGATAAATGAAATAGGGTAAACGAAATAACCGGAAAAAAAATGGGGAAATGAAACACTCTAGAAAAATGAAAAAGGGGAAAAGAAAAAACCCAAAAAAGGAAATGGGGGAAATGAAACCGCCTGGAAAAGGAAAATTGAACTGAAATAACCCGAAAAAAAGAAAACAAGGGAAATGAAACAGCCTAGGAAAATGAAATAGGAGAAACGAAATTAACCCAAAAAAGAAAAAGGGGGAAATGAACCAGCATACAAAAATGAAATAGGGGAAACAAAATAACCCAAAAAAATGAAATGGGGAAAATGAACCAGCTTAGCAAAAGGAAATAGGGAAAACGAAATAACCCAATAAAAAAGAAATGAGGGATATGAAACCGCTTAAAAAATGAAATAGGGGAAACAAAATAACCTCAAAAAATGAAATGGGAGAATTGGAACTTCAGGAAAAAAAGAAAGTGGGGGAAATGGATCTGCAGGGCTGAAAAGAAATGGGGGAAATGAAAAAGCCTAGAAAAGGGAAATAGGGGAAACGAAATAATCCGAAAAAAGGAAATGGGGAAATGGAACTGCAGGGCAAAAAGGAAATGGGGGGAATGGAACCGCCTATGAAATAGAATATGGGAAATGAAATAACCCCTCCCCACAAAAAAAGGAAATAGGGGAAATGGAACTGCAAAGCAAAAAGGAAATGGGGGAAATGGAACTGCAGGGTGAAAAGGAAATGGAGGAAATGATACAGTCTAGAAAAATTAAAGAGAGGAAATAAAAAAAACGGAGAAAAGGAAATGAGGGGAAATGGAACTGCAGGGGAAAAAGAAAATAGGGGCATGACGCCAACTAGAAAAATGAAATAGGGGAAACAAAATAATCTAAAAAAATGAAATGGGGAAATTGAAAGTGCCTAGAAAAATGAAATAGGGGAAACTAAATAACTAGAAAAAAGGAAATGGGGGATATGAAAAATAACCCAAAAGATTAAATGGGAGAATTGAACCAGACTAGCAATAGGAAAAGGGGGAAACAAAATAACCCAAAAAAAAAGGAAATAAGGGATATGAAACTGCTTTGAAAAATTGAATAGGGGAAACGAAATTACCCAAAATAAAGGAAAAGGGGGAACCGGAACTGCAGGGCAAAAAGGAAATGGGACAAACCGCCTAGAAATATTAAATAGGGAAAACAAAATAATTCCCGCCCCCCTAAAAAGGGAAATGGGGAAAAAGGAAAAGAAGGGCAAAAAGGAAACTAGGGAAATGGAACTGCAGTGCAAAAAGGAAATTATGGATATGAAAAAGCCTAGAAAAATTAAATAGAAGAAAAAAATACCCCGAAAAAAACTGAAATGGTAGAAATGGAACTACAAGGTAGAAAGGCAATGGAGGAAATGAAACCTAGAAAAATTGAATAGGGGGAATGAAAAAACCCCAAAAAAGGAAATGGGGGAAATGGAACTGCAGGGCAAAAAGGAAATGGGGGAAATGGAACTGCAGGGCAAAAAGGAAATTGTGGAAATGAAACAGCCTAGATAAAGGGAACAGGGGAAACGAAATATTCCCCCAAAAATAGGAAATGGAGGAAATGGAACTGCAGGGCAAAAAGGAAATGGAGGGAAATGGAACTGCGGTGCAAAAAGGAAATTGGGGAAATAAAACAGCCTAGAAAAATGAAATAGAGGGAACGAAATAACCCCCGCAAAAAAGGAAATGGAGGAAATGGAACTGCAGCGCAAAAAGGAAATGGGGGAAAAGGAACAGCAGGGCAAAAAGGAAATTGGGGAAATAAAACAACCTAGAAAAATGAAAGAGTAAACGAGATAACCTAAAAAAAGGAAATGTTGGAAATGGAATTGCAGGGCAAAAAGAAAATAGGGGAAATGGAACTGCAGGGCAAAAAGGAAATGGGCGAAATGAAACAGCCTAGATAAAGGGAACAGGGGAAACGAAATATCCCCCAAAAAATAGGAAATGGAGGAAATGGAACTGCAGCGCAAAAAGGAAATGGGGGAAAAGGAACTGCAGGGCAAAAAGGAAATTGGGGAAATAAAACAACCTAGAAAAATGAAAGAGTAAACGAGATAACCTAAAAAAAGGAAATGGTGGAAATGGAATTGCAGGGCAAAAAGAAAATAGGGGAAATGGAACTGCAGGGCAAAAAGGAAATTGGGGAAATGAAACAGCCTGGAAAAATTATATAGGGGAAACGAAATAATCTGAAAGAAAGGAAATAGGTGATAAGAAAAAGCCGAAAAAAATGAAATAAGGGAATTGAAAACACACGGGGAAAAAGGAAATGGGAGAAATGGAATTGCAGGGCAAAAAGGAAATGGGGGAAATGGAACTGCCTAGAAAAATTATATAAGGGAAACAAAATAATCCGAAAAAAAGGAAATGGGGGCTATGGAAAAGCCTAAAAAACGAGAAACAAAATAACCCAAAAAAAGTAAATGGGAGAAGAGGAACTGCAAGGCAAAAAGTTATTGGAGGAAATGAAACAGCCTAGAAATATCAAATAATGAAAAAAAAAAAAAAGAGGATATGGGGGAAATGGAACTGAAAGGCATAAAGGAAATGGGAGAAATGGGATTGCAGTGCAAAAGGGAAATGGGCAAAATGAATTAACCTAGAAAGATCAAATGGACGAAAAGAAATAACCCCCCCAAAAAAAGAAAATGAGGGATATGAAAAGGCGTAGAAAAATTAAATAGGGGAAACAAAAAACACGAAAAAAGGAAATGGGGAAATGGAACTGCAAGGCAAAAAGGAAATGGAGGAAATGAAACAGCCTAGAAAAAATAAATAGGGGAAATTAAATAACCCCCAAAAAAAGGAAATGGGGAAAATTGAACTGCAGGGGAAAAAGGAAATGGGGGTAATGAAAAAGTCTAAAAAAATTAAATAGGCTGAACGAAATAACCCCCAAAAATAAGAAATGGGAAAAATGGAACAAGGCAAAAAGGAAATGGGGTAAATTGAACTGCAAAGCAAAGAGGAAATGTGGTAAATGAAAAAAACTAGAAAAATGAAAGAGGGAAAATGAAATAACCCAAAGAAAAGAATATGGGGAATATAGAACTGCAGTTCAATAAGGAAATGATGGAAAAGGAACTGCAGGGAAAAAAGGAAATGGGGGAAATGGAATTGCAGGGCAAACAGGAAATGGGGAAAATGAAGCAGCATCGAAACATTAAATAGTGGAAATGAAATAACCCCAAAAAAGGAAATGGGGAAAATGGAACTGCAGGGCAAAAAGAAAATGGGGGAAATGGAACCGAAAGGTAAAAAGGAAATCATGGAAATGGGATTGCAGGGCAAAAAGTAAATAAGGGAAATGAAGCAGCCTAGAAAAATTAAATAGGGGAAACAAAATAATCCGGAAAAAGGGAAATGAGGGATATAAAAAGCCAAGAAACATGAAATAGGGGAAACGAAATAACCCAAAAAAATAAAAAGGGAGAAATGGAATTGCAAGGCGAAAAGGAAATGGAGGATATGAAACCGCCTCTAAAGATTAAATAGGGGAAAAAAACCCAAAAAAGAGGAAATGGAAATGGAACTGCAGGGCAAAAAGGAAATGGGAGAAATGGAATTGCGGAGCAAAAAGGAAATGGGGAAAATGAGACAGCCTAGAAAAATTAAATAGGTGAAATTAGAAAACCCCGGAAAAAAGGTAATGGGGGAAATAGAACTGGAAGACAAAAATGAAATGGGGGAAATGGAACTGAAGGGCAAAAGGGAATTGGGGGAATGGAAAAGCCTGGAAAAATTAAATACAGGAAATGAAAAGACCCCAAAATAAGGAAATGGGGGAAATAGAACTGGAGGGCAAAAGGGAAATGGGGGAAATGGAACTGGAGGGCAAAAAGGAAATGGGGGAAAAGAAACGGGAAGGCAAAGAGGAAATTGTGGAAATAAAAAAGCCTAGAAAAATGAAATAAGACAAACGAAATAACCCCAAAAACGGAAATTGGAAAAATGGAACTGCAGGGTAAAAAGAAAATGGGAGAAATAGAACTGCAGGGAAAATGAAATGGGGGAAATGGAACTGCAGGGTAAAAAGAAAATGGGGGATATGGAACTGCAGGGCAAAAAGGAATTGGGGGAAAGGGAACTGAACGGCAAAAAAGAAAATGGTGGAAATGGAACTGCAGAGCAAATAGGAAATGGGAGAAACGGAACTGTAGGGCAAAAAGAAATTTGGGGAAATGATACACCTAGAAAAATTAAATAGGGGAAACGAAATAACCCCCCCCCCAAAAAAGGAAATGGAACTGCAGGGCAAAAAGGAAATGGGGGAAATGGAACTGCAGGGCAAAAAGGAAATGAGGGAAATGGAACTGCAGGGCAAAAAGAAAATGGGGGAAATTGAACTGCAGAGTAGAAAGCAAATGGGGGAAATGGAACAGCACGGCAAAAAGGAAATAGGGGAAATGAAACAGCCTGGACAAATTAAATAGAGAAAACGAAATAACCGCGGCCCCCCCCCCCCCCCACAAAGAATATGGAACTGCAAGGCAAAAAGAAAATGGGGGAAATGGAACTGCAGGGCAAAAAGGAAATTGGGGAAATAAAACAGAGCAGAAAAATTAAATAGGGTAAACGAAATAACCCACAAAATAAGAGATGGAACTGCTGGGCAAAGAGAAAATAGGTCAATTGGAACTGCAGGGCAAAAAGGAAATTGGGGAAATGAAACTGCCTGGATAAAGGAAATACGGGAAACGAAATAACCCCACTAAAAAGGAAATGGGAGAAATGGAACTACAAGGCAAAAATAAAATGGGGGAAATGGAGATTTAGGGCAAAAAGGAAATGGGGGAAAAGAAACTGCAGCCCAAAGAGGAAATTGTGGAAATAAAAAAGCCAAAAAAAAAGGAAATATGAGAAACGAAATAACCCCAAAAATGGAAATTGGAGAAATGGAACTGCAGGGTAAAAAGAAAATGGCGGAAATGGAAATGCAGGGCCAGAAGAAAATAGGAAAATGGAACTGCAGGTCAAAAAGAAAATTGGGGAAATGAAACACCCTAGAAAAATGAATTAGGAGAACAAAATAACCAAGCCCCCCTCCCCCCACACACAAAAAAAGGAAATGGGGAAATGGAACTGCATGGCAAAAAGAAAATGGGGGGAAATAGATCTGCAGGGCAAAAAGGAAATGGGGGAAATGGAACTGCAGGGCAATAATAAAATGGGGAATATGGAACTGCAAGGAAAAAAGATAATGGGGGCAATGGAACTGCAGGGCAAAAAGGAAATGGGGCAAATGGAACCGCGCAGCAAAAAGAAAATAGTGGAAATGGAACGGCAGGGCAAAAAGGAAATGGGAGAAATGGAATTGTCAGGCAGAAGGGAAATTGGGGAAATGAAACAGCGTAGAAAAATTAAATAGGAGAAACAAAATACCACCCCTCGCCCCCCCCCCCCCCGAAAAAAAAGGAAACGAGACGGCAGGGCAAAAAGAAAATGGGCGAAATGGAACTGCAGGACCAAAAGGAAAAGGGGGAAATGGAGCTGCAGGGCAATATGAAAATGGGGGAAATAGAACTGCAGGGTAAAAAGGAAGTGGGGGAAATGGAACCGCGCGGCAAAAAGAAAATAGTGGAAATGGAACTGCAGGGCAAAAAGGAAATGGGAGAAATGGAATTGCCAGGCAGAACGGAAATTGGGGAAATGAAACAGCGTAGAAAAATTAAATAGGAGAAACCAAATACACCCCCCCCCCAAAAAAAAGGAAACGAGACAGCAGGGCAAAAATAAAAAATGGGCGAAATGGAATTGCAGGACCAAAAGGAAATGGGGGAAATGGAACTGCAGGGCAATAAGAAAATGGGGGAAATAGAACTGCAAGGCAGAAAGGAAGTGGGGGAAATGGAACTGCAGGGCAAAAAGGAAATAGAGAAATGAAACAGCGTACAAAAATTGAATAGGGGAAGCAAAATACCCCCCCCCCCCCCCAAAAAAAAAGGAAAAGGAACTGCAGGGCAAAAAGAAAATGGGGGAAAAGGAACTGCAGGGCAAAAAGGAAATTGGGGAAATGAAACAGCCTAGATAAATGGAAAAGGGAAACGAAATACCCCCCCCCCATAAAAGGGAAATGGGGAAATGGATCTGCAGGGCAAAAAGAAAATTGGGGAAATAAAACAGCAGGGCTAAAAGGAAATGGGGGAAATGGAACTGCCTAGAAAAATGAAATAGGAGAAACGAAATAACCCCAAAAAAGGAAATTGGGGAAATGGAAGTGCAGGGAAAAAAGAAAATGGGGGAAATTGAACTGCTGGTCAAAAAGAAACCGGGGGAAGTGGAACTGCAGGGCAAAAAGGAAATTGGGGAAATGAAACAGCCTAGAAAAATGAAATAGGGGAAACGAAATAACCCCTCAAAATAAGAAGACAAGGAAATGGAACTGGAGGGCAAAAAGAAAACGGGGGCAATAGAACTGCAGGGCAAAAAGGAAATGGGGAAAATGGAACTGCAGGGCAAAAAGGAAATGGGGGAAATGGAACTGCAGGGAAGAGAGAAAATGAGGGAAATCAAACTGCAGGGCATAAAGATAATGGGAGAAATGGAACTGTAGCGGCAGGGCGAAAAGGAAATGGGGGAAATGGAACTGCACGATAAAAAGAAAATGGTGGAAATGGAATTGCAGGTCAAAAAGGAAATGGGAGAAATGGAACTTCAGATCAAAAAGGAAATTGGGGAAATGAAACAGCCTCAAAAAATTAAATAGGAGAAACAAAATGACCCACCCCCCAAAAAAAGGAAATGGAACTGCATGGCACAAATAAAAAGGGGGAAAAGGAACTGCAGGGCAAAATGCAAATGTGGGAAATGGAACTGCAGGGCAAAAAGGAAATTGGAGAAATGAAACAGCTTGTAAAAATGTAAAAGGGATAACGAAATAACCCCCCCCCCCTCCCCAACCAAAAAAGAAACTGAACTGCAGGGCAAAAAGAAAATTGGGAAAATGGAACTGCAGGGCAAAAAGGAAATTGAGGAAATGAAACAGCCTAGAATAATGAATTAGGGGGAACGAAGTAACCCACCCCCCAAAAAAAGGAAATGGGGGGAAATTGAACTACATAGCAAAAAGATTATGGGGGAAATAGAACTGCTGGGCAAAAAGGAAATGGGGGAAATGGAATTGCAGGGCAAAAAGAAAATGGAAATGGAACTACAGGGCAAAAAGACAATGGGGGAAATGGAACTGCAGGAAAAAAGGAAATGGAGGATATGGAACTGCTGGGCAAAAAGAAAATGGGGGAAATAGCACTGCAGGGCAAAAAGGAAATTAGGGAAATGAAACAGCCTAGAAAAAAAAAATTGGCGAAACAAAATAGTCCCACAAAAAAAAAAGGAAATGGAACTGCAGAGCAAAAAGGAAATGGGGGAAATAGAACTGCAGGGCAAAAACGAAATGGGCGGAAATGAAACAGCCTAGAAAAATGAAATAGTGGAAATAAAATATCCCCCTAAAAAGGAAATGGAACTGCTGGGCAAAAAGAAAATAGGGGAAATGGAACCGCAGGGCAAAAAGGAAATGGGAGAAATGGAACTGCAGTGCAAAAATTGGGGAAATGAAACAGCCTGGAATAATGAAATAGGGGGAATGAAATAACCCACCCCCCAAAAAAAAGGAAATGGGGGAAATGGAACTACATGGCAAAAATAAATTGAGGGAAATAGAACTGCTGAGCAAAAAGGAAATGGTTGAAATGGAACTGCAGTGCAAAAGGGAAATTGAGGAAATGAAACAGCTTGGAAAAATGAAATAGGGGAAACGAAATAACCACCCCCCTCCCAGGAAAAAATGGAAATGGAATTGCAGGGCAAAAAGAAAATGGGGGAAGTGTAACTGCAAGGCAAAAGGGAACTGGGGGAAATGGAACTGCACGGCAAAAAAATGGGGGAAATGGAACTGCAAGGCAAATAAGAAATGGGGTAAATGGAACTGCAGTGCAAAAGGGAAATTGAGGAAATGAAACAGGTTGGAAAAATGAAATAGGGGAAACGAAATAACCCCTCCCCCGCCCCCACCATGAAAAAAAATTGGAAATGGAACTGCAGGGCAAAAAGAAAATGGGGGAAGTGTAACTGCAAGGCAAAAGGGAATTGGGGGAAATGGAACTGCAGGGCAAAAAAAAAAAATGGGGGAAATGGAACTGCAAGGCAAAAAGGAAATGGGGTAAATGGAACTGCAGGGCAAAAAGAAAATGGGGGAAATGGAACTGCACGGCAAAAAGGAAATGGGGGAAATGGAATTGCAAGGCAAAAGGAGAAATGGGGGAAATGGAACTGCAGGGCAAAAAAAAATGGGGGAAATGGAACTGCAGGGCAAAAAGAAAATTGGGGAAATGGAACTGCAGGGCAAAAACAAAATGGGGAAAATGGAACTGCAGGGCATGAGGAAAATGAAGAAAATGGAACTGCAGGGCTTTTCCAACTAGGGCTATTATTATTATTATTATTATTATTATTATTATTATTATTATTATTATTATTACAGTATGTATTGAATGGATAAAATGTTGTTCTGGTTTATCATTTCAAATTTACTAAACTCTGGAATACCATAGTCTTGAGTCCATAAGCTCAAGGGCTCCAACTGGGAAAAGTAGCCCAGTGAGGAAAGGAAATAAGGAAATAAAAAAAAATAAAAGAGAAGTAATGAACATTTAAAATAGAATAACATATTTTAAGAATATTAAAATAGATGCACTGTGCTTCTTTACATGCACAACATCATCGATAAGAAGAGAGCAAATGATTACGCCAAATGAAATCAATAACAAACTGAAGGGTATAGAGAGATGCATATCTGTCTTTTTGAAGAAAATTTATGCTATTTGAAGAAAATATTTTGAGCATGTTTTAAAAGTATCTATAACATCTTGTGAAATATGTCGGATTAAAAGATTGGATAATCCTACACATGGATTACTCCTCCAAAGTTCTCTACTACAGTTTACGGGATCAGAACCCTCATTAATCTTTTGACTTTGGGAAAAGATAGAAAGAGAGATCTTTTGTAATATAACAATGATATAGCAAAAAATTGTTTCAATATAGCAATAATTCAAAAGCACTCCCATCAAGGGACGAAGTATGTTCATATAATAATTTCATACTGCGCGTATCAAAATAGTGACCCAAACCCAGTCACCATGCTAGTCCGTGCCCACACACGCAAGAGACTGGCGGGGCATACTGCCAATCGAGGCGGGACAGGCCTGTCCGATCAGCACACTAAAAGGATGAGAAATTAGGCTAGTCGCGCGGGTTCGTGCCAATTGCCATCAAATCAGCACGCCAGTCCTCTGCGTGTATGACCTTAAGGGACATATCATCCAATTCCCTCGTATCAAGTTTGAAAGACCATAAAATATCAAAGATCTGAATACATATCTTATCTAACACTTCCGTGGAATACACAAAAATTAACTTAAAAGTCTAAAATCTATGATTAAAAAGAAATCTTGAAAATTAGGTTTATTTTTTATTGAGTTTATGTTGTGTCTGTAAGTTCATTTTGTGTTTAGTGTTGATGTCTATTTTCATTACTTGAGAACTTCGTACCTCCCATTTTCGTAACAAGTTCAAAACAGATTTCCATATATTCTTTTTTTTTTATTAAAGCCGTTACCAAGGATCCCGGAGAGAGAGAGAGAGAGAGAGAGAGAGAGAGAGAGAGAGAGAGAGAGAGAGAGAGAGAGAGAGAGAGAGAGATACTGTTGAATGTTTTTTTGTCAGTGAAGAATTTTACCTCGTCGAGGTCAACACTTTTTTTTTAGGTTTTTTTATCAAATTGCATGAGGAAAAATATTTTGACAGGGCACTTATTATTATTATTATTATTATTATTATTATTATTATTATTATTATTATTATTATTATTATTATTATTATTAGCCAAGCTACAACCCTAGTTGGAAAAGCAAGATGCTATAAGCCCAAGGGCTCCAATAGGGAAAAATAGCCCAGTGAGGAAAGGAAATAAGGAAATAATTAAATGATGAGAACAAATTAATAATAAATCATTCTAAAAACAGTAACAACGTCAAAACAGATATGTCATATATGAACTATTAACAACGTCAAAAAACAGATCTGGATACATATCTTATCTAACACCTCTGTGGAATATATGAACTGTCCAACAAATTAAGATGAGAATCAGCAGCTGAACACCAGACAAGAGAACAATACTCAAAACAAGGTAGAATGAAAGAATTAAAACACTTCTTCAGAATAGATTGATTACCGAAAATCTTGTAAGACTTTCTCAATAAGCCATTTTTTTTTTGTGCAATTGAAGAAGACACAGACCTAATGTGTTTCTCAAAAGTAAATTTGCTGTTGAGAATCACACCTAAAATTTTAAAGAGTCATACAAATTTAAAGAAACATTATCAATACTGAGATCCGGATGTTGAGGAGCCACCGTCCTTGACCTACTTACAACCATACTTTGAGTTTTGTTAGGATTCAACTCCATACCCCATAATTTGCACCATGCACTAATTTTAGCTAAATCTCTATTAAGGGATTCACTTACCCCAGATCTACATTCAGGGGATGGAATTGATACAAAGAAAGTAGCATCATCTGCAATGCAACAAGCTTGTTTTCTAGGTCAAACTTCATGTCATGTGTATATAGTATGAAAAGTAATGTGCCAAGAACACTACCCTGTGGAACACCGGATATCACATTCCTATACTCATTATGGTGCCCATCAACAACAACTCTTTGAGATCTATTATTTAAAAAATCAATAATAATGCTAAGAAACGACCTACCCACTCCCGCCTGTTTGAGTTTGAAAACAAGGCCCTCATAAATAACACGGTCAAAGGCAGCACTAAAATCAAGGCCAATCATACGAACTTCCTGACCACAATTAAGGGATTTCTGTACAGCACTGGAGATTGTAAGAAGGGCGTCACATGCTCCAAAGCCTTTACGAAAACCAAATTGCAAACTAGGGAATAGATGATTACCTTCAGCAAACCTATTAAGACGTTTTGCCAGAAGACGTTCAAAAACTTTAGATAGTATGGGAGTTATGGAAATTGGGCGGTAATCAGTAGGACTTGAGCTACCACAAACACATTTACATAGAGGAGTAACATTACCAATTCTCCAAAAAAGTGCTAAAAGCTCCTATTCTTGCTAACTTGCGCAAAATAACAGATAACTTTGGAGCTAAGAAATCTGCTGTCTATATAAAAAACAAAAGAAAAATACCATTTGGGTCTACACCTCCATAAGCATCAAGGTCCCTCAATAGAGCTTTAATTTCATGAGATCGAAAAGCTAAACTAGTTAGTTTAGCCTCAGGAAAACAGGAATGAGGATGTTCAAGTTTTTCATTACTCTGTTTACTGTCAAAAACATCAGCCAAAAGGGTTGCCTTTTCCATTGGACAGTGAGTGACTGAGCCATTTGGTTTTAAGTAAAGGAGGAACTGTTGCATCTATACCAAGGAGTGCAGATTTAAGGGTAGACCACCATTTATGTTCCTGAGTTGTACCAGAAAGGGTTTCTTTTATGGTTAAATTGTATTCCTTTTCAGTAGAGGCATAAACTCTTTGAGCAAAAGCTCGAAGATGAGTATAGCTATTCCAGGTCAAATCTGATCTGTTACCCTTCCAAGGATGAGAGGCCTCCTGCTTCTCCAAATAAGCACGTCTACAATCATCATTGAACCCCGGTTTGTCCTTCACTCGGTATCTTAGCACACGAGAAGGGATAAGCCTATCAATTATGTTGACTAGATTCTCATTCAAAGGGACAACAGGATCTACACTACTATATAAATGTAACCAATTCAAGCACAAAAGATCGTGCAAAATCCCATTCCAGCCTGCTTGGGATTTCGTATAAATTTTACAAGAGTATGATACATCAGGGACAGGCTGGTCAGTCTTCACTACTAATGAAATCAAGGCATGATCATATGTCCCGACTGAAGAACCAACCTTACTAGTTATAACGACAGAGGAGTCAGTGTAAACGAGGTTCAAGCAATTACCAGACCTGTGAGTAGCTTCATTTATGATTTGCTCATAGCCTGATTCAGAGGCAAAGTCTAAAGCTCTTAAGCCATGGCGATCGGTAGGGAACCACTCCCTATGGTGAGCATTAAAATCACCAACAAAGACAAAAGAGGTCTTTCTATCATCTTGTATCTTAGCCATGATGGTAACAAGACAATCGAAGATAGAATCATCCATATCTGGATTCCGGTAGATTGAACACAAATAAAAGTTGTTATTACCTGAATCTCATAACATCCACATTGATAGCAGGACTTATGAGAAGCTGGGTACTCAGTCCTAATATACACCGCCATTCCCCTGGCCCTAGGGATGGCAACACGTTTCAACATTATTGGCTTCTTAAAACCAGTTATAAGGAGCTCAAATGAGTGCCTTATATTAGAAACCAAAGTTTCTGAGCACAAAAGAATATCATCCTGTCTGGACGCAACTGTAAGGTCTTGAATATTTGCATGCAGACCACGAATATTACAATACAGAAGATGACATTGACGAAATCTAGGACGTACTGGTCCAGGATTTCGCTCAGTGTCTCCAGACAGCATAAGAATTAATAGAAATAAAAAGGAGATATCATACTTAAAAACTAGATTAACAAGAATTATAACAAAAACAACATGTACAGAATTATAATTAAAGTGATTGATGAAACCCATAGACTATAGTAAAAAGTCGGAAAAACTGGTCAACATGGAGGAGCCGATACACCATGCAAGGCTAAATACCCTCCTGGATAGCCACTTCAACTGAAGGGAGGACAGTAAGGATGGTTTTGAGAAGAAAAAGAATCAAAAAAGGAAAAGACGACCTCTTGGTAAACCACCAGGCATCCATGGCCCTTCTATTAAGCCTGCCCAACACGCCATTTCAAAAAAACAAGGGGAAGAAAAAAAATATAAAAAGATAGAACAGTGTGCCCGAGTGTACCCTCAGGCAAGAGAACTCTAACCCAAGACAGTGGAAGACCATGGTACAGAGGCTATGGCACTACCCAAGACTAGAGAACAACGGTTTAATTTTGGAGTGTCCTTCTCCTAGAAGAGCTGCTTACCATAGCTAAAGAGTCTCTTCTACCCTTACCAAGAGGAAAGGACACAGAACAATTGCAGTACAGTAATTAACCCCTTGGGTGAAGAAGTGTTTAATATCTCATTGTTGTCAGTTGTATGAGGAAAGACGAGAATATGTAAAGAATATGCTAGACTATTCTGTGTATGTGTAGGCAAAGAAAAAAAAATAAGCCGTAACCAGAGAAAGGGATCCAATGTATTACTGTTTGGCCAGTCAAAGAAACCAATACATCTCTAGTGGTATTATTATTATTATTATTATTATTATTATTATTATTATTATTATTATTATTCTTTTCTGTTAAGCTACAACCCTAGTTGGAAAAGCAGGATGCTATAAGCCCAGGGGCTCCAACAGGGAAAATAGCCCAATGAGGAATAGAATTTGCGATCAGCATATCAGCAATTGTGTCAAGTTTCGTTTTTATTGTCGTATCCTAGGAAACAATAAATCCAAAGTATGGTCATATAAACTCATTTTTCATATAGCTTCGCTTCTGATAGTTCTTGGGTTGTAGCTTAGCTAATAATAATAATAATAATAATAATAATAATTTAGGCGTAAAGAAGAATATAAACAAATATATAAATGAAACTTACAATAGCTTGTAGGGAATAAAACCCGAGTATATCACATAGGCCTATGTCGGATATTGAGTTTCAACTCTATTGATACTGTTATTTGTTCCGGAAAACTATATCCTTAGCAAGAGGAAAAAAACTATTTTTTTTAATCATTTTAGTTTAAAGTATTATCTTTTAACTACTATACAGTAACTATGTCTAGATTCATAAAAGAACATTTGAACGAGCAATCTATAACTGGAACAAATAATACCCATTTTCCAATAATACCGGTATTACTACAACCCATTCATTAACCTTTCATAATCTAGTGCAAGGGTTCTCAACCTAAGGGGAAGGGGGATTTCTGGGGAAGGGGGATTTCTGGAGGAAGGGGGTAAGTGGCATTTCTAGGGGAGGGGAGCATTGGGACCACAGATAGGTAAATTCAAACTGTTAGAATTGTTGGTGTTTTTATTGCCTTAACAGCTCCCAAGGGAACACTAAAAATTAATCAATGTAAAATTGTAAATGTTTGTGTACTTATATGATTTTTTTTTTCTGTATTATAGTATGAGCTCCACAAGGCACTAGAGGAGTTGGAAGACTCGGGCCCACATGGCTGAGGACTAGGAGGCGCGAAGTAGATGATGATTGGAGAAGTACTGAATTAAAAACTTATGACAGAGACGACTTGCGAAATCTAACCGAGGCTCTTTGCGTTAATAGGCGTAAGAGATGATGATGATGATAATTGCATATTTGAAATACACTTTTGTTGCAGATAATCATGGCAAGGAGTGAAGGAGAATGACAGTCTTACATGGTGAAAAGGGTGCATGGCGAAAACGAGGTTGAGAGAACCACTGACTGACCGAGTATTTATTGTATTTACTTAGTAATAATTATCTCAAAAACTGCCGAACATTATCCCGTTAAGCCGACACTAATTGGACTGGATAATACATAAAATGGCCTACATCTTGATTTACGTTGGTTTTATGAACAATAAACAATGGAAATCCCCTTTCAAAAAAGTAGTCTATATTAACGCTAGTGTTGATATTCTTCTTATACGCCCATACCTCTACTGGGAAACACTATTTAATTAATTGATTTGGGGTAAATATGTCCAGCGGCGGAGCAGGGAGGGGTACTGATTGCAGGTACCAATCTTGTCCTCCAAGGATTGCAGCATCCTCCATCAATGAGGTAGGAGAACTAGACATATTGCCCTAGTATATAACCGATCCACAGACGAGACCCAAAGGCGTATCGGTGGAGAGATTTTTTTCACGATAGTTCACATAATTACAGGCTACTGTCACCAATCTAGACATTCGTATTCCTTACAACTATAAGAGCAGCATACTGATTAAGCACCTTTATATTTACCTTCCAAGACCCGGTAAAAATCGGCTGAAATAAAATGTGCTGCTGGCCGAGGCCGAGCGCAGGCCTTAGGGATCTTATTGAAGATTTCGTGAGAGAAGTCCACCTGGAAGGCATAAAGCAAGGGTCTAGTCAAGGCAGATTTACACGTATAAATTGTGTTGGCTGCTAAACCTTGTTCATGGAGATGAATAAAGAATGATAAACAGAAATCTGTCGAGATTTCTTTTGGTTTCTTTGCCTTGACAAAGGCAACCCATTTCTTCCAGGATGACTCGTATTGTCTTCTAGTAGATTTCGACTTATATTCTTCTAAAAAGTTTATACTGTCCTTCGAAATCCCAAACCTTTTCTTGACTGCTAAGGCGAGAAAATCCTGAGATGAAGGTTTCGGGTTTTCTGTGATGAAGCGGAGACAGTCGACTTCTGCACTTGTTGAGTCAGAACTGGATCTGGCAACGGGACCAGCTTCAGTCACAGTTCCGTTATTAGAGGAAACCAGATGCTGTTAGGCCACTTGTGAGCCACTATCGCTGCTGTTCCCCGAAAGGATCTCAGTTTGTTGAGGACCTTTAACAGGAGGTTGGTTGGAGGCAACAGGTAAATCCTGGACCATCTGTTCCAATCTAGGGACATCGCGTCCACTGCTTCCGCTAGAGGATCCTCGTACGGGGCTATATATCAAGGTA
This sequence comes from Palaemon carinicauda, assembly GCF_036898095.1. Taxonomy (NCBI): domain Eukaryota; kingdom Metazoa; phylum Arthropoda; class Malacostraca; order Decapoda; family Palaemonidae; genus Palaemon; species Palaemon carinicauda. Next base: position 67,459,516 of record NC_090736.1, on the reverse strand, counting down.
GCTTCTTGTTGTCGCTCGTCGCAAAGAGGTCTATTTACAGTCCTGGGACTTTGCGTAAGATGAAGGAGAATGATCTTGAGTCTAGGGACCATTCCGACTCTATCGGGATGAGCCTGGATAGAGCGTCTGCCGTCACGTTGCGGAACCCTTGAAGGTGAACTGTTGATAAGTGCCATCTCTTCTTTTCCGCCAGACGGAAGATGGCCAACATCACTTGGTTGATTTGGGGCGATCTTGAACCTTGTCGGTTTAGACATCTCATTATCACTTCGCTGTCCAGGACCAGTCTGATGTGGATCAAGCAGCGAAGCTTCAGTTTCTTTAAAGATAGAAAAACTGCCATGGCTTCCAGAATGTTGATGTGGAAGGTCTTGAAGAGGGAGGACCAGGTTCCTTGGACTTTCCGTTGGTGAGAGTGGCCTCCCCATCCTTCCTTTGAGGCAGCCGTGTGAACGATGACTAAGGGTGGAGGTGGCTGTAAGGGCACCTTTTTCTTAAGGTGCTTGGCCTCCGACCATGGCTTGAGAAGTGATCGCAGACGAGTTGGTATTGGTCTTGTCAGATCTCTTCGAGCGTTTGATACATATCTTCTCCAGACTCCTGATGCATCTTTTAATTGTGCCCTCAGCACTGGGTCTGTCACTGGGGCGAACTGGAGGGAGCCAATTACTCTCTCTTGTTGCCGTCTTGATATCCGATCAGAGTTTAGAAGTCTCTTGACAGATCCCGCTATCTCTCTCCTCTTCTTTGATGGAAGGGAGAGGCGGTGTGACTGTAAGTTCCAATGAACGCCGAGCCATTGAAACTTTTGAGCTGGAGATAGTCGAGACTTTTCCATGTTGATCTTGAATCCTAGATATTCCAGGAACTCGATCACTTCCTTGGAGGCTTGCATGCATTCTGCTTCGGATGCTGCCCACACCAGCCAATCGCCCAGGTAAGCTATTACCTGAACTCTCTTTAGGCGTAGTTGATGAATGACTGCGTTTGCAAGCTTTGTGAATACCCTTGGGGCTATGTTTAGTCCGAAGGGCATGGCTCTGAAGACGTATTGTCTCTTCTGTAGCTTGAATCCTAGGTAGGAGGAAACTTGTTGATTGATTGGGACATGCCAATATGCGTCCGCCATGTCTATGGAGACTGTGTATGTCTGCTTGGGCAGTAGGGTCCTTATGTGTTGAAGGATGAGCATCCTGAACTCGTGGTTCACTATGAACTTGTTGAGTGGTGACAAGTCCAGAATGACCCTAAGTTTTTCCAAGTCCTTCTTCGGAAGACAAAACAGCCTTCCTTGGAACTTGACGGACTTTGCTCTCCTTATAACTCTCTTGTCTAAGAGTTCCTGAATGGGGGTTGAGTGTTGGAAGAATTGAGGGAAAGTCGGCGGAGTTGTGTTCCAGCACCAACCTAGTCCGTTCTTGATCAGGCTGTGGGCCCAGGGATCGAAGGTCCAATGATCCCGGAAAGAGAAGAGTCTCCCTCCTACCGGAAGCATCACACTTGGAGTGCTGGCCGGAGGGCTTGCCTCCTTGGCCACGTCCACACCTGTTGCCCTTGCCTCTTGAGGGGCATCTAGAGGAGCCTCTAGATTTCGGCCAAAAGGTCGTAGATTGCCTTTCGAAGGCTGGGGTAAAGACAGGCAACTGTGTCGCCAGCTGCTGGGGTACCAATTGGTACGTGGTGGGTGGTTGTGCCACCGTCTGGGACACCGTGGCCGCGGGAAGTGTTGCTGTCTAGGTGGGCGAGAGGGTGCCCTTGGCCTCTTAGTCTTTCTTTTGGGTTGGGGACCCTCATCCTGGGAAGACTTCCTCTTCATCGACAAGCCCCACTTTTGGAGAAGATTTCTATTCTCTGTGGTGGCTTTGTCGACAACCTCTTTAACCACTTCGCTTGGAAAGAGGTCCTTATCCCAGATGCTGGATGATATGATTCAGCTTCCTCGGTTCGTGCCTCACCGCAGCCGAGGCGAACATGAACTCTCTACAAGCCCTTCTGGCTTTGATAAAGTTGTACAGGTCCTTTGTAACTGTTGCCAGGTGAGCTTTGGCAAAGACCATGTACATAATTGGGGATGGGGAGACGCTTGCCATCGTCTCCAGTCCGGTTTGAAGAGACATTGAGGCTGCCAGTCTTTCTTTTGTTTCTCTGCTCCCGACGCAGGTGAAAGTCTGACAGATTAGGGAGGTCTTCACCGAACTGACGTCCGGCAATCTCGGCCTCCAACTTCCCGACTGAGAAGGTATGATGAACATCCTTCCAATCAGCTTCGTCCAATGGTAGGGCGAGGGAGAATGGCCTACACTCTTCGAGTGTGGGGCATGGTTTCCCTGCCTCAACTGCCTTCAAGGCTGCCTTAAACCCTTTTTCCATAAAGGGGAAGGCACGGGATGAAGAAGCAACGAAGGACGGGTGCTTATTACTCAGAGTCCGGCAATTTGGAGTTAGTGAAGGCCCTCTCCTTCAATGTGCTTGAAAACAAGGCTTGGGCTTTGGGGAGGTCAAGGATTATGACCTCTTTCGGCTCTGTTTCCTCTTTCGAGGGTGGTTCCGTCGTCAGACGAACATAGCAGTCTGGGTAGGCCCCTTGACTGGGCCAGAATTCCACGTCTTCGACTGGGAATGTGCCCAGCTTGTCGGAGATGAAGATCTTTCCTCCTGAAATGGGCATGTGCTCAGCATGCCTCCATGGGTTGACGTCCGAGAAAGGGGGAAGATCTTTTACGTTTAGCTTCTTTGGAGCTATACAAGAAGCTGCGAGTTGGTTTATCTCCATAAGTAGCGCAACTTCCTTCTCAGTCGACTGCTTCTTTAAGTCTTCGACCATAGAGAGAATCGAGGACAAGGTTTGGCTCATGTCAGCCAATTGAGGGGCAGAGGAGGTCGAGGGGACGGGCTCTGCTACTGGAGCTGATGAAACCGAAACTATTTCCGTTCCTTCAT
>NC_090736.1:67449076-67451576 GCF_036898095.1 Palaemon carinicauda | reverse complement strand
TATATATATATATATATATATATATATAAATATATATATATATATATATATATATATATATATATATATATATATATATATATATATATATATATATATATATATATACATATATAATGTGCGTGTGTGAGTCCTCTTAAAAGGAGGGGTTCAAGCGATTGCAATCCTCGAATTTAATGTGTTTTAGGTCTAAGTTTACTTTCTTCTTACGCCAGAAACTTGTTTATTTTCTTTATGAAATTATGATAGGCCTAGAGCAGGAAATTCTTTATAGAGAACCAATTATATGTCAAATATAGACTCATATCTTGGGGATATTTATATACTTATTCAGTTGTGATTTTATTATACTATTTTCAAAACACGTATGCTGCAACATTAGGTGACCCATTGAAATTCTATATATACACATCTCACATACAATGTTCATATTAGGTTTAAGAGGCATTTATTTCTTATCAATGATGCAAATCAATTTCCTAAATATATTGGCATAAATCATCACCCCTGCAATAATCACTACTAGAATATTGCTTCTTCTACTTCTATTCAGTAACATGTACACATGGTTTATCCGAAGTTGTTATAGGACTTTCAGTTGTAGTTGTTGGTTTGGTGGTAGATTCAGTGTGACAGGCCTCATCTGCGGTGGTTGACATTATTGATGATAAAATAATACTGCCGGACGAATTTGCCGTCGAATCGCTGGTTATTTCAGACGTTGGTGTGGACTCTGTTCGTGTTGTTAATACAGTTGATGTCATAGGTGTAACTGACGAAGTTGTCGGTTCTGTTGTTGATACTGATGATGTAGCAGCAGTTGTTTGCTGGACAGTTGTAGTAGTTTCACCTACAGTCGAATCTGTTGTTGACAGAGCAGTTGTTGTGTCACTTAAAGTCGTAGCTGATGAAGTGGTCGGTTCTGATGTTGATACTGATAAAGTAGTATCCGTTGTTGCCTGGGCAGTTGTTGCGTCACTTATAGTCGTATGTGATAAAGTTGTTGATTCTGTTGCTGATACTGATGATGTGACAGAAGTTGCTGTGTCACATGCAGCTGTAGCTGATGAAGTTGTCTGTTCTGTTGCTGATACTGATGATGTGCCATCTGTTGTTGACTGAGCAGTTGTTGTGTCACTTACAGTCGTAGGTGATGAAGTCTGTTCTGTTGTTGATACTGATGATGTGGCATCTATTGTTGACTGGGCAGTTGTTGTGTCACTTACAGTCGTACCTGATGAAGTTGTCTGTTCTGTTGTTGATACTGATGATGTGACATCCATTGTTGACTGAGCAGCTGTTGTGTCACTTGGAGTCGTAGCTGGTGAAGTTGTCTGTTCTATTGTTGATACTGATGATGTGGCATCCGTTGTTGACGGAACAGTTGTTGTGTCACTTAAAGTGGTAGCTGATGAAGTTGTTGGTTCTGTTGTTGATACTGATGATGAGGCATCTGTTGTTGACTGAGCAGTTGTTGTGTCACTTACAGTCGTAGCTGATGAAGTTGTCTGTTCTGTTGTTGATACTGATGATGTGACATCCATTGTTGACTGAGCAGTTGTTGTGTCACTTGGAGTCGTAGCTGGTGAAGTTGTCTGTTCTGTTGTTGATACTGATGATGTGGCATCCGTTGTTGACGGAACAGTTGTTGTGTCACTTAAAGTGGTAGCTGATGAAGTTGTTGGTTCTGTTGTTGATACTGATGATGAGGCATCTGTTGTTGACTGAGCAGTTGTGTCACTTACAGTCGTAGCTGATGAAGTTGTCTGTTCTGTTGTTGATGCTGAAGATGTGGCAGTGGTTGTTGGCTGAGCAGTTGTTGTGTCACCTACAGTCGTAGCTGATGAAGTTGTCGGTTCTGTTGTTGATACTGATGATGTGGCAGTGGTTGTTAACTGAGCAGTTGTTGTGTCACTTACAGTCGTAGCTGATGAAGTAGTCGGTTCTGTTGTTGATACCGATGATGTGGAATCCGTTGTAGACTGAGCAGTTGTTGTGTCACTTACAGTCGTAGCTGATGAAGTTGTCGGTTCTGTTGTTGATGCTGAAGATGTGGCAGTGGTTGTTGGCTGAGCACTTGTTGTATCACCTACAGTCGTAGCTGATGAAGTGGTCTGTTCTGTAGTTGATACTGATGATGTGGCATCCGTTGTTGACTGAGCAGTTGTGTCACTTACAGTCGTAGCTGAGGAAGTGGTCTGTTCTGTTGTTGATACTGAAGATGTGGCAGTGGTTGTTGACTGAGCAGTTGTTGTGTCACTTACAGTCGTAGCTGATGAAGTTGTTGGTTCTGTTGTTGATGCTGAAGATGTGGCATCCGTTGTAGACTGAGCAGTTGTTGTGTCACTTACAGTCGTAGCTGATGAAGTTGTCTGTTCTGTTGTTGATGCTGAAGATGTGGCAGTGGTTGTTGGCTGAGCACTTGTTGTGTCACCTACAGTCGTAGCTGATGAAGTTGTCGGTTCTGTTGTTGATACTGATGATGTGGCAGTGGTTGTTA
>NC_090736.1:67089076-67121576 GCF_036898095.1 Palaemon carinicauda | reverse complement strand
CTACATTAAACGTAGATCACGTTGAGCTATGAGGAAAATATCAATGTCAATTAGAGTGTTTGCCACAAATTACGATGCGAAGTAATTAGTAGCGGATCTATCGTTTGTATTGTGATGTGGAGGAGGGTGTGTTTTGCACTCAGGTAGCACTAGGTTATCTCTGTAGGGGTGGTACGATATCCTTCTTGGTATTTACTCCTCCACTTCATGTTTTATTTATAAGGAATGCAGATTGGATAGTTTTTTTTTTCTTTTTCTTCTTCTGAGTTTTGATGAAAGCACATGACCATACGTTAAAACAATTAACTAACTGACATGGGCCCATGAAATAACCTTTAGCTCTATTCCAGGCTACAAACAAAAATAAAAAAAGAATAACTATATATTGATAATATTGGCCGAATTTAGGAATGAATTATATTCCTAAAGAGTATTCATACTACATTATATATCAGAGATTTGTTTAAATGCATAAGAATTCACCAAGGACTGTTAAAAGAAAAATGATGCAAATATACCACTCAGAACAGTCGAGTCTTGCTATCATTATGTTGCTTTCTAAACCGATCAACAAATTCTTCCTTGTTGAGGATTTTTGCTGTTTTTTTTTGTTTTTTCAGTAACAACCAAGGAATACACCCCTTTGTCAATTATACTATTTCGTATGTAATTATTTGTTATGAGCATTAGTTATTAAAATCTTCTCTCCCAAGAAGCTGATGGTGGTGATACCAAGGCTATGTTGACCAAAATCCTTTAGTAGCGTACGCGACCCGTCAAAGATGACGGCCAAATACTTGAATAGATATTAACACAAAGTGGGAGCCCAAAGCTTTTATTTATGTAGGTTATGTAGAAGGTGACAAAAGGTTCAATATTTTTAGCATCGTGCTTGGCCCTTATAATAATAATGTAGGCCTATTTTTGGTAGGGGGTCCAAGGAGGTATTTATCCACGTGAACTCCGGCAAGGCTAAAAGTAGTTTAGAATGGTGCACAGAAGTCTCCTGACTACTAAATGGAGAATGACAGTAACTTTGGGTGGGGCGTTGCTCCCTGACAGCAAGCCCCATCCGCGAGGAAAAAAAATCACATTTATTCATGTGATCAGCGCAAGACTAGAAACGGTCTCAATTTGTTCCTTGGGGTCTCCTACACACTAAGTGGACAACGACACCCATTTTGGGCGAGGCTTTGACTCTGACACCAACCCTAACTCAAACCCAAGGATTACAAATTTATATTAATTCACACGAAAATAGGCAAGGCTAGAAATTGTCTCAAATACAAAATAACAATTTTGGGTTGGCACTTGCCATTGATAGCAATGTTCTTTTAACTCCATGTCAAAAAGTAATCTATACAAAAACTGAGAAGGTGGAAAATTAAATTGATTTGTGCCATCATACTCCTGTGCACACCTTTGTATGAAAGGTTGAAAGTCTAAAAATATTTTAATTCGTGTATCATGAGATCAATGTATGGCTGTATATTTTGCTTTGACAGAAGAAGCCATATCCTTGCAAGAAACATTGTTCCATTCCTCTGATGATGTATAAGAAATGAAAGAAGTTGTTGAATCTGCTATCTTTAAAAACCTGCTGGTGAAGTATTAATAATAATAATAATAATATTAATAATAATAATAATAATAATAATGCACTAGGAATTGGAGAGAGCAGTGCGCGTTAACGATGCAATGAAGTGCATTATTATTATTATTATTATTATTATTATTATTATTATTATTATTATTATTATTATTATTATCTAAGCTACAACCCTAGTGAGAAAAGCAAGATGCTGTGAGCCCAAGGCCTCCAACAAAGAAAAATAGCCCAGTGAGGAAAGGAAATAAATAAACGATATGAGAAATAATGAACAATTAAAAAAAAGATAAGTAAAAAACAGTAACAACATCAAAACAGATATTTTATATATAAACTATAAAAAGGCTTATGTAAGCCTGTTCAACCAAAAAAAAAAAAACATTTGCTGCAAGTTTGAACTTTTTCAAAACCTTTTTATAATGTTGAGATCTTTTTTTACTCTAAATTGGCCAAATTATGCAATATAGGGTCTCTTTTCCTTTCAAAACTTAACTTTGACAGATGGACTCTACAGCTTTGGGCATTCTACAGGCAGTGGCCATCTCTATCCGACATACCAGTAAATCATACTTAATTAGTACTATCATTATTACTAGCTAAGCTACAAACCTAGTTGGAAAAGCAAGATTCTATAAGCCCAAGGGCTCCAACAGGGAAAAGTAGCCATGTGAGGAAAGGAAACAAAGAAAAATCAAACATTTTAAGAACAACACCAAAATAAATACTTCCTATATAAACTATAAAAACTTCAACAAAACAAGAGGAAGAGAAATAAGACAGAATAGTGTGCCCGAGTGTACACACAAGCAAGAGAACTCTAACCCAAGACAGTGAAAGATCATGGTACAGAGGCTATGTCACTACCCAAGACTAGAGAACAATGGTTTGATTTTGGAGTGTCCTAGAAGAGCTGCTTACCATAGCTAAAGAGTCTCTTCTACCCTTACCAAAAGGAAAGTGGCCACTGAACAATTGCAGTGCAGTAGATAACCCCTTAGGTGAAGAAGAATTGTTTGGTAATCTCAGTGTTCTCAGGTGTATGAGGGCAGAGGAGAATTTGTAAGGAATAGGCCAAACTATTCGGTGTATGTGTAGGCAAAGGGAAAATGAACCGTAATCAGAGAGAAGGGTGCAATGTAGTACTGTCTGGCCAGTCAAAGGACCCCAAAGTCTCTAGCGGTGTGTGCAGTTCATCTAACTTTAGAGCAGACTGTTAACAGGGATGTTGCATTGCTTATGAGAGGAATAACAGCTTTCAGAAAATGAAAATACTCTCTTCATAAGATGGTCTGTTACCTTGACTCAGCATGGTATGGCTTTATCAGATTTACGTCAACTTGTTATAGGCCTTCATTCAGGAGTACAGCCACCCAGGTATTTACAGCCATGAAGTGATGCGGGACAATAATGATATTGAAACCCTTGCCAGAGTTATTAATAATATCTGTAGCCTATCAAATACACAGTAACCACATGAATTAGTCAATGTTACATCAGGTAAAGAAACAAAGTAAGAAACAAAAGTTTACATTTTAAGCACATTGAAGCGGCGAGTAGAATATTGATTGAAATTTGAGACGGTATAAAGCAGAGAGTTCAAGATTCATGAAAACTGTAACACGAACAAGGTGCAAAGGTTTGCCACAGAAAATACTAAACCTCAACGTTCTTGAAAAGATAAAGATAATGGTGAAGCAGCAGATGTGCCCCTCTCCCTTGCTCATAGTGATGGAACTCCCAACAAGACAGGCAATGCAAATCTCATTCAGGTGCTTGCGGGAAACCAGGACACATTTCTGACTGACATCAATCTGCCTCCAGCTAGTGTAAGTGTGGTTGACGGTGGATGCATCTTACATAAAACCCTACTCTGCTACAGTAAGTCAACTTATGGAACTGTGGCCAGGGATTTGCTTGTCAAAGTATGCTTCTTTAGAGGGGAAGACAATCATCTTGTGCTTGATAAGTATGTCCCCTTCAATTAAAGATCAGTGGAATAGATTTACTGAAGAACAGTACTTTTAAAGAAGAGTTTGCACTCTTTATTATGCAAAAAACACAAAATATATGCTAATTTGGGGAAGGAAAGTTTTGTATGTGTCACATGGTAGTGAATATTCAAAGGTTACGTTCACTGAGACAGAGGTTGGAAGTTGATGAGCCAAGTCATCTACAGCCTCAGCATGATGAAATTGACACACTCATTGCTTTTCGTGTGAGGGAAATTCCCAGGGTCGTCCAGTATGGTAAGGTCGTCTGACACTGATGTGTTGGTTATCTTTATTAGTCTCATTGGACGGTCAGATTGCATATAATTGATAATAGACTATGGTTCAGTTAACCATCATCACTACATCAGCGTTTCTCATATTTCTCGACTTGAAGAAAAGCATTCTGGCCTAACTGAGGCTCTCATAGGATTTCATGCCCTTACTTGATGTACCCTAATTTTACATCAGCTTTTAACAGACTTGGAAAGGTAAAAATATTTCAGTAATTGGAAGTAATTACTGCAGAAATTCATGTGAAACCCTTGCGCTTCATGACATCAGAAGTAGACATGATCACCGTGGCTTCTTACATGTGTGCACCGTATGGTGTTAGCACGCATACATCAATAAAGCAAGGTATAAGGCCTTCCTGCGTATGTCCGGGGGTAAGCAAACAGATCCACTGGTGAGGATGAAGTTATTGTGCCTCTCTCCATACTATGAAATGCTTACTCAGCATATCAAGAGAACAAATTTTGTGGCTAAAATGTGGAAACAAGCTGATGAAATTAATCCTACTGGTGGGGAGAATACAATAAACTATGGCTGGATGAAATCTGAGGATGGTCTCCAGCCTGTATAGTTTACTGGAAACCCTGATCTCAGCTCTATAAGTAAAATTGAAAATGGAGAGGATGGAGTCAAATGATGACTGAGGAGGATGAGGATTCAGGCAGTGTATGGAGTGAGGATAGAGACAATACCGAGGAAGAAGACAATTAATGAAACATTTCCCTTTCTACTATCGGTAAATTATTTTCACCTGAGATCAAATTCTAAGCCATAGTAGCTAATATTCGCAATTTATAGTAAAATACATTAAAGCACTATATTTCTGTACCACAAGAGGACCAGGTATGAATCATTAACATTATCTTTCATTTATAATTTTTTATAATAGCGGAGAAAACAAGGAGAAAATACGCAGGTTTATTATCATCTGCAAATATTTTACAGTAGATATAATACATCTTCCTGAAGTACTTGAGAGGCATCAAATTAGGATTTAATATGTGACAAGCCTTGAGCTTTTATAATATTACTAGTTAATTTTGTGTGAGGATATTGCAGTAAATATGAAACACGTCTATTCATTATTGTATTTCTTATGTTTCCTTTTTTCAAGTTAGTAAAGAATTCTGCTTTTTGTATCAGTATATGATCAAATGTTGATTTTGTTATTTTTCATTCAAATTAGAATATACTAACGCTGCTATGAAAAGATATCCAGAGGAAATAGCTACAATTGGAGTATTTCATTTAGGAATGCAATGCTGGTCTATTGTTTCAATGAAATTTCTAATTGATCTAAATTGTTTTCATACTTGTACAGTGGACGTTTTTTTATTATAAACGATTTTCACTTGAGACAAATTTTAACCTTGCCTGTTTTCATATGAATAATTAGTGTGTAGGAGAGTTCAAAGGATAAAATAATACAATTTCCAGCCTTGCCACTTTTCACATGAATAAATATGATTTTTTCCTCTTGGATGGGGCTTGCTTCCGGGGGCAACGCCCCACCCAAAGTTACTGTCATTATACATTCAGTAATCAGGAAACTTCTGTCCATCATTCTAAACTACTGTTAGCCTTACCGGACTTCACTTGAGTAAATGCCATTGATGTGTATTATAATTTTTTTTGTGAACTAAATCATAGTCGGTGCCACACTCTTTTGAATGACTGAGGCTTTATCATGAAAAGTTAACATTTAAGTACAATGATGTAGGATGGATGGCCACACGGTCTAGCTCAACCGTGGATGGTTATCTTGTATGATTAAAACCCGGTTTCTTCTTCTTCTTCTTCTTCTTCAAAACTTAGAGTTCTTAGAAAGCAATGGCAGAAGAGACCATGGACATGAAAATCCAGACTTGCTAATAACTTTGAATTATTACTGATATTTTATATGTAATAAAAGAAAAAAAAAACATTCGACATTTAAAACCAATAAGATCTCGGGGTTATGGTACTAGAAATGTTATCCTATCCAAAATTGTAAAGAAGACAACGGATACCAGACAAAGACATTGATTTTAATAGCTTGAATTAAGGATACGAACGTGGTGGATATCCGGGTGCACTGGAAGAAATGTAGGATTTACAGTTAAAAATCGAGTTTCTTACTATATTAAAACAATTGTTTTAAATTGTATTGTATAATTTCATGTAGGTTGCAAGCATTTACCTGATCATCATCCAAATCTGACATAGTCATGCAAATATCGACTGTAAAATACTGTGCTAAAAACTGTCGCCAAAATATTATTTCGTAAATATCTATTCATTCAAATCAGCATTATTTAATATAAACGCAAGCAAGAATAAACGGATTTCGCTAACGTACGGTATTTTCATTTCAACGTAGACTTTAAAAACAACCGTCCTTCTTCCGTATTTCTCAGTTTTGATTATTTTTTACATTTCATTTCTTATTAATATTAAGCTTTTAACATGCGCACCAGTACATATCACAATATTCCTTCATTACTTTTCCTCACTGGGCTACTTTCCTTGGTGGAGCCATTGGGCTGATAGCATTGTGCTTTTCCAACCATTGTCAATTGGTAGTAATGATAATAACGAATGAGCAAACATGAAGGAACATTGTAAGTGTCTGTTTTTGATTCCAAATATTCTTGTATGTTATTAGTAATTCTTAAAGAATAAAACTGATAAAAATATAAAGTAAAATAACAATGTAAGAAACGAAACAAAGAAAATTACTATCAAGAAAAAAAATTCTATTAGAATAATAAAGGTAAAATATTGATTCATAATTGAATGTTATAAGTGAAAACTACTTTTCTGCTGCTATTTACCAGTTTGATTATGATATCCATTATTATTATTATTATTATTATTATTATTATTATTATTATTATTATTATTATTATTATTATCATTATTATTATTATTATTAGCTAAGCTACAGCCATAGTTGGAAAAGCAAGATGCTATAAGCCCGAGGGATCCAACAGGAAAAAATAGCCCAGTGAGGAAAGAAAGTAAGGAAATGAATAAACTATAAGAGAAATAACTAATAATTAATAAAACATTTTAAAAACTATAACAACACCAAAACAGAAGTTTCGTATATAAATGATAAACAGCCTTATGTCAGCCTGTTCAACATAAAAACATTTGCTGCAAGTTTGAACTTTTGAAGTTCTACCGATAGAACTACCCGATTAGTTAGATCATTCCACAACTTGGCCACAGCTGGAATAAATCTTCTAGAATACAGTGTAGTATTGAGCCTCATGATGGAGAAGGCCTGACTATTAGAATTAATTCTATGCCTAGTATTACGAACAGGATGGAACTGTCCGGGAAGATCTAAATGTAGAGGATGGTCCGAATTATAAAAAATCTTATGCAACATGCATAACGAGCTAATTGAATGACGGTGCCAGAGATTAGTATCTTGATCAGGAATAAGAAATTTAATAGGCCGTAAGTTCCTATCCAACAAATCAAGATGAGAATCAGCAGTTAAAGACCAGACAGAAGAACAATACTCGAAACGAGGCAAAAGAATAGATTGATTACCGAAAATCTTAAAAGACTCTCAATAACCCAATTTTTTGAGCAATTGAAGAAGACACAGACCTAATGTGTTTCTCAAAAGTAAATTTGCTGTCGAGAATCACACCTAAAATTTTAAGTCATACAGAGTCAAAGAAACATTATCAATGCTGAGATCTGGATGTTGAGGATCCAGTGTCTTTGATCTACTTACAATCATACTTTGAGTTTTGTTAGGATTCAACTTCATGCCCCATAATTTGCACCATACACTGATTTTAGCTAGATCTCTATAAAGGAATTCAGCAACCCCAGATCTACATTCAGGAGATGGAATTGTACCAACCGTGTGTCACACAATTGTACATAATTCCTTTTGTATATATTATGCTTGTATCTTCGCTCTTCCCTCGCACTAAAACGAACACGAAAATTCATGTCTGCTTTTCTCCTCTGTAACATTGTCAATATTTGAACATGAAAATTCTTGTTGCTGAGAGATTTTGTATATAAAGGAGTGTTCTTTAATAAACAACTCAGTTGATTGCATCCTGCCTTTGAGTCATAACCTCTCTCTCGGCACCGTCACATTGGTGACCCCGGAAGTCGACTCGCTCCCACTGCCTTCCACCCCCACTTCCCTCGCCCCTCCATCGTTGGTACTATGACGGACTCTACTACAGCAGTTGGCGCTGCGGCCGCCCCATTGAAACTTTCACCGTTCGCCAGCGGAGAGGCATTTGCTTGGTTTCAGCGCAGAGGTCCAGTTTCACATCAACAGCATGACTCGCTCAGCCACCAAAGCAGATTATGTTCTCGCGGCGATACCCGAGGACACCTTCCCGGAAATATCCGACTGGCTTTGTGAACAAGGAGACATGCCAATAGCGTATGATGCCCTCAAAATATACCTTCTGCAGCAGTACTCGCCGTCACATGCCGCCCGTGTAGCAAAGCTTTTTCAGCTCTCGCAACAACCGTTGGGGGACCAAAGGGCTTCGCTTGCCCTCAGGGAAATGACCGGTATCGCTCGCCTTCAACCTGCCGCAGACGGCTCTCCTCGTGAGGTGAACCTACTTCGTGCCCTTTGTATACGCCGTTTACCCGGACCTATACGCGCTGCCATACCCGATGTCGATAGTTTACCCATAAAGGACTTGATGAACAAAGCCGACGCCCTTATGGACAGCCACTTCAAGACTTTCATCAACGCCTCCACCCCTGACGAAGAGGATGCCTATTCAACGTCAACTGAAGCTGACATGAATGCCGTAGGACATACACGCCCACACAATGACGTGCCGAAGCAGAGACAAAGCCGCCCACCACCCACCAATCGCTCGCGCCCCAACAAACGACTTCTACAGCCACTTACTACCTCCATCCGCCGCAGTTTTGCTACTACCACTTCAGATTCGGGGCAACTGCGAAGAAATGTGCCAAGGATTGTCAGTGGCCAAAAAACGTGTAAGTAGGCCATCGCTCGTGGCGGTGGCCTCCCGTGTTTCTAATCTTTTCTTTTTACAGGATGCAGGAACGGGCGTGCGATTTTTGGTAGACACGGGTGCTTGTCGTTCTCTTTTGCCAAGGAAACTCTGCAAGACACAACGTAGTCTGTCTACATCTGCCGATGTCCGCTTGGTAGCTGCCAACGGATCTGCGATACCCACCTACAGTTACGAGAACCTCACATTATTGTTTGTAAACGGTAAATTCAATTGTGAGTTTTTCGTTGCTGACATCACCATGCCAATCCTCGGTGCGGATTTCCTCTCTCATTTCCACCTTCTGGTTGATGTCGCCCACCGATGATTGGTCAACGCAGACTCGTACTTGTCGACACCTCTTCAACCCGCCCCCTCTAACCTCGCTCTCCACATCAGCGCACCCACGGATGCCTACGCCCACCTCCTAACGTCGTACCCGGAAGTTTTCCGTCCAGAACTTCGCCAAACGCCCATGGTTCCTGCTAAGCACGGTATTTATCACCATATCAAGACGACGGGACCCCCAGTCTTCGCAAAATTCAGACGTCTGGCACCGGAACAATTGGCAGCCGCCAAACAGACGTTCGCCGAAATGGAGGAAATGGGCCTTTGCCAAAAGGCCTCCAGCCCATGGTCGTCACCCTTACACATCGTTCTGAAGAAAGACGGCTCCCTCCGTCCGTGCGGGGATTACAGGCGCCTGAACATGCAAACAGAACCGGATCACTACCCCCTCCCAAACATTGCCGACGTGACCTCCTACCTGTACAAAGCAAAGGTTTTCTCTATGCTCGATCTCCTGAAGGGGTATTATCAGGTGCCTATGAACCCAGAAGACATCCCCAAGACTGCCATCACCACTCCGTTTGGTACATACACCTTCAATTACTCCTGTTTTGGCCTTCGTAATGCTGGGGCCACGTTTCAACATCTCATGGATGGCATCTTAGGGGACCTCCCTTTCTGTGTATGTTATGTGGACGACATACTTGTGTTCTCCTCCTCAAAAGAGGAACGCCTCCGTCACCTGCGCATCGTGCTCGACCGCCTGCAACAAAACGGCCTTGTAGTCCGGTACGTCAAGTGTACCTTTGGCGCCAACGAAGTGTCGTTCTTAGGGCACCACATCACTCCTGATGGTGTCCACCCCATCCCTGAGAAAGTAGCAGCCGTTGAGAACTTCCCCGTGCCCTCGACCGTCAAAGCTCTGCAGGAATTCTTGGGCATGATCAACTATTATTACCGTTTTCTGCCAGCCATTGCCGCCATTCTTGCTCCCCTCTACGCCTCTCTCAAGGGCAAGCCGAAGGACCTAAAGTGGGGTCCCCTTCAAGATGCAGCCTTCTGCAATGCAAAGAAGGCCCTATCAACTGCTGCGGCTCTCACTTTTCCTATCCCACATGACCCTCTCCTTCTCTCCACCGATGCCAGCAACGTCGCTATTGGTGCAATACTCGAGCAGGTGGTCAACGGCTCGCCCCGCCCATTGGCCTTCTTCAGCAGAAAACTGTCCAAGGCAGAATCGGGTTATTCTACCTTCGATCGCGAATTGCTGGCGGTGCACTTGGCTGTCCGTCACTTTCGCCATTTCTTAGAAGGTACGCCCTTCGTCATTCGCACAGACCACATGCCTCTGGTGCACGCCATTACTCAACAGTCTGATGCCTGGTCCGCCCGGCAACGCCGACATCTCTCCGCCGTGGCTGAATACAATTGCACCCTTCAATACGTCCCTGGGAAAATGAATCCCGTTGCCGATGCCCTGTCAAGAAACACGTTGGCTGCCGTTCAACTGGGATTGGATTACAACGCCCTGGCTGAAGCCCAACGACAGGATCCAGATTATCAAGCATGTAGGACATCCTGCACATCCCTCCGTTGGGAAGACTTTCTCCTCGAAGACTCCAACACCACCCTCCTCTGTGACGTCAGTACTGGCAGACCGCGACCTTGGATTCCTGCTCCCATGCGCCGACAGGTGTTTGATTTCATTCACGGCCTTTCACATCCCTCGTGCCGTTCTACTGCACAGCTGCTGAAGGCAAAGTTCATTTGGCACGGCATTTCTAAGGATGCTAAGGATTGGGTCCGCGCCTGTACTTCATGTCAAACTTCCAAAGTACATCGACACACGGATTCAGGAGTGGGCACCTTTCCTCAACCTCAGCGTCGTTTCGCACACATTCACGTCGACGTTGTAGACCCCCTACTCACAACACAAGGACATCGTTACCTGTTTACCATCATCGACCGCTCCACCCGTTGGCCTGAAGCCATTCCCATGGAAACTGCAACGTCCGCCTCATGTACATCTGCCTTACTCTCTGGATGGATTGCAAGATTTGGTATCCCTGAACATATTACTTTTGACAGGGGAACCACTTTCACCTCTCAATTGTGAACATCATTAGCGAATCTCCTGGGCATCACCCTACATCAGACAATGGCCTACAACCCCGCTGCCAATGGAATGGTTGAATGTTTTCATCACACCCTCAAAGCAGCTTTGATGTCTCACTGCAAGGATTGCAACTGGTTTACTCAGTTTCCCTGGGTCCTCCTGGGACTAAGGACCACTCCTAAAGACGCCCTCGACGTCTCGGCAGCTGAAATGGTGTATGGTGACCTGTTGGTCGTCCCTGCCGAATTTTTTCCTTCTACAACCTCCTCCGACGATCTCCAGCGCATACGTCGCGTCGTGAGAAAATTTACTCCATGCCGCCAGACTTACAAGCCCCCAGCAAAGCATCACATACCAACAGACTTGCACTCTGCAACGCACGTCTTCCTACGCAACGACACCACCAAGCCACCACTAACGCCCCCTTACACGGGCCCTTTCTTTGTGATCCAACGCAGTCCGAAAGCATTCCTACTAAACATTCGTGGCAAAGAAGACTGGGTCTCCATTGATCGTCTAAAACCTGCTTATCTACTGCCTGATGACCCGCCTACAGTTCGCCTCTCTAGATCAGGGCGCCCTATTTAACTTGTACAGTATGTCATTTTTAGGGGGGGAGCCATGTACCAACCGTGTGTCACACAATTGTACATAATTCCTTTTGTATATATTATGCTTGTATCTTCGCTCTTCCCTCGCACTAAAACGAATATGAAAATTCATGTCTGCTTTTCTCCTCTGTAACATTGTCAATATTTGAACATGAAAATTCTTGTTGCTGTGAGATTTTGTATATAAAGGAGAGTGTTCTTTAATAAACAACTCAGTTGATTGCATCCTGTCTTTGAGTCATAACCTCTCTCTCGGCACCGTCACAGAATTGATGCAAAGAGTGTAGCATCATCTGCATATGCAACAAGCTTGTTTTCTAGGCCAAACATGGTGTCCATCAGCAACAACTTTATGTGATCTCTTACTTAAAATTCAACAATAATGCTAAGAAACGACCCACCCACTCTGAACTGTTTGAGTTTGAAAACAAGGGCCTCATGATTAACATGGTCAAAGGCAGCACTAAAATCAAGGCCAATCATAAGAACTTCCTGACCACAATCAAGGAATTTCTGTACAGCATTGGAGATTGTAAGAAGGGCATCACATGCTCCAAGGCCTTTACAAAAACCAAATTGCAAACTAGGGAAAAGATGACTACCTTCAGCAAACCTATTAAGACGTTTAGCCAGAAGAAGTTCAAAAACTTTAGATAATATGGGAGTTATGGAAATTGGGTGGTAATCAGTGGGACTTGAGCTACCACAAACACATTTACATAGAAGAGTAACATTACCAATTCTCCAACAAGTGCTAAAAGCTCCCCTTCTTGCTAACTTGCGCAAAATAACAGATAACTTTGGAGCTAAGAAGTCTGCTGTCTTTATAAAAAACAAAGGAAAAATACCATTTGATTCTACACTTCCATAGGCATCAAGGTCCATCAAGAGAGCTATAATTTTACGAGCTCGAAAAGCTAAGGTAGTTAGTTTAGCCTCAGGAAAACAAGAATGAGGAAGATCATGTTTCTTACTACCCTGTTTACTGTCAAACACATCCGCCAAAAAGGGTTGCCTTTTCCTTTGGACAGTGAGTGACAGAGCCATCTGGTTTAAGTAAAGGAGGATCTGTTGCATATACACCAAAGAGTGCAGATTTAATGGTAATCCACCAATTATGATCCTGGGTTATACCAGGAAGGGTTTCTTTTATGGTTAAATTGTATTCCTTTTCAGTTGAAGCATAAACTCTCTGAGCAAAAGATCGAAGCTGAGTATAGTTATTCCAAGTCAAATCTGATCTATTACTCTTCCAAAGATGATAGGCCTCCTGATTCTCAAAATGAGCACGTCTATAGTCATCATTGAACCAGGATTTGTCCTTCACTCGGTATCTTAGCACACAAGAAGGGATACGCCTATCAATTATGTAGAATAGATTATCATTCAAAGGGACTACAGGATCAACTCTACTATACAATTGTGACCAATTCAAGCCAAAAAGATCACTAAAATCCTATTCCAGTCAACTTGAGATTTCATACACCAGAGACAGGCTGTTCAGTCTTCACTACTAATGAAATCAAGGCATGATCAGATGTCCCAACTGGAGAACCAACCTTACTTGTTATAACGCCAGGGGACTAGGTGTATGCGAGGTCCAAGCAGTTACCAGACCTGTGAGTAGCTTCACTTATGATTTGCTCACACCCTGATTCAGAGGAGAAATCTAAAGCTCTCGGTAGGAGAAACAGAATCTAACCCATCCCTATGGTGAGCATTGAAATGACCAACAAAGACAAGAAGAGGCCTTTCTATCATCTTCTTGTATCTTATCCTTAATGGTAAGAAGACAATCAAAGATAGAATCATCCATGTCAGGATTCCGGTAAATCGAACACAAATAGAAGTTGTTATGCCTGCCCAAACTTTTATTACCTGAACCTCATGGCATCCAGATTCAAAGCAGGATTTATGAGAAGCACGGTACTCAGTCCTATTATACACCGCCATTCCCCTGCCTTAGGAATGGTATCCCGTTTCAAAATGATTGGCTTCTTAAATCCAGTTATAAGGAGCTCAGATGAGGTTCTTATATTAGAAACCAAAGTTTCTGAGCACAAAAGAGTATCATACTGTCTGGACGCAACTGTAAGGAAAAGTTTCTGAGCACAAAAGAATATCATACTGTCTGGACGCAACTATAAGGAAAAGTTTCTGAGCACAAAAGAATATCATACTGTCTGGATGCAACTATAAGGAACCTGTGGCCTGCACTTTCTATTGCGATGGATATGAAGGTCCAACAAGGTAAAAGTGGACAACACTACACTTTAGATGATATATATTTAGCATAAATGAAGTAGTTCAACTTAAGGGTGGGGGTCACCTGGGCGGACACAGACTTTTGGGTGGGAACACGTTTAAAGGCCACTCATGAATGACAGAGGCAAGGGACAATGACTTTGCCCTATCAAGCAGGACAATGTCCTAGAGACTGACCACCCAAGCTAGGACCAAGGAGGGCCAGGCAATGGCTGCTGATGACTTAGCAGATAGACCTATAGGTTCCCCCAAACCCCCCATTTTTTTTTTTTTACTACAGAATCCTTAGCTAACGAGCGAGACTCGAATCCCAATCTGGCGTTCACCAGTCAGGGATATTACCACATCGGCCACCACAACCCCGTAGATAAGCCACTGCATGCTGTAGCAACACTTCTCGAGAAGAAGTGTTACAGAAAAAAGTGATGCTGTCTTCAATATATGGAAATTCTTTGTGAAAATTTATGGCTAAGAGATTCTACTATATACTTTATAAATCGATAGAAATAAAACAAAGGTATTTTGAAATATCTAAGAAAAATTAAATACATCATAGCAAGAATTTTTCGAGGATGTAAAACCACTCAATTCAAGTTAATTATGATTTGTTGCAACTAAACAATGATAATTCGTGAGAACTATATAAAATCACAATTAATTAGAATTGTTTTAGGGGCAACCCTTTTAAGCTTTATGGCTAAAGAATATATTAAAACCGCTTTGCTGCATCATTATCAACAACAACAACAACACCAAGCAACCAATAGAGCCATGTCTAGTCCACTGCAGGACAAAAGCCTCAGACATTTTTATTCCACTCTTGTCTGTTTAAGATCTTTCTACGCCAGTCTATACCTGCAAATTTTCTTAGCTTGTCAGTCCACCGTCTTCTCTTCCTTCCCCTGCTTCTTTTGTAATCAATAGGGACCCATTCGATTATTCTAAATGTCCATCTATTATTTGTCATTCTCATTTCGTTTTCCTGCATTTAGTTAGAATATTCTCTATTTTAGTTTGCTCACGTATCCATGTTGCTCTTGTTCTGTCTTTTAATGTTATTCCCATCATTATTCTTTCCATATATATATATATATATATATATATATATATATATATATATATATATATATGTATGTATATATATATATATATATATATATATATATATATATATATATATATATATATATATATATATATATGTGTGTGTGTGTGTGTGTGTGTGTGTGTGTGTGTGTGTGTGTGTGTGTGTATTATAGCCACGGAAGGAAAAATGAAAAGACTTGATAGGAGTTAGTACTTTCGTCCATTAGGGACATCAACAGACTCAACAATGTCCCTAATGGACGTAAGTACGAACTCCAATCAAGTCTTTCCATTCTTCCTTCCGTGGCTATAATACATTTTATATTCATCACGTGTCAGCTTTCGTGATTTCTACACATATGTATATGTATTTATATACAATAAAAGGAGAGAGAGAGAGAGAGAGAGAGAGAGAGAGAGAGAGAGAGAGAGAGAGAGAGAGAGAGAGAGAGAGATTCTGATATACCTATCCTCGTCGTGTCCATGTTTCATTGTGTCTTTTTCTCATAGCACAGCCATCTTGAAGCAGGACCGAAAATGAAACTCGTCAGTTGTTCCAAGTTGATGATGACTTCTTGTCCTCGAGTGCTTATTCGTCCTTCGACTTTTCCACGGCTCTCTTTGAAATATCCTACGAAGACTATCCACACCAGCAGTGCAGATCTATTCAAATCACAGGGTAGGCCTAAAGGAGGCAAAGACTCGGCGACTATTATTGGAAGGTATGGAAATAATGAAATGCCATATCTTATTTCTTTTGAATCAAGGAACCAATTCATTCTTGTTCTTCTAGAGTTTTTAAGCATATGTAAATTACTGGAGAATTTGAACTTCCTTGATTTTTTTTTTCAGCTGTCCTTAAAATAAGTCCTGAAATGAGAGCAAAAGCTCCTGTGATTAGTATTTTTTTTTTTTTTTTTTTTTTTGCCACAGAAAACTTTGATAGATTTTTCAAGCTACTGCACTTTTGTAGAAAGTTAAAAGCTTAAATACCACTGTTATACATCAACTCTGCTGTAGATGTGTGAATTCGATCAGTGAATATTTTTGGGAGGAAAGTGCAGAACTGAGGTCTCTGGAAACAGTTTCAAATGACCTGTAGCTTTGGTCCAGAGAGATAATTTTATGATCCAAGATTCCTGTCAGGTTATTCAACATTAAACAACATATACACAATTAAAGCTTATTAGAAATTTCCCTCAACAAATCGTGTTAAGTTTGTTAAAGAAAAGAAAGTATTTCTCAGATGAGAGTTGATTTATTCAAGATGTAAATATCTTTTGCGCGCCAAACGAAAGCTTACTCCCATTTTCAAGTAAAACTTAAAAAAACTCTACTATCATTTCAATCCTGGTTTACGGAATCAGATACGCTTTGAAATTACATTAAAAACGGTAAATGCCCGGCAACATTTATTCCAGGATTTTTACCGTTTTCAGAACGGATATATTGACGTAAAGGATTGATATTACGGCCACCAACCAGTAAAAAATAATAAAGTAAAATTACGGTCGCCCGTATTTTACTGAAATGTGGCTAAGAACAGTATATTTTGTACGGAGAATTTCCGATTAGAATTGCGTGCTCTTTTTTAAGTGTAAGATTATGTTTATCAGACCTTTGGGTATGAATAATAATGATATTATAATCAATCTGTTCCATTTCGTGTCCCTAGTCCAGGTGCTGATCAGACTTTTGCGTATAAATATCAGTGATGTTCTAATCAATCTGCTTCATTTCCCGTCTCTAGTTCAGATCCTGATTCCCAGGACCATGTGTTCGAGTCTATGTACGCCCAACCGCCCATTCCAGCGATGCCACTGGCTTCGATGGTCTTCCAAGACACCCACAAGTGGGATATGAATACTGCTGTTGTAAGTGCCTTCTCAGAAGTCTGTTTAGCATTGCCTTTCTTCAATTAGATGCAAGTTATTTGGTATGTGAGTTTCCTTGAGCTTTGGATAATTTTTTGCAAAAATGATTTCCATAGAAAAAAAAAACCAGGATGTTATCGTAGTTGTGCATCGGTTTAAAATAATATATTTCATAGGATTCTACTTTTTTGCCTTGGTCTCAATTTTTCACACTGCCAGTGTGAATTTGTATATCCTAAGCACCCAAAGAAAAGCTCTATCAATTAGTATTTTTACTGAGAATTTATAACAACTGAAAAAATATCTATAGAAATAGTTAATACTGTAAAAAGTGACTCCATTTATCTGTCTATCTATTTAGTTAATTGTTCATCATCTTATTCATTCTGGTGTTTGGGTCAGAGAAAGTGTTTTTTTCCAGAATCATATCATAAAAGACTATGATTTATGGTGAAATATGAAAACAGTTGATTAAAATTATATGAATACGCCTTTAAAAACATATTTGAGAAATCGTAAAGTTCATTATCTATACTTTTATAGTATTAAAAGATGCAGGACCAAGAATCTTTTTCCGGGAAATATTCAGGGTGACCAGATTTTGAAAATTTTGAAAAGTTACTCAAGCATTGACGCAGCGCTAAGTCCTTCTGAGCTGAGTCCAGATTGTCCAGGACCTACTTCTTTGGCTTTTCTTTTGCTTTCGAGTGCGTTCATTACGAATTTTGTTACAAAAACCTGCTGATTACATGTTTCAAAGCATTGCAATATTGCAATCAAGCATTTTTAGCAGCTTTGAAGGGTATTATAACTAAAATTTCACTAGTACGCGTATATTTTATCTTTTTAGATATTGAAAATACGGGATAAAAGTTGTCCTGGGGAGGGTCAATACGGGACAAAGGTAAAAAATATGGGGTTATCCCGTCAATCCTAGTCATCCTGGAAATTCGTGAAGGAAAACGATTCCATGAAAACCGTCCTTCATTTTAAGGAGAGAGTAAGTTTCCAGCATTCCATCACATCGTCGAAGTTCTTTATTATATTTACGATGATCGATCTTTATAATGAGAACCACGAGGCGGATCTTAAAAAGCGTTAGGCTGTAAATGTGGGCGGGTTGGTTCAGATTGAGGCTGCTATATGCCAGCACAGGGACGAACCCAAAAATGGACAACCTCAGAGCACAATTAAGTGTGGTTAGGTGTTCTATTGGCCTTGGGTGTTAACAAGATCAAAATACCTGTTGTAGACCTCCGAACTCTTTACAGTCAATGAAAATATTGTTGTAACAGTTGAATGTGAATTCATACCGGAAAGATTGCAAGGTTATCAGGAGGTGATGCTATACGAATGAATTTTATTGTGCAGAAAGTAACATTTTGAAAACATTGTACAGTACAGTAAACATTGTAGACAAAAAAATAGGCTACAATTTAATAGGAATATATAGAGTTAAAATGATAAAAATAAAAATTATTTTGAGAAGTGCAGTAAAAGGGATACCATATTTTCCCTATTACAGTTGCGAATTTATCGTTTTTATAGCAATTGCATACTAGACTAATTGATCTGAAAAACAAGTAAGCTGAATATGGTGAGTGTAGTCCTGTAGTCTATATAGTACGTAGTAATTTTGAAATATTAATCATTACATAACGGTTTCTTTTCATAATTCATTGATTTCTGTGGACGTATTCTCAGGAATGTGGATTAACCGGCCGCAACTACACTTACGGAAAACTCCGGGACCTGACATGGCGTTTTGGTGGGTGGCTCCAAAAATGGAACAAGAACTCAAATCCCACGGTAGCTATTCTGTCACCAAACACCCCCGAGTACCCAATTGTCTATTTTGGTACCATTGCTGCTGGTGGTATCGTCACCACCATTAATGCAACATATACTCCTGGTAAAGATAACTGACACGCTGGCGATCAAAGTTTAACGCTTAGAAAAAAAATACTAACTTGAATTCCTTATCTAATGAACATTATGGCTTTATCAATGGTAATATATTTTGTTATCTAGACACTTACTTAAGAACGCTATCACACTTCCTGTTTGCAGAGTATATATGATAAAGTTGGGCAAAGTTAACAAATAAAACATAATAAAGAAATGATGCTAAGTTTTAATTGTAATAACATGACTCGTAATATTGCAGAGGAGATTGCAAATCAGCTGTCCGACAGCGGAGCTCAGTTGCTGGTGGTTGAAAGCATCATGGAGCCCTTAGCCGACGCTGCCCTTCAACTCCTCCGAAGTGACATTCCGATTATAGTGAATGGGAAGTCGGCCAGAGGCAGACCTAACCTTCAGGAGATTGTTACTGATGTCAATACACCCTTCGCTTCTGACATGGAGGTGAGTTTAGGTGACTGGATGGGAAAAGAGAAAGCGATGCTTTGGAAGCTGTTCGTTTCTTCCTTGGCTGGTAAGACTTCGTAGAAGAATTTGCTTTGATTTCGTGTAGATTATCCAAGTGAGATCTTGATTGCATCGCCAGGCCGAGCTGGGTTCCATGTTGAACAGATATAAGAAGAAATGATCATAAGTAACTGACGCAGTATGAAAGAACTAAAGAAATTTAAATACTTATAGCGCTACTTCGTAGAAGTCAGTGTTATTGGACTGTTAGTAATAAGATATAAGAAAAAGAAGTTAGAAAGGTAAACGGGCTTGTTAGAAATGGAAGGATATATACCGTTAAGACTTTTACTAAAAATAGAGGAAGAAACAGTTAAGGACTATGATACTTATAGGAGAATGGTACTCAGAAAGAGGGTACCATAACCATAGTCTAAGCATAAGAAAATGGAAAGTAAAAGTAGAATATATGGTGCAAGAAGTTAGTAAGTATGGAGGTGTTAACAGAGCAGGGGAATTGATATTTCTGTTGAGAATAAAGACATGAAACAGCAGTGGTACCTAAATGTTTGTAAATATTGAGACATGGGGTGTAATGAGAAGAAATGAAAGCGCTAGAGGGCATACAGTACACGATTATACAGTATATACCTATATAAATATTTGACCAAGTTGAAACGACAGTATACATTATTGGAGGTTAATGGTGGAAAGAGGAATATGGCCAGTTGTGAATAGAATGGGGCCTAAAAAGGTGATACTTTTTCGTAACAACATCACATCAGATGGAAACCGATCATAGTTAAAGATAGTGGCAAAAAGAAAATAAAGGAACCAAATGGGAAATTCTGGGGGAAAAATTCTTATAAATATGAGAAAATATGATATTGAAATAGAAGAAGAAACTATAGAAAGCAAGGATTCAAAGAATAATTAAAAAGTAAAGTGGCAAAGTAAATTGAAAGAAGAATAGAAGAAAACATAGCAGAAATGACCAAGTTTAGTGACGGAATTGAATTTAACACTAAGGAAGCTGTTTTAGTAATGAAAACAAGTCTGAATATCATAGACTTAAAATAAAATTTATAGAAAAGCGAATTCAAATGATAGGTCCCATGAGTTGTACAGAGAGGCAGATGATATAACAGAGCATTTGTTTATCTAGATAATTAAAGGAATTCAAAAGCAGGAGCACAGAAACAAGGAAATTCAAAAGCAGGAGCACAGAAACAAGGAAATTCAAAAGCAGGAGCACAGAATTAAGGAAATTAGAATCGTCAAACAAGTGGCCTGGTGTATAAGGCAGGCTATGGGGATTAAAAAAAAAAAGTATACAAGCCGTGCTGTGTAGGAGGTAATGAACGTTATGCAGATTACAGTGGTTTGCGCCACACACACCTAGTAGTATGGCCGCAAGCAAAGTGAGAAAGCAACGAGGAATCTAAGACGCTGGTAAATACAGTAGGTTACTATTGTGAGTTGGCTGTAAAATGAATTCGTAGGCAATTTTCTTTAGAGCAGTTTTTAAAGCCCCCAGCATCTGTTCAATCTATATTCTTACCACTTCAGAAACGACTTATACTGTTCAGTGCATATACATTTTGCAAGGAATAGGTTAAGAATAATACAAAGTTTGGATTAGATTTATGCATTGAATTTATGAATTTTACCCATATGACCCAACACTTAAGGGGCAGGAAAACACCTTCAGCACCCAGTTGAAACAAGGAAAAATCACTGCAGTGAAGTTATGAAATAACAGGTCAAACAAGTTGTGCAGCGAAAGGAAAGAAAGGGTGCAAGAGATAAAGGTTAAGTAGAAGGAATGGTTATTTAAAGAATAAAAGGAACTCATAAAAACACTTAGGCATATATGTATGAGACTCACTTTTGTTTCCTGGAAGAGATATGGAAAATATTAAAAAAATATATATATCTTCAAAATCTTTGAAATAAAAAAATTGGAAATGGATGAAAAGATATATTTGAAGAAAAAAAAAAATCCGCTCACAAGTTAGTCAGCCTATGTACAGCCAGCAACAAAACCAGTGTCGCCTGGCCAGACCTGACTTGTAGAGATCATGCCCCTCTTGCCCTGAAAGCTGGCTGACGCTAAACAACCGAGACATCGTTAGGATGGTTCGAATGTGAGGAGGAGGGAAATTACCGATATCACTCAAAGAAATGCGATGAAGAGAGAGAACTTTTTATCCTTTTAAGAAATGTAATCTAATATTATTTCGAAACTAATTCATCAAAAGATTTTATCATAACTTTTTATTTGAATTTTCCAATCCTATTTCTATGTAAAATTTTCTTGAATAACATTAGAACTGACTATTCATATCAATATTCATAACACGGAAATATCTCTCGTTTGCATTTTCTTATGCAATTCCTCTCTCTCTCTCTCTCTCTCTCTCTCTCTCTCTCTCTCTCTCTCTCTCTCTCTCTCTCTCTCTCTCTCTCTCTCTCTCTCTCTCTTCATATTAATATTCATAACACGGAAATATCCCTCTTTTGCATTTCCTTACGCAATTTCTCCCCCCCCCCTCTCTCTCTCTCTCTCTCTCTCTCTCTCTCTCTCTCTCTCTCTCTCTCTCTCTCTCTCTCTCTCTCTCTCTCTCTCCTCCACATAATTAAACACTGTGACATACGTGTTATATGTAGGGGCTCATAATGTATCGTTTTAAATAGCACCTATTGGGTCACCAATCATTAATAAGTGGCATTTGTTCAAAATTTCGAAGGTAATGAGGTTTAAAGGTTTAGTTGTTGATTTCAGTGTTTTCCTTTGATCTCGATCATGAGCCTCGAAGCTCGGTGTGGTTGGGGTCAGCTTTTGTCACGGGCTACTTGGCTCCGGCCCTCTTAGAGAAAAGAGTATTATTTGCTATATCAATTATATTAGTTTAAGGTTGGAGATTTAAAATGCATCATCGGTTAACATAATCTATATTGTTTCAGAAGTGATCGGTTAGAATAAAATATGTGAAATCACATGCAATGAAAGTTCATTGGTGCATTATAGTGATGCTGTGGTATATAGGATGTAGGGTAGAAAATATTAAACAATCAACTCATTGTTTACTCAAATTATTTGGTTCGGCGTCAATAACTTTAGATGTCAGGATGACAAAAAACTAATCAATCAATCAAATTATCTGAGCAAGTCGCTCACTTCCAAGCGAACCCAATTCCCTGGAGACGAGTGCTCAATGCTCAAAGGTCTGAGTCTAGCGCAAAAGGAAAAAATTTCCTTAGCATTGAGTATTACTATTATTATGATTTTATTTGTCGTTTCATGTCCTGATGTCCAACACCTTAAAAGTGTCCCCCCAGTAAGCTCTTCAAGAAAGCCATTACTCTCGATATTTGTTCAATCAGTCTTTCGCATATTTACTTCGTTATCTATAGTTCTGATATAATTTTAAACACCTGGAAAGCAAACTGTATGAAATATTTTCATCTTAGCATTTTGTTTATCACTGACTAAAAAACTTCCACCAGAAAGATCTCATCATAATTGTGAAACCTTAAACCTCAAATATGTGGAGATGGGGGTAGAAGGATATAACCAGTTGGGGGTTAAAGATGATGGTGGAGAGGTGGCAATTGGGTGATCTTAATGTATGGCTCGACGAGGTTTGCTTTTTAACATTTATGAAGTGATGATGATGATGGTAATACCCCTATTGATAACATTTATTATCAATGATTGAAACTCGCAATGAAAACGGGCATATATCGTTCTAACATTGTTTTTAGTTGGTCAATGAACATCTTTGGAACATGGGATCTTCACCCGAAAGAAATACAAATCCAACACCAACTTTCAAAGTAAATTTAGTTAGCGGTCTTGTGTGATCCTTGGGAACATCCAAATAATATAAAACATTGGATACAGGTAAAATATATGAATATATATATATATATATATATATATATATATATATATATATACACACATATATATACAGTATATATATATATATATATATATATATATATATATATATATATATATATATATATAGAGAGAGAGAGAGAGAGAGAGAGAGAGAGAGAGAGAGAGAGAGAGAGAGAGAGTGTGTAACAAGGATTTTGGATGTCTCAAAGACTTCTTAGTCCATTCGCAGATGCTCCATTTGCTCTTTGGTAGAGCGATTTAGTTTAAGCATTTGGAGAGTTCTTATGATCTTAGCTAACTTATTCTAGAGAGAGAGAGCCTTATTGCCTTATTGCCTTATTTTTTGTTTGGGTTCCCCCAGGTCCCTCAGTGTGAGGCACCTCGTATATCCACCAGAGAGTTGCTAATACATCTTCCGGTGTATTTTGCATCTTCCAGTCTTGGATGGTCTGGGATGCATCTTAGGTATTTATCGAGCTGATTTTTAAACGCATCTACGCTCACTCCTGATATGTTTCTTAGATGAGCTGGCAGCACATTAAATAGTCGCATTATCGATGCTGGTGCGTAGTGGATTAATGTCCTGTGCGCCTTTCTTAGTTTACCTGGAATGCTTTTTTTGCACTATTAATCTACCTCGGCTTGCTCTTTCTGATACTTTAAGCTCCATGATGTTTTCAGCAATTCCTTCTATTTGCTTCCATGGTTGTATTATCATGTAGCGTTCTCTTCTCCTTTCTAGACTGTATAGTTTTAAAAATTGCAGTCTTTCCCAGTAATCAAGGTCCTTAACTTCTTCTATTCTAGCAGTATAGGACCTTTGTACACTCTCTATTTGCGCAATATCCTTTTGGTAGTGTGGGTACCATATCACATTGCAGTACTCGAGTGTACTACGCACATAAGTTTTGTAAAGCATAATCATGTGTTCAGCTTTTCTTGTTTTAAAGTGTCTGAATAACATTCCCATTTTTGCTTTACATTTAGCCAACAGTGTTGCTATTTGGTCGTTGCATAACATATTCCTATTTAAAATTACACCAAGGTCTTTAATTGCTTCCTTGTTTGTGATTGTCTCATTATTAGGTCCCTTGTATGCATACACCATTCCTTCTCTGTTTCCATAATTTATTGATTCGAATTTATCGGAGTTAAATACCATCCTATTTATCTCCGCCCATTCATATATTTTGTTTAGATCTCTTTGTAGTGAGTTCCTATCTTCATCACAAGTAATTTCTCTACTTATTCTTGTGTCATCGGCGAAACTTCTCACTACGGAGTTTTCAACATCACAGTCTATGTCTGAGATCATAATAACAAATAGCAGTGCAGCTAATACCGTACCTTGGGGCACACCAGATATTACCTGGGCTTCATCTGATTTCTCGTCATTTGCAACCACTATCTGTTTTCTGTTTTGCAGGAATTCTTTTACCCATTTTCCTATCTTTCCCACAATATTATGCTTTCTCATTTTTTTCTCCAATATGTTATGGTCTACCTTGTCAAAGGCTTTTGCAAAATCTAGATAGATCACATCTGTGTCTTTTTCATTTATCATATTATTGTATATGTTTTCATAGTGAGCTATCAGTTGGGTCTGTGTACTTTTTCCAGGTACGAAACCGTGTTGACCCATATCAAACAAATTATTTTTGACCAAATGGTTCATTATTTTCTTTTTTATTACCCTCTCATACACTTTCATAATATGTGATGTTAGACTAACAGGTCTATAATTGCTTGCCTCTAGTCTTGATCCACTTTTGAAGATAGGGGTTATATAAGCTAATTTATGTTTAACATATATCTCGCTCATATCTACACTCTGTCTTAGCAGTATTGCAAGTGGCTTCGCGATAGTGTTTGCAGTTTTTTTTTAACAAAATCGCTGGAATTCCATCTGGTCCGGCTGCCGATCCATTTTTAATTTCGTTTATAGCCGTGACAATATCTGCTTCATTAATATCTATATCCGTTAGATATTCAACATTTTCTTCTCTCATTTCTGTTTCATTATTCTCATTCGCAATTCTTGGCGTGAACTCACTCTTATATTTTTCTGCTAATATGTTGCATATTTCCTTTTTTTCATTCGTTAGCCGTCCTTCAATTCTTAGAGGGCCTATTTCTATTCTCCTTTTATTCATCTTTTTTGCATAGGAGTAAAGTACTTTGGGGTTTCTTTTTATATTTTGAAGTGTCCTTTCTTCTAAGTCCCTTTTTTCATTTTCTTTCGACTGTATAATCTTTTGTTCTGCATTTTCTATCTTACATTTTATTTCCCTCATTTTCCACACATTTTTTTCTTTTGCAAGATTTTTCTTCCACTTTTTAATTTTCTGAAATAAGATCCTTCTGTCTCTTGGTATGCACGTCTTTTGTTTATTGTTTTTTTTTTCGGTACATATTTTTCAACAATTTTCTCCAGTATTTTGTACAGTATATCCGTATTTACCTGTATATTATCACTTATAAACACATTTTTCCATTCTTTATTCAGTTCTTCATTTATTTCTGACCATTTTATATTCTTACTGTAAAAGTTATATTTTCCATATCCTTCCCAAAGTTTTGTGCTTTTATTAATTCTGTGATCACTTGCTTTGGAATGAACTATCAATTCTATGACATTGTGGTCTGAAATTCCCGTGTTATACACTATTATTTCTTTAACATAATTCACCTCATTCACAAATACTAGATCTAGGACATTTTCCTTTCTTGTTGGAATGTGGTTTATTTGTTGCATATTATGTTCTAATAGCATATCTTGAAGCTTTTCAAATTGCCTCTTATCTTCTGCGCTACTATTACTATCTTTTTATATGTATACATACAACCACTTTCTTTTATCCGTTCTTTCCAATCCACGAAAGAAAAGTTAAAATCTCCGGATAGGAGTATATTCCAGTCTTTATGGTTTCTACATATATCATCTATTTTTTTCTATTATTATGTCAAACTCCTTAGTGTTTGGGGGTCTGTAAACTACAATATTCATTAGTTTTTCAAATTCCAATTCTACCGCAATCAATTCACATTCTGTGTTACTGTATTTTTCACATACTTTTCCTTGATTTATGTCTCTTCCATATATTGCGGTTCCCCCTTGATTCCTATTTTTTCTGTCTGATCTATAAGTTTGGAAACCCTTTATCTGGTCATCACTGCCAGTCTCTTGGGAATACCATGTTTCACTTATATTTAATATATCTATTTTTTCAATTTGGGTTAGTTCTTCTAAGAACTCTATTTTCCTTTTAGAGTTACTCGTGACTAAACCCTGTGCATTCATTACTATTATGGTTTGTGTTTCATCCCCATTATTTAATATTGGTAATACTATAGATTCTCCCATGCTTCCTTCCTGTTCTGATATGATGTTCTTTTCTTCATTTCCCGGAATTCTGCCATTAAAAAATCCAACTTTTCTATTATATTTGCTCTTTCGCCTTCATATTTATTTGTGTGTGTATACCTGCAACTGTCCCCATATCTGCACCAACCCTTGGCATTATAGATGCATTCTTTGTAGTTGGGCTCTAAATGTGCAGGTTTGGGTTGAAAGGCCTCATATCTTGGGGCTCTTGGTTCAAAGCGCGGTATATACACGGCCTGCTTTTTTGTTTCTTTTTTTGTTTCTTTTTTGCTTTCATTTTTCTTTTCAGTTTGCTGAGTTTTCTTACTTTCATTCATGGTTGCAGGATGCATATATCGACATTTTTTGTTGTAAATGCATCCTTTTCCTTCTTTTAGGTTTTTGCATATTTTTGGATGGAGATCTCTGCATTCGTCTCCATATCCGTCTAAATACGCACATTTACCATATATTTCATAATTATGGCATATCTTTGGATGCTTGTAGTAGCATCTTTCGCCAAATCTGCAATTCCCTCTTTTTCAGCATATTGCAGACTATATCCTTCTTTTCTATTTTTTCTTGTTCTTGCTCTTCCCTAAAATTATGTAGGTCCGGGTAGAGTCTCTTGGGTCTATTATTTGTTTCCATCTGGTAATTTATTTCTTCATAAGTATGTTGTTGGATGGCATCATAGGTTATATCAATGATTTCTTCTGCATCCTTACACATATCCTGTTCATTGTTCTCTTCTTCTTCTTTTTCTTCTTCTTCTTCTTCTGTTTCTTCTTCTTCCTCTTCTTTATCTTCAACTATTTGCAGATTTAGTCTCGACTTAATTATATTTTCTTTACAGACTAAGCATGTTGAGCAGAATACCTTTGTGTCTTATTTTTTATTTTTTGCTGTATTTCAGCACATGTGGGGTGTGTTGGGACATGACAGGCATCACATTTTCTGATCAATTGTTGAGGTTTATTAATGGAATACCATATCTTACATGTATTACACCATTTTGGCATTCTTTTTCCCATTGCATCAATCAGCATATTCACCATATTGGACTTCTTATTGTTCTTTGATGGAATGTGTTGATTGATGTAGACTTTCTTTATAAGTCTCTTTAACACTTGGATTTTCTTTGGAATTTCTTCTATTATTTTGCTGATGTTTTCCGCAGATTTGCTCCAGTTTATTGGATCATATTGTTTCAATATGTCTGCGAATATTTTTCCGTCACATTGGTTGACGTTACTAGTGACCTCTGTTATCAGACGGTCGAGCTCCTGTTTCGCCAACTCATGTAATTTATTTTTGCTGAGTCCAGCGAGAGAGAGAGAGAGAGAGAGAGAGAGAGAGAGAGAGAGAGAGAGAGAGAGAGGAGAGAGAGAGAGGAGAGAGAGAGAGAGAGAGAGCAGCTGCTAGAATAATGCAAACAAAGGAGGATGTTCCACATAAAAATGTAATAAGGAATGCAAATATATCGGTGAGATTATATTTTTCGATAACTTTTCTCGAAAATTATTGCATTTCTTAAAAGAATAAGAGATAAGACCCCCTAGCTTTCATATATATATATATATATATATATATATATATATATATATATATATATATATATATATATATATATATATATATATATATATATATATATATATATATTTATGTTTATATATATATATATATATGCATATATATATATATGTATATATATATATATATATATATATATATATATATATATATATATATATATATCTATATATATATTATATTATATATATCCACATATATATATATATATATATATATATATATATATATATATATATATATATATATACTGTATATATATATATATATATATATATATATATATATATATATATATATATATATATATATATATATATATATATATATACAAGTTTATTACAAGTCTACCTTACATATTCCTGTCGAATTCAGGAATCTGTTCTTAGACTTTAAAGCAACCCCTCTCCACTATGATAGCTGATAAGTGAGTTTGCAACACGTGGTTATTTATCAAGAAACTATATGTATAACAACGTGTTGCAAACACTAATCAGCTATTATAGTGGAGATGAGTTTATTTCAAATCTAAGAACAAATTCCTGAATTCGACAGGAATATGTACGGTAGACTTGTAATAAACTTGTATTTGTCTTGATACCATGGTTGGTTACAGTCTCTGCAAGCACGGTTTCGGCTAAGAGGCGTAGGTTCGAATTTCTGCTCAGTCAGAAGCTGTTATCATAAATGAATTTCTAGTAGATATTCACTCCCAAAGATAGAATTCGATATTAAATGCCATTTTGGTTGATATTTCTATTAATTAAAATTAAGATTGCTAGTCATATATATATATATATATATATATATATATATATATATATATATATATATATATATATATATATATATATATGTATATATATATATATATATATATATATATTTATATATATGTGTATATATATATATATATATATATATATATATATATATATATATATATATATATATATATATATATATATATTTTACTTGACAGGTTACAACCCTATTTGTGTCCGATCTATCGGAGTCGAGACATGGATGGCTATACAGTATATGAAAGGTTTGGGATTCACTGACGGGTGTTAAGCAGCAGGAGCCTGCATGGTGAGGAGCAGGTATGCTGGCTGTTTAATTCACCACTCACCTGGGTGAAGCGGGGTCATTTCATTCATAAAAAATACCTAAAGTAATGCTGTATTTAATTGTACCACCTCTTTGGCACACATTTTAAGGTTCCTTACCTCTAGCATCAAGGTTTTTTTGACCTCTTATTTTGATGTGCCTTACTTCTAGCATTTGAGGTGCTTTGAACTCTATTTTGAGATGCCTTATCTCTAGCATTAGGGGCTTTTTTACCTTTGTTTTAGGTGCTTTAACTTTAGCTTTATGACCTCTATATTTTCAGGTGCCTTATCTCTAGCATTTGGGGCTTTTTTTACCTCTATTTTAGGTGCTTTAACTTTAGCTTTATGACCTCTATATTTTAGGGGCCTTATCTCTAGCATTAGGGGCCTTTTTTACCTCTATTTTAGTTGCTTTAACTTTAGCTTTATGACCTCTATATTTTTAAGTGCCTTATCTCTAGCATTAGGGGCTTTTTTACCTCTATTTTGAGGTGCCTTATCTCTAGCATTAGGGGCTTTTGACCTCTATTGTTAGGTGCCTTATTTATAGTATTAGGGGCTTTTGACCTCTATTTTTAGGTGCCTTATTTATAGCATAAGGCGCTTCTTGACCTCAATTTTGAGGTGCATTACTTCTAGCATTAGAGGCGCTTTGACCTTTATTTTTAGGTGCCTTATTTATAGCACTGGGGGCTTTTGACCTCTATTTTTAGGAGCCTTATTTCTAGCATTAGGGGCGTTTTGACCTCGATTTTGAAGTGTACTACTTCTAGCATTAGAGGCTCTTTGACCTCTATTTTGAGGGGCATTACTTCTAGTATTAGAGGCTCTTTGACCTTTAATTTTAGGTGCCTTATTCATAGCATTAGGGGCTTTTTGACCTAGATTTTGAGTGCTTTATTTCTAGCATTAGAGGCTCTTTGACCTCTATTTTTAGGTGCCTTATTGGTAGCATTGGGGTCTTCTTGACCTCGATTTTGAGGGGCATTACTTCTAGTAATATAGGCTCTTTGACCTTGAATTTCAGGTGCCTTATTTATAGCATTAGGGCTTTTTACCTAGATTTTGAGGGGCAATACTTCTAGTATTAGAGGCTCTTTGTCCTTTAATTTTAGGTGCCTTATTTATAGCATTAAAGGCTTTTGACCTCCCTTTTTAGGTGCCTTATTTATAGCATTAGTGGCTTTTTGAACTAGATTTTGAGGGGCAATACTTCTAGTATTAGAGGCTTTTTGACCTTTAATTTTAGGTGCCTTATTTATAGCATTAAAGGCTTTTGACCTCCCTTTTTAGGTGCCTTATTTATAGCATTAGTGGCTTTTTGAACTAGATTTTGAGGGGCAATACTTCTAGTATTAGAGGCTCTTTGACCTTTAATTTTAGGTGCCTTATTTATAGCAATAGAGGCTTTTGACCTCCCTTTTTAGGTGCCTTATTTATAGCATTAGGGGCTTTTGACCTCCCTTTTTAGGTGCCTTAGTTATAGCATTAGGGGCTTTTGACCTCCCTTTTTAGGTGCCTTATTTATAGCATTAGGGGCTTTTTGACCTAGATTTTGAGGTGCTTTACTTCTAGCATTAGAGGCTCTTTGACCTTTAATTTTAGGTGCCTTATTTATAGCATTAGAGGCTTTTGACCTCCCTTTTTAGGTGC
Source organism: Palaemon carinicauda (assembly GCF_036898095.1). Taxonomy (NCBI): domain Eukaryota; kingdom Metazoa; phylum Arthropoda; class Malacostraca; order Decapoda; family Palaemonidae; genus Palaemon; species Palaemon carinicauda. Next base: position 67,090,437 of record NC_090736.1, on the reverse strand, counting down.
CTTATTTATAGCATTAGAGGCTCTTTGACCTCTATATTTTTAGGTGCTTTATTTATAGCATTAGGGGATTTTGACCTCTATTTTGAGGGGCATTACTTCTAGTATTAGAGGCTCTTTGACCTTTAATATTAGATGCCTTATTTATAGCATTAGGGGCTTTTTGACCTAGATTTTGAGGTGCATTATTTCTAGTATTAGAGGCTCTTTGACCTCTATTTTTAGGTGCCTTATTTATAGCATTAGGGTCTTCTTGACCTCGATTTTGAGGGGCATTACTTCTAGTAATAGAGGCTCTTTGACCTTTAATTTTAGGTGCCTTATTTATAGCATTAGGGGCTTTTTGACCTCGATTTTGAAGTGTACTACTTCTAGTATTAGAGGCTCTTTAACCTCTATAATTTTATCTGCCTTATTTATAGCATTAGGGGTTTCTTTACCTTTATTTTTAGGAGCTTTATATATAGCATTAGGCCCTTTTTTACCTCAATTTTGAGGTGCATTACTTCTAGCATTAGAGGCGCTTTGACCTCTATTTTTAGGGGCCTTATTTATAGCATTAGGGGCTTCTTGACCTTGATTTTGAGGTGCTTTCCTTCTAGCATTAGAGGCTCTTTGACCTCTATTTTTAGGTGCCTTATTTATAGCATTAGGGGCTTTTGACCTCTATTTTTAGGTGCCTTATTTATAGCATTAGGGGCTTTTGACCTCTATTTTTAGGAGCCTTATATAAAGCATTAGTGGCTTTTTGACCTCGATTTTGAGGTGCTTTACTTTTAGCATTAGAGGCTCTTTGACCTCTATTTTTAGGTGCCTTATTTATATCATTTGGGGCTTCTTGACCTTAATTTTGAGATGCATTACTTCTAATATTAGAAGCTCTTTGACCTCTTATTTTTAGGTGCCTTCTTTATAGCATTAGGTACTTTTGGGCCTTGATTTTGAGGTTCATTACTTGTAGCATTAAAGACTCTTTGACATCTGTTTTTTACGTGCCTTATTTATAGCATTAGGGGCTTTTGACCTCTATTTTTAGGAGCCTTTTACAAAAGCATTAGAGGCTTTTTGACCTCGATTTTGAGGTGCTTTACTTCTAACATTAGAAGCTCTTTGATCTGTATTTTAGGTGCCTTATTTATAGCATTAGCAGCTGTTTTACTTCTCTTTTTATCTGCCTTATTTCTAGCATTAAGGGTTTTTTATCTCTATTTTGAGGTACCTTATTTCTTGCATTAGGGGTTTTTTTTTTTACCTTTATTTTAAGGTGATTTACCTCTAACATTAAAGGCTATTTTACGTGTTCGTTTAAAGGCTCTTCGTTGCCGTTCTCTTCTGTCTGTTCTAGACTTCAAGATCTTTAGTTT
>NC_090736.1:67074076-67081576 GCF_036898095.1 Palaemon carinicauda | reverse complement strand
CGGAGGTAAAAATAGGAGTACAAATTAAAAAAAACTAATTATTTCAGGTAGTCGCCAGGAAATCCTGATGGGGTTGATGCCATTTTTCCATATTTATGGCATCATGGTATTTCTAATTTCTGGACTTAGACAAGGAGCTAAAATCGTGACTCTCCCCAAATTTGACCCCACGACTTTTATCAGTGTTTTAAAAATGAAAAAGGTTAGTGTTCAACGTGGTACACTTTGCAAGGTTCATAAACGTCGAATACATGAAAAATTGAAGATAACTGTGAATATTAACGGCTATTTTGGAAAATATCAAATGATGGGTAGTGCATGATAGTAGTAGTATAAAACCAGATTCACAACTTCCTTTTCAAAGCATTGCTACTTACAATTACAGATGACAGTATTACATACAGTACCTCCATTGCTCCAGTTCATCGCTCTTTCGCCGGAGGTAACTCCAGAATATTTGAGTCAAGTTAATATCGTCATGTGTGGGGCTGCGCCAGTGCCTGCAATGGCAGCTACTGCCCTGAAGAAGAAAGCAGGCCCTAACCTACGTTTTCAAGAAGGTGAACTAATGATATATAAAGCCAATATTGATTTACACATTACAAGAGTTTTATTATCTTTACAATGCTGAAGAATGGTAACAACCGCTATTATGAGAGTAGACTTTAAGTAGAAATTTCCTTATTGCTAAATAATCTTATAATGCAATGTATTTTCCCAGCATTTGCCATGACTGAGACGCTGTGCACCCACATGACACCCAAAGGTGGAGAAAAGATCGGTTACTGCGGGAGGCTGGTTCCCTACGCGAAAGCCAAGATAATAGATTTAAAAACTGGCACTAGTCTTCCACCAGGTTCAAAGGGAGAACTCTGCATCAAAGCTCCATCCGTAGGTTATGTTTATCTGTCTCAACGTTTAATCATTTGTACAAATAAAATAAATTTTCTTCTTATGATATCTTAATCTCATTTGGTAATTACATTATACTTACAGCTAATGACTGGTTACCACAATAACCCCGAAGCCACCAAAAATACGATTGATGAAAGTGGCTGGCTGCACACTGGCGATGTTGCCATTTGTGATGAAGATGGATATTTCTCTGTGGTTGATCGTATTAAAGAACTCATCAAAGTTAAAGGACTACAAGTGAGTAGACTGTCATTACTACGTTTCATGGAAAGCTGAAACAATATTTAGCTGCCATTTAGGAACAGAATCAGAAATGGTATTCGTCTTAGTCTTGTGTTTAAGACTGGAACTATAACGGAATAGCGATTGTCTTTAGTTTTGAACGGTCCAATAAGTTCCAGATTATCTTTAGTTCTTATATACTTTATACTTTGAATCTTGTTGATGCTGAATGACGAATGTCACTTATAACTATGCGAAATCTTTCTTGACAGGTTGCGCCTTCCGAGTTGGAGGACATACTTCTAGACCATCCAGGAGTGGCAGACGTTGGTGTCATTGGGATTCCGGATGATCGTGCAGGCGAGGTCCCAAGAGCCTATATAGTACCGAGGCAGAAGAACCTTTCTGGGAAAGAGATCCAATCCTTCCTGGAAAACCGCGTTGCTCCTCACAAGAAATTAGCTGGTGGGGTAAAGTTCGTTGAAGCTTTGCCGAAAAGTGCAACTGGGAAACTCCTGCGGCGGGAATTGAAGAAGATGGCTGAGAACGAGCAATAACATAGACGAAACTGAACTCATAAGTAGAAGGTAGTTAAGAAAAGAAGTAAAAATTCAAGAAGATCGATAGGAGATATTAGTATTTTTAGTGTAGAATTAAATGCCAAGATATTCTATTTTAGTGGGCGTTTTCGATTGGAATCGAGGTGTAGTAGAATGTTGAAAAGTTTGAAGAGAGGTTTCAAGACCCTGAAATACTACCTATAGTGCATTGCGTATCAACAATGGCGACCATTTGAGAAACCAGGCGATTTGCAGTTTGAGATGAAGAACAGAAAACGTGAAATCCAACCTAAGGTTCTGTTTCCTCCCCTAATCTGGACCCTAACTAACCTGACCTAGAAGAACATGTCATTTCGAAATAATTGAATAAACCATCTAGGTTAGGCCAAAAACCCTTACTTGAATGAGAATCAGTCGTTTCAGGTGTTTAGTTGGACACAGGAATTCCCAGTACACCTTGCTCTGAGGAAGTACGCTTTAGCTACACCTTTTCGGCGCGGCGAATTCCTGTGCTTAGCCCCGCCCACTACCTTTGTCATCTCTCCCTATACTATTACTATTATTATTATTATTATTATTATAATTATTATTATTATTATTATTATTATTATTATTATTATTATTATTACTATTACTACTACTACTACTACTACTACTACTTGCTAAGCTACAACCCTAGTTGGAAAAGCAGGATGCTCTAAGCCCAGGGGCTCCAACATGGAAAATAGCCCGGTGAGGAAAGGAAACGAAGAAAAATGAAATATTTTAAGAAGAGTAACATCAAAATAAATATTGTATCTTCTATATAAACTATACTTCAACAAAACAAGAGGAAGACAAATTAAAATAGTGTGCGCGAGTGTACCCTCAAGCAAGAGAACTTTAACCCATGGTACAGAGGTTATGGCACTAACTAAGACTAGAGAACAATGGTTTAATTTTGGAGTGTCCTTCTCCTAGAAGAGCTGCTTACCATAGCTAAAGAGTCTCTTCTACTCTTACAAAGAGGAAAGTGGCCACTGGACAATTACAGTGCAGTAACCCCTTGGGTGAAGAAGTATTGTTTGGTAATATCAGTGTTGGTAGGTGTATGAGGACAGAGGAGAATATGTAAAGAATACCCCAGACTATTCGGTGTTTGTGTAGGCAAAGGGCAAATGAACCGTAACCAGAGAGAAGGATCGAATATGGCCAGTCAAAAAATCCCATAACGCTCTAACGGTAGTATCCCAATGGGTGGCTGGTGCCGTTCGGTTACTCGCTTCAAAGTCAGGTACTTCCTCAGAGCGGGGTGTACCAGGAATTCCTGTGTCCAACTGTACCACCAGGATCAACCACAGGAACCACCACTGTATTTTACTTGTTTTCTGTTTCATTGCATTAAGAAACCCCTGATACTGCTTTGTATTTAGCCTACTCTTGGAGGGAGGTCTTTTATCTTTAGAACTACACATTCCCAATAGAAATGAAGATCAGTGTATGTAGTTCAAAACACGCTGTAAACTATAGTTATAACTACAAAAGACGTTCCTTTCTGGATATTAGAAATTATCGTATGATTAATAATCTATAGAATATGCCTACAAGATCCAAATGCAAAAGCAAAATATGATAAGTAAATAGAGAAGTAGCATCATTTAAGTAAATAATGTCTCAAGAAAAGATCAAAGAAGTGATACTGAATCTTCTAAGGCTAGTGCACAGTACAGGTAAGTACTGTACTATAGATTCGTTTTTTTTTACAAACAATTATTAAATGAGATGTAATGAAAAACGAAATGCTATTTGTTGTTGGTAACTAAGTAGGTAATTGAAGATGAAGAATTGTATATATATATACATATATATATATATATATATATATATATATATATATATATATATATATATATATATATATATATATATGTGTGTGTGTGTGTGTGTGTGTGTGTATATATATATATATATATATATATATATATATATATATATATATATATATATATATATATATATATATTTAATTTTTCAATTTTAATTTCTTGTTATCGGTATTTTTTAAAGTAAATTCACGGCCTCATAGAAGTACTGGAGCCTATATCCTAAGGACAATTTTGTATTTTTGCATGCTAAAACTATTTTTCTATTTAATTCATACAGAGAAAAAAACGTAACACGAAGACTAAATAAAGACAAATTTGAAATAGAAAATGTTATTCATATGAAACCATTTTTCTCCTTTAACTTTCTTTATTAGCATCTTCAAAGTAAGTTCATGTACGAGTCGTAGTAAAATTACTACATATTCAGCAAAATTATGATAAAACTCAGCGTTGAAAATAGTATTAGTATTTTAAAGAATTTTCAATAACCATATTGCTGGCGCACAGTCCAGATTGGCGTTTTCTTTACAGGCAGGTAAAAAACCAAAGGATTTAACTTATATTGAAAATATCTTTCAACTTTACTGTGTTTACGGTGACAACGTTGTACGTGTGTGCTAAATTTATCAGTTTAAATGTATATGCAAATGTAAAATGAACAAACACACACATACACACAAATATATATATATATATATATATATATATATATATATATATATATATATATATATATATATATATATACATATATATATATATATATATATATATATATATATATATATATATATATATATATATATATATTTCCGGTTATGCTCATCAGCATTGCCAGACGTATAACTACTTAGTTTCTCCCCGTCCCTTGCCTTGAGTTAGGGGAGAGGGAATAGTCATACCCTGGAAAGGGGAAGGGGAATCTGTGTGCGTGTGATTGCATATCTATCAAAACATTTAACCGTCATGTTTGACGGGTCGCGTACATTAGTAAGTATATGTGTATACCTATTCTATACTTTATATATAGGTAGATAAATAGGTAAATAAATGCCAAAAATGGCAAACAAACAATAACTGAATTATATATTATCTTGGGTATCTCCTTCTTGATCTCGCGCATATCCATAAAAGAAAAAAGAAAAATCTCGGAAGGACAAAAAGGTGATGTGCATATTTATGATTCAGAAAGTCCCTGTCTACGAATACAAGGCTGATCATGAAACCATATATAGTATCAAGTTCAATCAAATTTAAACCAATATCAGAGAAGACTAACCTACCGTATTTAAAGTTATATGTTTTATGATTGAAATATTTTCTTGTATTTTATGCAATATCTTAGATAAATTCTAAATTTTATATAACTGTATCCATAATGTAATCTCCCCATATATATATATATATATATATATATATATATATATATATATATATATATATATATATATATATATATATATATATATATATATATATATAAGTATATATGTGTATATATATATATATATATATATATATATATATATATATATATATTTATTTATATATATATAATATACATATATAAGTATATATATATATATATATATATATATATATATATATATATATATATATATATATATATATATATATATATATATATATATATCATCAGCTGTTACTAGTTCACTGCAAAACAAAAGCTTCAGACATATATATAAAAAGATTGAAGCACATTTGTGACTCAGTGGTCAATTTTAGTTACAATATGACACCAAGAAGAAACACGTAGTCAATAATACAAAAATAGAAATGTTTGATAGTAATGGTGATTAGCTAATTAGATTCAGAGAAAATTTGCAATCAGAGAACATCTACCAAATAATTCCTACGACGATCCAAATTATCTTTAGATATAATTCTTAAAAGACTTTCTTAGTACTTGGTGCAAGATGTAAAAGGAATGAGTCTGAAATCTTCATTTAGAAGCTGAAAAGAGACTAGTATGACATATATTAGATTGAATATCTAAGAAGGCTCCTTACAGTGATCATTGTGAATTAAGTAAAATAAGAAGGGTGGAAAGATTCTTGGAATTAATAAGTTTGCCATTCAGAAACTGTGGCGGTATGGAGATGGCAGTGTGAGGAAGAAGCTGACCAGGGTGTTTAAGGTGTATCTAGATAAAGAAAGGTTCAAAGGTTCAAGAGGCATTGCCCAGAAATCTATATCAAGTAAGGTTTATGAATAAAGCAAAGAAAACGTTTCTAAAATAAATAACAGGAATAAAAAGAAAGCACATGTGTGATAAAAGACATGTGCAGTCATTTTACTTAATGTCCATAAGTGAAGGAAAAGGAACACCGCTAATAAATGATTGATAGATAATAGATCCTGAATACAAGTGATGGTCACAATTGTTCGTACATTGGAATTCTTAAAGATACTGGAAACAAAATAAACAATTGTCATATTTACTCTCATCACATCCCACTTGGTAAATATCCATCGGCCAACACCAAGTTATAAAAGTAAACATAAGTAATATAACAATAACATGTTTAAAGTTAAATCAATTTTCATAATGGAAAGATTTAGATTGATCCATTGAATTCCTCAACCACGAGGCTATAATAAATAATTTAGCACATTTAAAACGTGACAAAAATGTTAATGAGATATAAAAAAACTCATTTAACAATGCTGAAATATTTTTCAAAATTATAATGAGAACTGTGTACTGTGTTAATGTACTTAATGTTGCCTGTTGTTGATGGTTATTGTAAATGATAAACAGTTGCCAAGCTTACTTTGGGAGGTTCTTTACTCTTCAACATAAAACATGCAGGAAACCATAGGCAGTCAAATTCTTTGCCAAGACGAGGAATTCCATGGCCGATTCAGTGAAGATATTGACGATTCGCCAAGGTATATCAGACGAGGGCTCCAAACATAGGAGAGAAAGGTCGGTTCTTCATGGCAATCCAGAAGGAGAATGGTGTGCATCTCTGCTGCTTACTGGTGGATGAAGTGTGTACCTTCCTCAGCGGGAAGTAGAGAGAGAGAGAGAGAGAGAGAGAGAGAGAGAGAGAGAGAGAGAGAGAGAGAGAGAGAGACGCAAAGCTCTTCCTGGGTGTCAACTGGGCGAATCCTTGACAAATTTGTTGAGCAAATGTTGGCGCCAAATTGTGTTGTTTGGTGCTTTTCCTGTGATTGGTGAATTAAGTATCCAAATATTCTTGCAGTTAACAAATTCTAATTACAATTTAATAACAATAATAACTGTAAAAAATTCTATAATAACAAAACATCACAATAGTGTTGAGGTATATATGTGGCAACAACACTAATAATTTTAATGAAGAATTTAAAATGATCAAAGTCATCATATTTTTTTTTCCGAGATATTATAAGGAGGAATTCATAAATGCTTTATAAGAGAATAAGAGATCTGAAATCTTCATAGGACCTTTATGATTATAGTGTACAAATCAGTTACAGTCTTTTAAAGGGACGATATAAATCAGATTAATGCAGGACTGTTATGTTACGGTAGGTATGAAAATTTGAAATATGTATATACACACATACACACACAGAGACGCATATATATATATATATATATATATATATATATATATATATATATATATATATATATATATACATGCGTATATAAATATATATTCATATATATGTATATATATGCATATACATACGTATGTATATATATATATATATATATATATATATATATATATATATATATATTTATATATATATATATATATATATATATATATATATATATATATATATAGTGTAATATACATACGTATACATCCATATGTGAATATATATATATATATATATACATATATATATATATATATATATATATATATATATATATATATATATATATATATATATATATATATATATGTATGTAT
>NC_090736.1:67069076-67071576 GCF_036898095.1 Palaemon carinicauda | reverse complement strand
ATATATATGTGTGTGTGTGTGTGTGTGTGTGTGTGTGTATGTATGTATGTGTGTGCCTGAGTGTTTGTGCGCGTCTGTGCGTCTGTGCAAGCACAGGAGATTCTTGTCTTAAAATACCGGTCTTGCAGTCATCTCTGGTCTATTGTATCCCATAATCATAAAAACTATAACCTGATTTCTAGACAAGAGAAAAATAGACCAACTCCTTATATGCTTTGAATTGTAAACTTAATCTTGATCTTTTACTGTGCAATATAGTACATATTAGGGAGAATAAGAATCTTAAAGGAAATATATACTATCATATGTATCTTAAGCCAAGTAACGTCTTTTATCTAAACAAAGTTTACACGGTCCGTCAAAAATGACGGCTAAATTTCTAAATCGATATACACACATACGCACAGATTCAACCCTTCCCACCCTCCACCTTTCCTAACTACAAGCCTGCTGATTCGGCCATTTGTGGGAAAAGGTGGTTTTCGAGTGTACCTCTCGTGGTAACCCCTCTCACCAGAGTATGAACACTCTCTTCCCCTCCTGACGCTTAGCGTGGCAGGAAAGAAATATATATATATATATATATATATATATATATATATATATATATATATATATATATATATATATATATATATATATATATATATATATATATATATATATATATATTGCCAGACACTTACTCCTTATTATACAAGGGAGGACGTTTATCACGAAGCAACTAATCATGTTATCGAAAATGTTAGTGTATATCCCGTAGTTATGTTCCATTCTCTGACGCCTAACAATTTTTTTTTTTTTTTCAAACCTAATTCAATATAGATTAACAAATATTAATCTTATTTTTTTAGGTTAGATAAAGGGTCGATCTAAATTTTGAAAACTACCATTCAAGTTTTTTTAATCAACAATATATATCAAAATTTCTGGATAAAAGCTTTTACTAGGTAACGTACTTGTTGACATTTTAGAAATCTCCCGTAATTGAGCTTAGGTTCAGCGAACGGCTATCACCAAAGCACTTCCTTGATGTGATTCAGTCCCAAGCACGCATACACGCACAAACACAACATACACAGACATACAAATGCAACATTGAAAGCACAAATGTTCTATACCATAAGACATGTAGCCTACCCAATTACCTCACTTTAACTAATTTTATTTTAGTCAATGTTGATGAAAATAATTTTATCTTTCAATATTCCAAAATTTATTCGGTCTCCCATTTCCGACGTCCAAACATATGCTATTCGATTGTGTAGTTGATTTTACACAATGAACATTGTTTTAGTTTAAACTTATATTATGGTTTAGAACGGATCAAATTCTTTTAAAAGTAATTGCTTTCTATATGCAACCTTTTGTGACACACACACACACACACACACACACACACACACACATATATATATATATATATATATATATATATATATATATATATATATATATATATATATATGTGTGTGTGTGTATATATATATACATACATATATATATATATATATATATATATATATATATATATATATATATATATATATATATATATATATATATATATATATATATATATATAATAGCTGATAGGCCACAGAAACGTGGGTAGAATTTATTTTTAAAAGTAAGCATACCCATTTCCTGTATATTCATTTGTCCACCAATAACTCTTCGTTCATTTATTTACTTGCTTATATATAGATTTATTTATTCTATCATACATATACTTACCTCTTTGTTTAGTTTATATCAGTTCATTCACTTGCTTATCTGTTTAATCATTGATTCTTTGATTAATTTACTCGTTTATCTGTACTGATACGGTGTTGAACTTTAACTTAAAAGTGGCTGTGAAGCATCGTACGAAGGGCAATGTTGCAAAGTAAATAAGGAAAAGTCAACACTCGATCTCTGGATATCTCAAAAGGAAAAAAAGGTATGTATTTTTTTGGTACTTTAAAACTAATCTCCATTCGATCACTCGATATCTCTCATTTGGAGACAATAGATATATTTTTTTTTTCTGAACATTCAGTATCTGTCATGTTTAACTATAACCAGTAACGTATAAAACTGGCTTTAAAAAATGGCAAGTTTTGTGTGTTCATATATTTGGAATTAGATTGGTAATAAAAAAAAAATATTCTAGTTAGGACACGAGAAACAGAAATAGATCAAATGTTACTGACTACCCGCAAATTTAATTATGTATCGGTGTATGTTTTTTTTAGGAAAAAGTCAGGAAGTTGTCTGAAGAATTGGGACGATATGAAACCTTGTAGACCTTCAAGAAGATACAGTAAATAACTGTAAATATAGTTACACTTCAAGAAAATATTACAGCTACGTCTATTGGAAAGAATTATGAAATAGAAAGACAAGTTAGAAAGCACTGTAGCTGAAAAAAATAAATAGAACCCGTACCGGACAAGAGGATCTCTAGAAATAAATCTGAACAACAGAAATGTAAACGAGTTTTGATGTGTAAACGCCA
>NC_090736.1:67059076-67064076 GCF_036898095.1 Palaemon carinicauda | reverse complement strand
GTGATTAGTTTCTGGTGAGAGTGGGGCTGAGACAGGGATGTGTGATGTCGCTGTGGTTGTTTAACTTGTATGTTGATGGAGTGGTGAGAGAGGTGAATGCTCGAGTGCTTGGACGAGGATTAAAACTGGTAGACGAGAATGACCATGAATGGGAGGTAAATCAGTTGTTGTTTGCGGATGATACTGTACTGGTTGCAGACACAGAAGAGAAGCTTGACCGACTAGTGACAGAATTTGGAAGGGTATGTGAGAGAAGGAAGTTGAGAGTTAATGTGGGTAAGAGTAAGGTTATGAGATGTACGAGAAGGGAAGGTGGTGCAAGGTTGAATGTCATGTTGAATGGAGAGTTACTTGAGGAGGTGGATCAGTTTAAGTACTTGGAGTCTATTGTTGCAGCAAATGGTGGAGTGGAAGCAGATGTACGTCAGAGAGTGAATGAAGGTTGCAAAGTGTTGGGGGCAGTTAAGGGAGTAGTAAAAAATAGAGGGTTGGGCATGAATGTAAAGAGAGTTCTATATGAGAAAGTGATTGTACCAACTGTGATGTATGGATCGGAGTTGTGGGGAATGAAAGTGATGGAGAGACAGAAATTGAATGTGTTTGAGATGAAGTGTCTAAGGAGTATGGCTGGTATATCTCGAGTAGATAGGGTTAGGAACGAAGTGGTGAGGGTGAGAATGGGTGTAAGAAATGAGTTAGCAGCTAGAGTGGATATGATTGTGTTGAGGTGGGTTGGCCATGTTGAGAGAATGGAAAATGGCTGTCTGCTAAAGAAGGTGATGAATGCAAGAGTTGATGGGAGAAGTACAAGAGGAAGGCCAAGGTTTGGGTGGATGGATGGAGTGAAGAAAGCTCTGGGTGATAGGAGGATAGATGTGAGAGAGGCAAGAGAGCATGCTAGAAATAGGAATGAATGGCGAGCGAGTGTGACGCAGTTCCGGTAGGCCCTGCTGCTTCCTCCGGTGCCTTAGATGACCGCGGAGGTAACAGCAGTAGGGTATTCAGCATTATGAAGCTTCATCTGTGGTGGATAATGGGGGAGGGTGGGCTGTGGTACCCTAGCAGTACCAGCTGAACTGGGTTGAGTCCCTTGTCAGGCTGGGAGGAACGTAGAGAGTAGAGGTCCCCTTTTTGTTTTGTTTCATTTGTTCATGTCGGCCACCCCCCAAAATTGGGGGAGGTGCCTTGGTATATATATATATATATATATATATATATATATATATATATATATATATATATATATATATATATATATACCAAGGCACTTCTCCCAATTGGGAGGGGGGGGGGTAGCCGACATCAACAAATGAAACAAAACAAAAAGGGGACCTCTACTCTCTATGTTCCTCCCAGCCTGACAAGGGACTCAACCCAGTTCAGCTGGTACTGCTAGGGTGCCACAGCCCACCCTCCCCCGTTATCCACCACAGATGAAGCTTCATAATGCTGAATCCCCTACTGCTGTTACCTCCGCAGTCATCTAAGAGGAAGCAGCAGGACCTACCGTGTGTGTGTGTATAATACAGCGCTGTAAACTTCTCAGTTTTGTTTTATTCACTCATCTGTTACAAACTCGCTACTCTTTGCGAATTAGATTTAAAGACAAAAAATGCCTGTTAATGTTTATTGTCGATAACTCTGTTTTTACAGCTAGAAGGAATCATAATTATTGAAAAATAATATGACTTATGTTATTTTGTCTAACCAACCGCTTTCTAAATAACTTGAAGACCAATAAATCATCCAAGGTCCATCTCTTACGTTTCTAAAGTGAAGAAAAAACAACTCTCAGAAGCCTTGTCCTTTTGTATACTCTTCCGCTACCTTGTCTTCTTGCACCGAAACTTCTGTTACACGAGTTATCGTTAGTAAATAACGGCACGTAGGATTAATGTCACTATTTTCTCAAATTCCCCAATCTGCTAACTCTTAATTCTTGCTGGGTAGATTTGTACAAAACAGCTCTATTGGTTGACATTTCTCATAAAGGCGGGGCCAGCAGAATTTCTTTGTCTGTGATTGGCTACCTATTGACGTCAGAGGGAGGTGTGTCTCTGGGTCTATAAAGGTGGCTGCGTTCTAGAAATCAAACGAGTTATAGTTAGACTGGCTCGAGTCTCACTAAATTGTTTGTGAACATTATTCTCCAACTTTTAAAACTTCAGAGATGTGTGGTAAGTGACATTTCAGACATTTTTTGTGTTCTTTGTATGGAATTTTGAACAAGTATTGTTATGTAATTTGTATTCAAGTAAGATTTTACCAAGTTGAACGTAGGCACATTTATCATAATCATGATTTATAAAACACTCATATATGAAATAGCACTATAATTTCACATACAATTTTCAGTATTTGACGTGGCAGCAAACTTATGCATGTTAAAACCTAATATAATTTATTATGGTAAATATAAAGTTAATAACTTATTTCACTTTAAGCAGTCTTCCTGCAGGAAAGACTTTGGCCATACCTTAAACGAATATTTTTTTCTGTTTATTCCTTCAAGTAACACTCGAATGATCAAGCATTATTCTTAGACAATAGATTTCACGTATCAATTAAGAGAGACACTACTGTTGAACCACAAACTTACTTTGAAACGTAGAATAATGATTGAAGATCATCTGTCGTCTGTTTGTTTTGGTTTGCGTTCGTCAGTTCGTCGTGACAGTTGTCTACAAAGCAACTTTCTTAGTGACGTGGCTAACCGTATTAGTGTAGAATTTTGTGGCTGCGGGATTCATATACCTCTAAAATGTGCGGTGAGTGTTATAATTAAAGAAATTTATTTGCCATTAAGATAAAACACCTGTGGGACATCGTGTTGTCTGCCGGTATTTGGGTGACGGTAGAAACTCCGAAACTTTGATAACTCTAACTTTGACGGGATCTCTGTATGTTTGAACGTTTCCCTTAAAGGGTTACCTCATATTGTCTCCTTTTTGTGATATGCTATTTTATTAATATACATAGTGTGATATTAAATTCTTGGTTTAAATGATTGACAAATACCGAAGCGCTAAGGTAGATAGCCTAAAACCACCTAACCTACCCTAGGACTATACGAGATAATCTAGCCCAGATATTTTGTGCATGCTAATCTCACGTCAACACTCTTATTATTTTATTACTTTGATATCTTGCCAACTACGTAAACCATTTATAATCCCAACAGGTTATCTTTTTTTTTAATTATGCTCATTAATTTTTATGCGAAGCACCTTTTTTGTTTCTCAGTTCCTTTATACAATAGTTAAGTTTGATCTCGGTGGGAAACTTGGTTTTTGAGGTTGGGGGGAAATCCAGAAATGGCTGTATTTATCTAGTCTGGAAAGACAAATAACCATAAATGGTGCTACAACGAGTTTGAAATAGCACAGTTCCTGTGTGTAATTAGTAACAATACTGCAAATACATAAAAATCCTAAAGGTTTTACAAGAAAAATAACAGGTACAGTTTCTAGCTTAACTTAGTAAGCTGCATCTCTTGACCAGGGCTTTAGCCTCTGGGAGCTACAACCTGACTTAGAACACCCTAAGTTATACAAAATAAAGGGATTGCTCTTTAACCTTACCTAACCTAATCTAGTATACTGGGTCTTTAACTGATCCCTGGAGATCTTTATTCCCATAGACCTCCCTCTGTAACTTGTTTTAGGGTACCTAAAATCAGAGAAAACATAGAAAGTAACTGCAACCTAACCTTACTCATCATGCCCTTCCTGGTATGGGGAGCCGATGCTATCTCGCATTCACCATTGCACAAGTTAACATATGGGAAGTATAGAGGCAAGGTGTCTGCTTGTCTTAAAGAAAAATCCAGGTATTTGCTGTCTTAACAAATTTATTTCTTGGGATGAGAGTCATTTTTTCTGTGGAACGAGAAATTTTCAATACAATATTAATGTAGGTATATCTAGTTTTTATATAATGATAGCAGCTTATAAGTAGTTTTACACTTCCAGTATGTGTATAGGAATATAAAGGTCACTTTGTAAGGCGAAAATCTAATTTATGACTGTTTCTTATAGCGAAATAGATGTTGGGTGGTTCTCATTGTTATTACTGAATTGACAAAATTTCAAGAATATATATTTATTGGAAAATAGTTGGATTGAAATACAGAAATGTAATTCATTGATTATTTAAGGATATAGTTATGATATTTAATTTCAGTATTCAGGTCTTTTTGTTTTGCACTTTAAAACTTTTACTTTTGTAAAATTTTCGTAATACCATATTAATAAAAAAAAAAATGTATCCTAAAAGTTTTTAGAAATTTTAAGTCAATCCAACCGGTATTAACAAAGGTATGCACTTTAGTGTAACTAAAATAACACTCGTATACATCTTTCTGACATACTGTATGTCCCTCTTTCAACTTGAGGGATCCACAATAGAGAGCCAGGTTTTTGTTGGTGGGCAAAAATAATAAAACAGGTGTACACTAAGAGTACAGTAATGCTTTTCATCATTTCTAAGATCTCTTCCTCCACTTTTTCTATTGACCCCAGGTTATCTCCATGTAGCAGTTCCCTATGAAGCTAGCTTCCCTTTCTGCATTACTTTGTAGCCTTTTCCATTGCTGATAAGGACAATTTAGCAATTTATTTCTGATACTCTCTCCAATTACTGGTGTAGTACTCTATTAAATGACTTCAAGATCTGTAAATATATTATTTAGTCACGTCCTTGTATAATCATACATGTTAAGAACAATTGTCTTATGATACATGAGTATAATTGCCATTTTGACTACTGTTAGAAAGTCTCCACATTTCTTTGGGGTGATCTGAAGTAATGATTTGTGTTTTTCATATGCTGTACATCCATGTTCAGGTCTCTAGTGCTTGAAGTGTTTGTGCTATGTTTTCTACATGGTTTCTTCAATACAGTATACAGTACTGTATTCAGCTCTAATGCACCATCGATGGTCTTGCCATAGGGTATGTGGGTTTGAAATTTTGGGTACATCTTGACACCGAATGCTTTCC
>NC_090736.1:67020397-67045397 GCF_036898095.1 Palaemon carinicauda | reverse complement strand
GGGATAGGCTAGTCAGTGATTCTTACTAGCCTAACCTAACCTTAGGACCCCTATATGCTTCCTTCATCCCCTGCCTTGGCATTCCCTCTAATTAGCCTTGATCCCTTTTCTGAGTAAAGGGATTCATTGTCTAATAGAGTATTATATCGCCTCTCAGTCCTCCCTAAAGGAATGAACCCCCTTTAGGATTGCGTCTGAGAGTGAGGTTAGGCTAGCCTACCTCTATGGCTAGGATAGTCTGCGACTTTCCTGCGATAGCGATACGTCTTCTTCCTTGCCTAGTTCAGGACTTTTAGCCCTGATCTAGGTCGGGTTAGGAAGGTTTCTCTGTTCCATGCTGAAACTGTACTCTTGCACCGTTTTAGCCGATCAGCCTAATCTTAGGTTAGGGAGTGTCCTCCCTTCCCTTTGTGGCCGCTCTGGTACAGAAACCCTTCCTGGGAAGACCCCTCTCTTCTCCCTCCCCACCTATCTCTTGTATAGCCTAGCCTATGCTTAGGTTAGTTTATACTCATCTGTCCCCTGTCCTACAACTCCTCCCTAGGGTGGATGAGTAGGGCTACCCGAGCTTCCTTGTGCAGTCCGCTCTGGTACATATACCTTCATAGTGTCCTATAAGGTTAGTTCCTAGTGTAGCTCTGCATAAGGGAGTCTCCCCCCCCCCCATCTTGGGTGTTCCCTAGTCCTCCCTTGGGCTACCTGCTCCCGGTCCCTAGTGACCCCTGCATATGGATGATAGAGCCTGTCTCTATCATGGGTACACCCCCTCAGGGAGGGAGAGGGATGTCTGGAACCCTGAAGGTACTTCCTGCATCCTCCCCCCCCTCCCCCTGTCTCTCTATCTATCCGGGTGCCGGTCTCTTGCCGCCTCTTATGCCGGCAATACCTGCCTCTTGGTGACTTCCCTACCCTTGCCGCCAGCCCCCCGTGTTCCGAGGGACTGCCGGCTGCCGCCGGCTACTACCGGCGGCTCTCCTACTCCTATCTAATCGTCCGCTTGCCGGTCGATCTCCGGAGTGCCGGCATATACTGCCGGCAACCCGATACTACCTGTACCATCCTTACCCCAGTCACCAATCCGGCATCCTCCGGCTGCCGGAGCCGCCGCTCCCTGCCGGCGTGCCGCCGTTGTGCCGGCGGCCGCCATCCTGGTATCTAACTGACTTTTGAAAATTGTCTGTTCTAATGCCAGAATCTATGCTGGAGCGAGCTCCGGCGTGCCGGCGGCTTGCCGGATACCCCGGAGGCGTCAAGAATACTTGCACCCCCTCTCTGTAGCTATCATAAGACTAAGATAGCCCTACCTGGCAAATAGATAAGCTGCTTTGCTTCTAAGATCAGTACCTAGTACTGCTCTATTAGTGATCATGCTGTCTCTTTGCATTCTTCTATTTCCAGCATGCTATGTGCATCTTAGCACGGCTGGTTGCCAGAAGCAGTTACCCTTAATGAGACCTTCTGGCTCTTATCTGGGAACCGAATGAATTCGATTCCAACCTTGTCCTTGGCTTTCCATGGAGTTCCAATATAATGGGAATCCTAGGAAACTATATCCAATGATCTCGGTCATTTGGATTATCCCAGGACCAAGCCTATGGTAACCAGCCGGGCGAGATGCACGGAGCGTGTTCTCCTTTACTGTTTCACTCTCTATGCATCACACCTTCTATAAGTTAAAATTAATGATTAATATTAACTTAATTTAAGAGCCATTCCTATGACTCCCCCATACTCATTTTCTCTTTCTTCCACAGGAGGAGCAGATGAAGTGCGATTTCGCATACTGTGCCGTGAAACGCTCCCAGTTTTACGGACATACGGCGTGCAGGACTCACGCCCCTTGCTCAGACAAGAAAGGGGATTGGAAGTTCTGGAATCCACTGGAATGTACGGTCTGCCAGGCCTACCTAGTTGAGGCCTTCCATAACCCTCCCTCAGCGGAGGTTAGAGACATTGCTCGTGAGAAACTGCGCAAGTGGGTGCGTGGTTTTCAGAGGAATGCCACTGGACCGTACCTGGCCACCGAAGAACTGAGGTCCCTGCTGTTCCCTAAGGCCTCCCCTGATTCAGTGGTTCCAAAGGAAGCAATCCCCACTGTCCAAATTACGGTGGAACCTGATGTGGTCATGGCTCAGTCCATGCACGAGTGTCGCCTAGATTCCGAAGAGGATGAACAGATCTCTGACGTCTCGGAAGACACGGAGAAGACGCTTATGGCTCAAGGAGCCGAAGAGGACGAAGACAAGGTGGAATACACCGAGTCGGAGATTGGAGCTACTCCCTCGTCCATCCCTCCGCCTACTCCTACACCGACGGATGTGTCCATTCCGTCTACCTCCTCGACCCCGGATCCTTCTTCTTCTACACAAGAACTGATCCGACTGATTAGAGCTGTCATGGACGACAGACTGAAGGAGAACCAGGAGTCCATCAGGTCTATGATTGGATCCAGAGAACCGAAGAAGATCTCGGTTAAGGATCTCCCAGCTTGCTCTCATGCCAACCCGTGGAGGTATGCAGAGCATATGGTTATTGCGACCGGCAGGATCTTTGTTAGTGACAAAATCGGCACGGTCCCGTTGGAAGATGTGGAATTCTTCCCAAGCTTCGAGGCCTACCCGGACTGTTACGTCCGGCTTCGTTCTGAACCTGCCTCGAAGGAGGAGACCGAACCTAAGGAAGAGATAGTGTTCGATCTCGCAAAGGCCCAGGCTATGCTAGCCTCCGCATTTAAGAGCAGGGGCTTTACCTGCTCTAAGCTTCCTGCCTTGAGCAAGAAGCATCCTACTTATGTCGCTCCCGACACTGCGATTCTTCCATTTTTGGAAAAGGCCTTGGCTGCATGCCTTAAAGCGGCGGAAGAAGGGAAACCCTGCCCTGCACTGGAGGAGTGCAGACCCTTCTCCATCGTAACGCCCCCTGACACTAGACAATGGAAAGATGTCCAACATACTTTCGTTGTGGGTAGGCTCGATCCTGACGTTGCCGGACGTCAGTTTAATGAAGACCTCCCTAAGCTCAATGATCACCTCCTTCGCCGGGAACAAGACACGAAGGAGAGGCTTGCAGCGTCTCTTTCTCATCAAGTCCAACTTGAAGTTATGGCCTGTGACACAGCAGTACCCGATCACTACATGGTACTGGCCAAATCCCACTTACTCACGGTAATGAAGGACTTGTACCATTTCATAAAGGCTCGTAGAGCCTGTCGTGAATTCGTGTTTGTCGGTGCCACCGTGAAACACGAACCCCGGAGGCTGATTTCCTCCAACATCTGGGGAAAGCACCTGTTTCCTTCGGACCTTGTCAAGGAAATAACGGACAGAGCCGCCACGGAGAATAGGAACCTTCTCCACAAGTGGGGCATGTCCAGGAAAAGGAAAACCTCTCAGGACGATGGACCTCAGCCTAAGAGGAAACCTCAGAAACCGAAACCCCAGCAACGTCAACAAAGACGTCAGTTTCCGGGACCCGCTACCTCCCAAGTGGTTGCCCAACCACAACAGACCTTTCAATTGGTCCCCCAACCGGTGTTGTCACAGTCACCGGTCTTCACCCCTGCCTTTGAGCAGCCATCCACTACCTTTCATGCCAGAGGTAGAGGCTCGTCCAGGGGTGCAAGCAGAGACGCCTCTCGTCGTCCCTCCAGAGGTAGAGGAGGAAAGGGAGCTAGCGGCCGAGGCAACAAGTCCTCGGGCCACCAGAAGCAATGAAGTGCTTCCGGTGGGAGGAAGACTCCGCCAATTCCAGGATCGTTGGACCTTCGATCCTTGGGCACACAGCATCATCAAGAACGGTCTAGGCTGGAGTTGGGTGCAACCACCCCCAATCTTCCAGCGGTTCTTCCAACAATCGACCCCCATTCTGGAAGAATATGTTCTAGACCTCTTGAACAAGAAGGTGATAAGGAAGGTAAAGTCCACCAGGTTCCAAGGGAGACTGTTTTGCGTTCCCAAGAAGGACTCAGACAAGCTCAGAGTCATTCTGGACTTATCCCCCCTCAACAAGTTCATAGAGAACAACAAATTCAAGATGCTGACGCTTCAACAAATAAGGACCCTTCTGCCTCAAGGTTCCTACACGGTCTCTATAGACCTGGCGGATGCCTATTGGCACATTCCAATGAACCATCACGCTTCCTCCTACCTAGGATTTCGACTCCAAAGGAAAAGCTACGCCTTCCGGGCCATGCCATTCGGCCTCAATGTGGCCCCTCGGATCTTCACGAAGCTGGCAGACGCCATAGTACAACAGCTCCGCCTAAGAAACGTCCAGGTGATGGCCTACCTCGACGACTGGCTAGTCTGGGCTCCATCGCCCGAAGAGTGTACAAAGTCTTGCGACAAAGTTACCCAGTACCTAGAACACCTGGGATTCAAGATCAACGAGAAGAAATCTCGCCTCTCTCCGGCTCAGAAGTTTCAGTGGCTGGGAATCCACTGGAATCTTCAGTCACACCGCCTTTCCATCCCCCAGAAGAAAAGGAAGGAAATAGCAGGGTCTGTCAAGCGACTACTGAAATCCAAACGCATTTCAAGACGACAGCAGGAACGAGTTCTAGGCTCTCTACAATTCGCCTCAGTGACAAACCCAGTGCTTCGTGCACAGCTAAAGGATGCCGCGGGAGTCTGGAGACGATCGGCATCCATCGCTCGAAGAGACCTCAAGAGACGGCTTCCAAACAGACTTCGACGCCTCCTAAAGCCGTGGTCGGAAGCAATGGCCCTGAAAAGGTCCATTCCTCTCCAACACCCTCCTCCTTCACTCAACATCCACACGGATGCCTCACTGGAGGGCTGGGGAGGTCACTCCCACCTGAAACAAGCTCAAGGGACCTGGTCTCCACTATTCAAGACGTTCCACATAAACATCTTGGAGGCCATGGCGGTCCTTCTTACTCTGAAGAAGCTATCCCCGCCGCCCTCGATCCACATCCGTCTAACCCTAGACAACTCGGTGGTAGTTCGTTGTCTCAATCGCCAAGGCTCAAGATCGCCCCAGATAAATCAGGTGCTTCTCCCAATCTTCCGTCTGGCGGAGAAGAAGAAGTGGCACCTGTCTGCAGTTCACCTACAAGGATTCCGCAACGTGACAGCGGATGCTCTATCTCGGACAAACCCGATAGAGTCGAAATGGTCTCTAGACGCAAGATCATTCTCCTTCATCTCTCATCAAGTCCCAGAACTTCAGATAGATCTCTTTGCAACGAGCGACAACAATCAACTTCCTCTGTACGTAGCCCCGTACGAGGACCCCAAGGCAGAAGCGGTGGACGCCATGTCACTGGACTGGAACAGATGGTCCAAGATATACCTGTTCCCTCCCACCAACCTTCTGTTGAAAGTCCTCTCCAAACTGAGAACCTTCAAAGGGACAGCGGCCCTAGTGGCTCCCAAGTGGCCCCGGAGCAACTGGTACCCCCTGGTCCTGGAGCTGCAGCCCAAGCTGATCCCTCTCCCGGGCCCAGTTCTCTCTCAACAAGTACAGAAGTCGACTGTCTTCGCTTCATCATCGAAAATCAAGGACCTTCATCTCATGATTTTCTCTCCCTTGCCGCAAAGAAGAGGT
Organism: Palaemon carinicauda; assembly: GCF_036898095.1. Classification (NCBI taxonomy): domain Eukaryota; kingdom Metazoa; phylum Arthropoda; class Malacostraca; order Decapoda; family Palaemonidae; genus Palaemon; species Palaemon carinicauda. Next base: position 67,039,829 of record NC_090736.1, on the reverse strand, counting down.
TTGGGATCTCGAAGAAAAGTCTAGACTTCCTAGAGGAATACAAGACCGAATCCACGAGACGGCAATATGAATCATCCTGGAGGAAATGGGTCTCCTTTGTTAAAGCAAAAAATCCTAAAGAAATCACCATTGATTTCTGTATGTCCTTCTTCATTCACCTTCATGGACAAGGATTAGCAGCCAATACGATTTCGACCTGCAAATCGGCTTTGACTAGACCAATTCTATATGCTTTCCAAATTGATCTGTCCAGCGACATCTTTAACAAACTGCCGAAAGCATGTGCTCGCCTACGCCCAGCACCCCCTCCGAAACCGATCTCCTGGTCACTAGACAAGGTGCTCCATTTCGCCTCCAACTTGGACAACGATTCATGCCCCCTCAAGGATCTGACTCAGAAAGTTATATTTTTATTTGCTCTCGCCTCGGGAGCTCGAGTCAGCGAAATAGTGGCATTATCAAGAGAAGAGGGACACATCCTGTTTGCTGATTCAGGAGAAGTGACCCTCTCCCCTGATCCGACGTTTCTCGCCAAAAATGAATTACCCACCAAAAGATGGGGCCCTTGGAGAATATGCCCCCTGAAGGAAGATGTCTCTCTATGTCCAGTAGAGAGCCTCAAGGTCTATCTTCGCAGAACTTCAAACTTTGGTGGAGGCCAACTCTTCAAAGGAGAAACATCGGGCAGCGACCTGTCACTGAAACAATTAAGAGCGAAAATCACCTACTTCATTCGCAGAGCGGATCCGAACAGTACACCCGCTGGTCATGATCCTAGAAAAGTGGCATCTTCTCTGAACTTCTTTCAGAGCATGGACTTTGAGAGCCTTAAAAACTTTACGGGCTGGAAGTCCTCGCGAGTTTTCTTTAAACATTATGCGAAACAAGTGCACGAAATCAAACATTTTGTGGTAGCCGCAGGTAGTGTTATGAAACCTGCACCTAACTCTGCGTAGAACAGTGAGTTACTTGGGACTCTAACTCTTCGGGTGCCTATGTTGACCCTCGAGTGATTCATAGTGATGTCTAAAAACACTTAGTGCTTTTATAACTGTTCTTATCCCAGGTGAAATGTCATAGTGTTACACAAGTGCCGCATGCCTTGAGCATGATGTGTTAATTAAAGACTTGCGTTCCTCGAGAACGAGTACCTACTAATCCTGAAATTCCCTTTCAGATTCAAGAGCAAGCCTTTATTTCTATGTACATTATTATTACTGTAAATGAACTTTACTTTTGCTGTAAATTATTTAATTTCTGCATTGTGAAATAAAATTTCTATTTTATTACTTATGCGTCTCTTTCAGCTCCTACTTACTATGAAATACATACTGTCATAGTTTTATTTACTCCTCCTTTCTTATGGTCATGAAGAATTTAAGATGTCCATTCCTAAATTATATTCACCTTGCCTCAGTAAGGTTCCTACACGAATACTTACTTCTGATAATCAGGAGATGAACTCTACGCACAGTGCCCAACCACCACTGGCCTACTTCAGAATGTTCCTATACAAATATCAAACATTCTGCTTCATCTCTAAGCTCTTAAAAAGTTCTTCTGTCAAGATGAATAGCCCTTCAATACCACTTTGACGTCGGCATAGCCCATGGGAACTTCCTACCAATGGGGGGCAGGATATTTCGTTCCTATGGTTCTTACCTAAGATTACTTTGCTGTTTTGTCAATGCCTAGGCACTTAACTCTGGGGGAAAATCTACCACGATACATTGATTCTCTGGTACTCTTCCATCAGGACGCCATGGCTTGAGCCCAAAAAACGGATTTTGAGCGAAGCGAAAAATCTATTTTTGGGTGAGATAGCCATGGCGTCCTGATGGACCCTCCCTACTACTTCGTTCAGTTTGCTCCCACCCTACACAATTGTATCATGGTGATGGGCAGAAACTGGCGCCAGGATAAAGACGCGCGTGACGTCATTAGAGCAATGGCGTCCGTTTGTTTACGTCTCGAGTATCAGTAGTAGCCACGAGTGAGATTAGCTGTGGAACGGCTCCCAGCTATTCTCAGCCCTTACACACCGAAGCGTTAACTCTGTTCGGGGTGGAGATAGCTATGTGGCACGACCAGACATGCGTGTCCCCTGTTGTATTACGATGTCTTAAAGGGAAACCTTTGAGATACTCGCTCCAGAAGTTAGAATTCTGTGATAACCTGTGGTTAAATTCTCTGGGAATATCTTAGTAGTCTTATACCCAAGGAAGCTACCAAACAGGAACCTTCCATCAGGACGCCATGGCTATCTCACCCAAAAATAGATTTTTCGCTTCGCTCAAAATCCGTTTTTTTGTTAGATGTAATTGAATTATCGATAAGACTGGTTTTTTTCGGGACTTAAAAAAACAAATTATGATTATTATTATTATTACTTGCTAAGGTACAACCCTAGTTGGAAAAGCAGGATACTATAAGTCCAGGGGCTCCAACAGGGAAAATAGCCTAGTGAGGAAAGGAGACAAGGAAGTAAAAGTAATTATCAATTAGAATGATATACTTTAAGAATATATATTTCATATATAAACTAAAAAAAACTTCAACAAAATAACATGAAGAGAATTAAAATAGAATAGTGTGCCCGAGTGTACCCTCAATCAAGAGAACTCTAACTCTAACCCAAGACAGTGAAGGTCATGGTACAGAGGTTATTGCACTACCCAAGGTTAGAGAACAATGATTTGATTTTGGAGTGTCCTTTTCCTAGAAGAGCTGCTTATCATAGCCAAAGAGTCTCTTCTACCCTTACCAAGTGGAAAGTAGCTACTGAACAATTATAGTGCAGTAGTTAACCCCTCGAGAGAGAAGAATTGTTTGGTAATCTCAATGTTGTCAGGTGTATGAGGACAGAGGAGAATATGTTAAGAATAGGCCAGACTAATCGGTGTATGTGTAGGCAAAGGGAAAATGAACCGTAATCAGAGAGAATGATCTAACGTAATACTGTCTGGTTAGTCAAAGGACCAAATAACTCTGGCTGGTGCCCTGGCAACCTACTACCTATAATCAAACTGATAGATTGTTGCCTGGACTGACACACACACACACACAAACACACACACACACACACACACACACATATATATATATATATATATATATATATATATATATATATATATATATATATATATATATATATATATATATATATATATATATATATACTGTATATATATATATATATATATATATATATATATATATATATATATATATATATATATATATATATATATATATATATATATATACTGTATATATATATATATATATATATATATATATATATATATATATATATATATATATATATATATATATATATATATATATATATATATATATATATATATATATACTGAAAGAGCTCAGGTTTTGTACGTAATTTGAAAATAAATGCTCAACCCAGTTGGAGGATGTTGTTGTTGGGGTATTAAAGCCAACACTTGTTGTTGGCACGGGCCTTTCCCTTGGTTGGCCCGTAGCAGTTGGAGGAACAGAAAGAGGGCTGATAGCCTCTTGACCTGTTGAAGATTTTCATCTATTGTAATAAACTATATAAAAACTTTGACTAAATTTTTTTTACCATTATCGGCACAATTTTTGTTTCTTGGGTTATACTATTTTTCTTGAGTTCCTATTTTTTTTTTTGCTTCATTGTTAGAAATGTACAGTACACAGTAATTTACATTTGCATATACGAATAAAACAACTGTATTCTACTTACACTGTACATGCTAAACACTGTATAATAGTTTTCTTATCTGTAATTCCTAGTTCTCTTGCTTGAGGGTACACTCAGGCACACTATTCTCTCTCATTTCTCTTTCTCTTGTTTTGTTAAAGTTTTTATAGTTTATATAGAAGATATTCATTTCAATGTTAGTGTTCTTAAAATACTTTATTTTTTCTTGTTTCGTTTCCTCACTGGTTTATTATTATTATTAATATTAATATTATTTTTATTATTACTATTACTATTATTTATTTATTATTATTATTATTATTATTATTATTATTATTATTATTATTATTATTATTATTATTATTATTAATAGCTAAGCTACAACCCTATCGGAGCCCTTGGGCTCCAACAGGGTTATAGCTTAGCAATTAATAATAATAATAATAATAATAATAATAATAATAATTGCAATGTACTTTCTATTAGTTTTAGGATGGTTTGTAGAGTATGAGTAGGCCAATGATATGAAATCCTAGTTGCTTTGATCATCTTTATCCTTTTGTAAAAGGAAAATAACTTTGCCTTGGGCTTTAAGAGTTACACTTTCTCTTAATCGCTTTTATTTTCTCCACAGGAAGGTGCCTTTGCCTTGTGCTTCAAGAGCATGCACTTCCCAGGTGAGGTGGTGGCAACTCGCCGAGGCTCGCCCCTTCTCGTAGGAATCAAGACGAAGACCAAACTTGCAACAGACCACATTCCTATCCTCTACAGCAAAGGTAAGTCGCTCTAAATGTGTTTAATAATAATTTTTGCTTCATTTTTTTTTTTTGCTGCAAATACCCATAACACTTGTAAAGTGATATTCCTTGTTTGTAAAGTTTTTTAGAGCAAAAATATAAAAATCTTGCTTCTTTTACTATTCAAGAATTAATTTGTCTTTTTCTAAAATTGAGGTCACCCATGAAAATACAAAGCTAAAATACAGCTACACCAAATTCATCTTTATTTTATATGAATCATATTAAGCTGTGGTCCTCATGTCTTTAATGCAACTATAGGAACTAAAGGCATTATAGGAATTTTACTTTACAAAAGACTACCATCCATTATTTTTTTGTTTTTTTACAGTTTGAAGTATTTCCATGTTTACACCCTTTGAGTGTAACTAAATTATTCAGCTCTGGTATATAAGTTATAAGTATCAGTTCAGAATCTTTGATGTAACTGATTGGGATTTTTGTATCATTATTTTTATTTTTTGTTTATGCATTTAACTGCTAAAATGTGGAATGAAAATGCAGTTATAAATATCATAAATGTAACTGCATAGTAATGGTCCTATGTTAATGTTCCATGTTGATTTATGATTATATGTTATTAAACATCATGGTAATGCAATTCATTAGCCAATGCTTATATTTTTAAACTTGAATCAGCAGATACAATATTTACTTTACTGTGATTGTTCAAAGTTTTGGTGTTATGGCTTTCTTACATGCAAAAGCATAGGCCCTTGGTTACACAAAAAACACATTGATTTATTTGGAAACCAACTCAAAAGTTACTCCTACATACAGTTATTACATGCAGGCCAGTACTTATATGCTTTATAAGGGAATGGATAATTTCTCATTTGCATGAACTTATACAATTGCTTGATTTATAAAAGGAAAAGTCTTTGTAGATAGGTACAGAGGCATTGTCAGGTTATGGATAATGATTACTGCGGGAGGGACAGTTTTTAGAGCAAAGGCTACATCATAAATATCTCTAGCTTGCATAGAAATGCACATCAATACTTATATGCTTTCTTAAGTGTACGTGTGTGATTGTGTGTAGTATATTTTTTTTCAAATCAGTAAGCTACCTCCAAAGATGGGATCTTGAGAAAAATGACATTACAGTTGTTGCTTCATTCATGTTTTAATGCTGGATCAAGATGAACTATTTGCAGAATACCTCAATGAATGAAATTACTTTTCATTTATACTCGGAAAGATCATCTGTAGCGTGTAAATCCCGTGTGACTGTCGTTTGTCTTGACCTGCCAAACGAGAGTTTAAAATATTAATTTGATGATTTTGTTGAACTGTTTGAGAATAATCTCCTGGATATCCCTCTATTGAAGCACCTCTTTCCCCAAATAAAACCAGTGAGCATCCATCTCTTCATGAAAAGTTTTGATTCAAAAAAGGAAGGTGAAAGTGGCACTGTCTGTTCTTTTCAGCAATCCTTTTTGGACTTAGTAGCTTATTGATAAAAAAATCTACACATTTACACACTATATTTATGCATGTACTGTATATTATATGTGCTTGTTTTTAACAGTACAATAATTATACAGCTGATCAAGTTGTTGGTATTAAAGACATCATTACCATTTACTGTAAATGGAATATTTTCTTAAAAAATATTTTTTCATATAGTTTATTAGATATGTTAAAAGAACTTTTGAGTTGGTTTACTAACTATACGAATGTAACTAACACGCTGGCATTGTTTCTCTGCATATTAAGATGTATTCGAGTTCGGAGGGCGTGCACTGAGCACAAGAGATAGAGGCAAGTGTGGATTAGTCACATCTAATTGCATGATTTTTTTTCCATTTTTCATGTATTCTTCGTCATGTTATGGGCCAGCTACCAAAGGTTGAGATTTGACGATCATTAGAGGTGCTGTCATGTATTATTATTAAAATTTGTTGCTTTTTGTGAAACAGTGGATTATCTGGTTAAAGTTGCATTTTTTCATGAGCGGGGTTGCGTTATTTACCTATACAGAATATTAAGCGACCTTGCATTGAAGAGGTGAAACTTGGCAGCACCGCTAATCATAGGCAGGTCTCAATCTCTGTAGCTATACAATACTAATGCTAGAAATATTCTCTATTTTGATGACTAACCTCAGCTTCTAATGTTAGGAGCATTACTGCATGGCTTATTATGCTAAAATGAACTTATGCTGAAATCATTCTGAATGGCAACGTTATTTTAGCTTTGGTCTGAGTTAATGGTAAGAATTTTGTTATATTTGTTGGAATGTTGGTACAGTATATCATTTTGATTTTGAACTCACAGGTCTTTATATGTGGGAGAGCAACTGCATTTTATACAGTATGTTATTATTACTTAAGTATGTAGACAAAAATTATCCCTCTTAAAAATCTCTTTGATTGTACAATTGGTATCCTTGTTGACTAGGTATTGCTAGTAGTTACTTTTCTGTAAATAGATATTTTTATTTATCAATTGTGGTAGTATTTATTACTGTAATTAGGTCTTGCAGATGAAATATTGCAGTTTATTCAAACTTAATATTTTTATTCTGAAGAAGACATGGAAGGTATAGGAGTGCAGTTTCACATTGCATGTGTATTTCTGTGAACTACTATACTGTATGTGGAAGTAAAGTATCTTTAACTCCAACATTAGCTAAATTGGTTGAATTTGCATATTTATTTTACCATTTTTTATATAAAGTATTGCACAATAAATAGAACTAACTCCAACAGTATGTCTTACAGGACAATATCAATGACCTTTTCCTTTAGATGGTAACTGACTGCTTCTCAAGGAAGACTAAATGATAGACTCAAAGCTGGAAATTTAATGTGAAGTTTGAGTTCCAATGTTTCAGAAAACTATTCTTGTTGCGATTGTTAAGATTTCATCATTGTTGATTTGTTCATTGAAAGAAGGATTGATTATTCCAAATGAAGAGTGCTTGTTATAAAACTTGGTAAGATAGATTTATGATGTAGAGCATGTTTGGTACTGAGGATAATCTATTGAAACAAGAAGTCATTTTCATAACAAAGGGATATTTGCTAGAGTATGTAGCTTGATGACTAGTTTTACTTTTAAAAGTGGGTTTATGTATTATGTCCCCGAGGCTGATTAATATCCCTCTTGATAGACCAATGAAATATCTAAAGATAGTTCAGGAGTTGTAGGTGTTAAGTTGTAGACTAGAAAAAGGTTTATGAATAGTGTGTGGAATGGCTGATATTTTCTGATGATACAGAGTTATATGGTGAGTGTTGTAAAAAGTCTGCTGCTACTGATAAAACCTTTTAAATAGTTTGTAAAAAGGAAGGGCTCAACGAATGTTACCAAGTTTTAGATATTGCTGATAAATTATAACTAAGAAAATTTGGAAAAGAATGCCAGTATTTATGGTGGTTAAAGGGATGGTGGTTGATTTGTATATGGAAATAATTATAATCAATAATTATTTTGATGTAAGGGGGTAAGTAATGAATCAATGAAGCAAGAAAGGGAAGGTTTTCTGTGGAAACAGTACTGTAGATTGGAATGTAAGAAGAGTTTTCAAAGGTATATGTGAGGTAGGAAGGGTAGAAGGTTTTAGATGTATAGAAGGTTTTAGATGTGTAGAGATACAGTACTGTACCAAATAGAAGTTGAAAAATGGGCTTTACAAGTTGAAAAGCTGCTGAGAGTCCTGAAATTGTTACATAGATAGTTTGGAGTACACTATTTAAGATAAAACTTTGTAGAATTTGAAAGCTTTGGGAATTAGGTAGTAAAAGTTTTGGCGGAAAGAAATGAAAGGATAGAGGATTTTTGTAGCTGTCAGAAGAAGAATGTACTTTCTAGAATGAAATGTAGAAGATGAGAGGAAAGGACTGGACCTTGTTGTATCATTATTAGTACTGTACAGTATCCAGTTCCTGATCTTTTCTTTACTTGAATTTTTACATCACTCATATGTTTATTGTTTATGACTAATGTAGTTGTGCATGGACTTTTATCTACTTCTGAAAGAATTTGTAGTAATTAATGTCTGATCTCTAGTAAAACACAGTGATTTTCCTTTTGCATTATTTTAATTGTTGTCATCCATGCCAACATTAGGTCTTGCTATTTTTTTCTTCAACCAGGGCCTTTTTCCTTATACTGTACAGTACTGTACATAGCTTTTAAATATATTTATTGACTATACATTTTTTACCGTTGAGTTTTAGTTCTTGATGCTGTAGTTTGATGATAAAATTTTGGTAGCATTTTAATGATTCTTGTTTTCTTGGATTCAAGATTTTATATGGCTCTCATGAGTTCATTTTGAAAATGATTTGCCAGATAATCAGAATCATGCGATTGTAATTAAAATCTACATTGCATCATTTTGCTTAGATACTGGTCATTTAATCTATTGATAGAAAATGATTTCATATATAAAATTTCCACAGACATTTATTTTCTTGAAATTTACACCCTTTTTAGTCAGAAAACATAATCCTGTTTTATCTACTGAGGAATAAGTTGTTTGAAACAAATTTGACCATCTGCATTGCAGCTGATAATTTGCTATGCTAGCCAGTGTACTGATCATGAGGTTTGAAAAAATAAAGTAAATTCAAATCACAGTTTGAAAGCTTTATGTGGCTCATTTCATCAGATCATGTGGTTTTGTTTGCTATGGTTGCTTGTTCTGAATTCATCTTCATCATAGTCATACCATCTAAGACAGGCCAATCATGACAGTACTGTATATTATAGTATTCTATTGACACTTGACTTGACAAAGATAACTTAATGCATTCACAAAATGTTGATTGTATTTCTTCAAACTGTTTACTTTTCAAAAAACTTTTATAGGATTTTTTTTGAAAATTTAAAGACCTAAATTGAAATAAGCTTTAGAGCTGAGTTTTGATGAGTGATTTGCAGCATGGTCATCATTATTTCAGTGGTGTATTATGCCATATTCCCTTTTAACTTTATTTTGTATATTGTTTTTAATTTATGATATTTGACCAGATTCTGCTTATGTGCTTATTTGTGGGATAGGCTACAAAAACAGCTTACGCTTCATTGTATTGTGCTTGGGTAATGGTGATTTATTGTACAGTAAATGGGTTTGTGATTTTCAATTCAGTTTTCCATCTGTCAACATATTGTAAGTTTGTTGTAACCAAGTACAGTATGTTTATTTTTCATATTTTTTATTCTTTTGTGTTATGGTATACGAAATATATTAGCGTAATAACTGACTTTTATCAGATGTTTATATACGGTACTACTGTAGTCCCTAACTTTTTTTTCAGAAGTATTTGTATAAAGTTTTTATTTTTTGGTGTGTGTTTTTAAGGGATATAACAAGTTTCTTGATACAGGTATACTGTATATCCCATAAGGATAGATTTTCCTTGTGAACATTTTATTTTTATTTTATGTATTTTTATTGTTTCTCTTAGTTAATTTTGATTGGCATATTTCTTGACATAATGTGAACACACTTATTACATTATAACTATACAGTATAGATATTGTTATCATTGTGTTTGTTGTTGTTGTTATTATTATTATTATTATTATTATTGTTATTATTATGGTTTTGGTTTTGCTACTACATGTATTTTTGTTATTGATACCATTTTGGAGAAAGATGTGTTAGAAGTTATAATATTTATTTTAACACCAGCTCTTTTCTTCTCCTTTCCGTTCCCGCCCTGCCCTGACCCTCACCATCAATGGCAGACTCACCCGAGAAGGTGGAACTGAAAGGTAGTTAGTGTTTCTCCTCTGCCGCCTCTTTTCTTCATCATCTTTTAACTAGTCTTATCCTATTCCTTCATCCATGGGCATTCGGTTTCTTTTACTTTTCCACTGCAAGCAGTATTCATGCTGCTGCTGTCAATGATTTTATCTTGATACTAATTTGCTCTGTAAATTCTCTGTATAGTGAACTTATGAAGCAGCTAACAGCGGTGCTTTGGGTTGTATGGTATCGTCAACACCAAGTAGGGGATTTCCAAGGTTTAACATCTGCTTTTAAATGGAATGTTGGGATATGATTTTATTGTTCTACACTTTTAATTCTGTGGGGCTTTGTAGAAAAGGTAGTTGGTAAGGTTATTTTTTTTTCCTGAAGAAATAGTCTTTCAGATCTGCATCCTAACCAAAAATGGAAGCTAAAATTTTTTAATTACTGATAATTTTAAAAGGAATTTGAAGTATGAATTTTGCAGCTAAATTGATCCCAAAATTGATCCACAAATAACCATACCTTTCAATTATTTTATTAGAAACTATTATTCTTAAACTAATGTGCTCCATTCTTATGCTCTTTCTCTTTTTATAGTGATTGAGCATTGCTTTATATGTACAGTATACATAAGATACAGTACTATAAATAAATCTATAAAATCTCTCTCTCCTTATATAAATTTAACTTTTAGAATTGTTAAGTTTGCTTAGGTTAATTGCAATTCTTCCATTTGTCAAGGCTAGTAAAATGTTCAAGGTTAGATAATCAAGATAACCTGAGTTTCTGGGCAAAGCTGTTTTAACCAGTTTATGTTGGCAAATGTCGTGTCCTTACAACAAACAAACCTCTTTATCACACACATGCCTCAGTCCTCGACATGTGCAGTTAACCAATTACTGATTACATTTTTTGCAGAATTACACAGCTTTCGTTAATGCTGGGTGAGACCTTTTTATAATGGGTTCAATTATTGCATCTGCTGTGCCAGTCATCTTCCATCCTTGTGTTACATTTTGTTAACAAGGCATTTTGAGTAGTGTAATTGTCTTTTCATTAACAAAGCATTTTCAATAATAGTAATCTGTTTTCCTTCAATTTCATTTTACTCTTTTGTCAAGAGCAATTACATACTACGACAGTGTTCTTTTTATTTAATCAAAATGGGGCAAAGAACAGTAATCAAATGCTTTTTCTTTGACGTGATATACTGTATAGTGCAGTACTGTACATGTATTTGGTTCTCTTTGTGGGATTTGCAAAACTTGTGTTTATTCAACACATGGTTAAACTTTTGTATATTTTCTTCATATATGTGTAAGTAGGTTGCAGTTTTGATTTTGGTCTTTATATATCAGATTTTACGGTAACATACCCCTTGTCCTGTTTTGGTTTGTGGTTTTTTGGAAGGTATCAGTTTAGTCACCCCATTAAAGATTTGATTTTTCTCAATTTTGCGTTGTAGTAAGAAGTTAGTGTGGTCGGTCTTCTGAATCTAGGCCAAAATCAGTTGCATTGTTACAGGGATTTTTATCAAAAATGTGGTTGCAATGTATTGTTTTAAAGCTCTTTAGTGAGTTTTTGTCTGGGAAGTTATTTCATATGCAACAATTCCTTTGATAAAGAATTTGTGGTTGAAATGAAATATGTGCAGTACTACATCTCCAGTTCTTGGTACAGGTACTACCAGGTTTCATTGACCTCTCAAGTGCGAGATATCAAGTATATAATTTTCCAAATTTTTTTGCCCATTTTCTTTAAGAAAGAGTGTTTTATAGAGACCAGGCTTCATCAGATTGGTGAATTATCTCTAAATAAGTGAACCCTGAAACATCCGTGGCAAGATGACAAATAATGTGAATACGATGGTCATGAAAAAAATGAAGGGATACACTTTTAACAAAGCCATATATATATATATATTTAACTATTGTATGGGGTTAGACCTCTTATTCATCATGCTACCCCATTAGTGAAGTCATGCAGTTTCTCAACTATGGGTTAGACAGTCCCTCCATTGGGTGTATACTGTACTGTACTTCCATTTCAGTGTCAGTAAAGTCCAAGAGTTGATAATGAGAACTAGAGCATCACCTGCCTAGAACTCCAAGAACAACAACCACAATAAACTGTAGTCAAAATGAAACACTACTTTTGTGTCACTGTAAATGAATTGTGGGTGTACCTAAATAATAAATGTCACATACTGTCCCCTGACCAGCTCCCCTAATTGATTTTGATTGATGAAAAGTTCAAGAGAGCATCATTATGAATCTTGCAAATGCTTTTCTTCAACCCTGTAACGGGATTTGTTTGTGGAACACTCGTGCTTCCAATAATAGCTACAGGCCACGGTCTCTCAGTCATTAACTGTGGCTATAAAAATTGCTACTGTCACTATAATATGTGTGTGCTCAAGCAAAACTTCATTTGCAAAACAATCCACTCAATAAAAAAAAATTAATAAGTGAAGGAGGAGGAGCAAAAATGTGTGTGAAGATAGACATTTATGATCACTCACAGTTATTCCTGATTAGAGCCAACAGGCTCATTGATCAGGTGCATTTGAGCTTAACTTTCCCTCCATTACTACAACTCATATAAGTGTCTGCACTTAGTTGTAGTATTTGTCAAGAAGTACTGTATGTATGAACTACTGTGAACTTGTAAGACATAAGATTCACATTACATAATTTATATATATGGGGTGAAGATTCCTGCTTCATGCAGTAAGAGTAAGCCAGTTCTTTGTATCTGGCAATACTGTACTTCTGTTTTCACATTAGTTGTCAGCTATACAGTTTGAAATCAAATTTTGAAAGATATGTCATCATCACAGAAATTTATGAATTTAAAGAAGTAAAGAAACATTACAACACATTTTACACAGCTTTTCTCATATAAAAAGCTTGTACAACAAACTAAATAATAATTATCAAGTTATATAAGGTATTTGAAATCAAGGCTACTGTATATTGAATTTATGTTCATGCCTGCATAGTATTAAATGAAATGAGGCTATTATCAGAGCAGCGTAAGTGTGGTCAACATAACCATATCTTGTAGATTTCTTTTTGTGTAAATCTGCAGTTATGAATAAATTGAATATTTGTGGAAGGCTACATAATTTATGCAGGTATTTAAAGTACTATTTTATCTTGTGGGTTGTCTTTATTCAGCTTGTAAATGTTCTTGGTAAGGCAAAATATTGATTCTTAATGCTTTGCAAGTGTAACTGATATATTGTAATTAAGTTTCTGTATAATAAGAATCAGCAGTCTTTCTTGTAAGTGCAACAGTTGTTTTTAAATAGAAATTTAGGTAAGCACTCCCTAAGAAACATGGACAACTCTGGAAGGTACAATAGCCTTCTTAAAGTTTTTGGAACAACAAATTAGCCTACCATCTTTATAGATTCTGGACTGGATGAAGTGATTTGAAAAGTTACTAGTCTCACTTCCTTAGTAGTAGTAATTCTTCATAAGTAAAATAAGAGATTCTTTTCTCGAATGAAGTTGCACACAATTTAAAGAATTTTTCTGTTGTATAAATGCAATCTTTATTTATTTTGATTAATCACTTTCTTGTTCCATTGATTGGTGTTAAGATAACATGTACTGTACTTGTTATTAACTTTGCATTTAACCTTGCTTTTTGAGATATGATATATGTATGAACTGGGTAAAATATGGGGATTTTAATAGTGTGGGGGAAGATTTGTGGGAAAATGCAGTTCCAAATGCTTAAATCAAGGATAATTCCAGAGTTTTTCATTATTATAAACTAGATACTGTACAGTACATGCACTTTTTCAATTCAGTTCTAAGCAAGTTAAATTACTATACAGTAGCTGTAATGGTGAAATTGTCTCAAATACTGTCTTTTAAAAGTGCATTTATCTTACGTGAATACAAACCATTGCCCTTTAATTGGAGTACGCTTTAGATGGAGCTGGAACAACTGTTAAACTTTCTAGTTTCGGGTGGGTAGAGGGTATGTCCCACCCAAATGACAGTCAGCAGTGCTCCCACTTTTGATTTCGGCTGTAAGCTCTACTTCTTGCTGCCTCGTCTGGCTGTTAAGTCTTTTCGTTTTCTTTTAGAAGTTGATAAACGTGCAAGCAGATCGTCGTGTTCGAAGGATACCATATATTACAGTAAGAAGAAAAGAAGATGCAGTTGTTTTCCACATAAAACTGTAAATGTGTGACTTTTATGTGCAAACCTGCTGTTATCCACATTGTCCTTGTTACTGTTGGGTGTCATGTCTGTTGCTGCCATTCCCTTGCTAGTTTGGCTTTACAATGACAAAAACAACATGAACCTAAGGAATCTGGCAGGGTTCCTTCAGAGGAAAGAGGTTTTGCTGTTTTTGAGCGTTTAAGCCATTAAGGGGAGGAGTGCTGGGGTTCTTGTACCCCAACACAGTCTTCTTGACCTCTGGGGAGGTGTTACAGTGCGTAACACCTATTAGTGTTGTCTCTGATGCTTTGCAGAGTCTCCTATGGCCTCTTCTCCCTTAGGAACATCAATATAGGCTTGCCAGATCCCATAGAAGATAAACTTTAAGTTCCTCCTTCTCCTCTGCCTCATCTTCATTAGGTTCTTCAGACGCTGCTACTTTTAGAAGAACAAGTAAAAGTTATAATCAAAGAAGTCTAGGAAGACTGATCAGTAGAAGTTGCCTATGATTAGTCTCCGAACCTGTAAATGCTGCTGCCTCTGGCCCTAAGAAGTCTTCATCGAAGTCCAGGAAGATAGATCAGCTAGAAGAGTGTAGTGTGGCTCCGACCAATTTCCTGCCTTGCACATCTTGGTGAGTACCAAGAATGCACCTATCAGGGGAAGGGGTCTTGGTACTCTCTTTCCATATATGTGAGAGAGAGACGATACGTATCGGCGATGTGCCCATCTCAAGAAAGGTGCATCGGTACGTGGTACCAGTGCTCATGCACCTGCTGCTGGTGCTCAGCGTTTTGAAGGACTAAGCAAATGCACTATCGGTTGGGATGAAAGATGCCTCTCTTTTTCCCCTCCTGAATGTTCGAAGGGCACCTTTGTTATCCCTCTAATAAGAACACACCCAAAGAGAGAGAAGAGGTGGAAGAGGAAGCTGCGATTGGTCTCTTCACTCGTATTATTATTATTATTATTATTACTTGCTAAGCTACAACCCTAGTTGGAAAAGCAAGATTTTATAAGCCTAAGGGCTTCAACAGGAAAAATTGCCCAGTGAGGAAAGAAAATACAGAAATAAACTACAAGAGAAGTAATGCACAATATATGATATTTTAAGAACAATAACAACATGGAAATAGATCTTTCATATATAAACTATAAATCTTAAAAAAAAAAAGGCAGAGAAATAAAGATAAAAAAAGTGTGCCTGAGTGTACCCTCAAGCAAGAGAACTCTAACCCAAGATAGTGGAAGACCATGGTACTACCCAAGACTAGAGAACAATGGTTGTATTTTGGAGTGTCCTTCTCTCCGAGAAGAGCTGCTTACCATAATTAAAGTCTCTCCTCTACTCTTACCAAGAAGAAGTAGCCACTGAATAATTTCATTTCAGTAGTTAACCCCTTGAGCAAAGAAGAATTGCTTAGTAATCTCAGTGTTGTCAGGTGTATGAGGACTGAGGAAAATGTGGAAAGAGTAGGTTAGACTATTCAGTATATGTGTAGGCAAAAGGAAGATGATCCGAAACCAGAGAAATGGATCCAATGTAGTACTGTCTGGCTAGTCAATGAACCCAATTACTCTCCAGTGGTATTATCTCAACAGGTGGCATGAAGGGCATCTTCCTTTATGCGAACGTGAGCGTGAAGATGAACCAAGGTCTCCTCGTCATCGATCCCTTCATTGTTCATCCTGCATGTTGGTATTATTGTGACCGGTCACCTTGAGATTGATCTCCATGCATTTGGACACTACGCATTTAGATACCACTGGATTGGAGACCCCGTCTTCTTTCTCTGCATGATCGTGACCTTCAAATCACCAGAGAACTAGATCATTTGTCACCTGTTCCATAATAGAGCTCCCAGTCCACACACCAAGATCTCCCAACACGCTGAGATCCTTCTAAGCACCAAGATCTTTCTATGGGCCCAGACCGGTCTATGACGAGACCCTCCCACTCATTGAGACCTTTTAGTGCTTTTATGTGATAGGGAATTCGAATGGGACTTTACAGGACCACTCCACTCTCTTATAATATAATCATTGATCTGTAATACTTCATCTTCTTCAGGGTATCCCCCCAATTCCATGCTTGGTCTAGTTCACAAGTACTCAAGAAGAAGGAATATTCTACCCTGGTACACGCTAAGACCCACCCTTGTGAGAGGGAGGAGTCCCAGGACATCATCAGCCCAACAGCACCTGATTCCAGACCAGTGCTGGCAGAAGAGAATCCTGAGACTGAATCTAAACTCATCACTGTCCTTGCACTCGTTCACGAGTACTCTCCTGTTGAGGGAGATATTGAGTTGCCATAGTCAGATCTTGCTCAGGAAATGCCAGAGCGCTACTGTCATTTCTAGCTTTCTAACAGAATTTTATAGGGCACTCAATGGCGTTGATGAGCGATAACGCTACCGTCGTGGCTTATACCAACAAATAAGGGTGGACTGTTTCATAAACCCTTTGCGTGAGAGGCTCCTCTCGTTCTCTACAGTGAAAGGTTATTGCTCAGCCTTTAGCCAGGTTTTCTGACATAAGGGCTTAAACCTTTCCTCTTCGTTTAAGTTATCTATGCTTTATCATGAGGAGCTTCGAACAGTTTTGACCTCCATGGCAGCTGATGCCCCAAAATGGAATGTTACTCAAATCCTCAGTTCTTTCCAGTGGGCCTCATACAAGCATTTCAGACGGGTATTGGATAGGGATCTGACTCTCAAGACCTTCTTCTTACTAACCTTATCCTCAGAGTAACGAGTAGGCATGCTGCTTGGTATTTCATATATCATGAGTAATTCTGCAAGACTGAAGAAGGTTTCCTTCACATTTCTTCCAGAGTTCGTGACCAAGATGTAGAACTTAGCTGTTCACAATGCCAGATTTGAGTCCTTTTCGATCTCTTCTCTGCTTGAAGTAAATAGCAGGGGTCAGGATGACTTGCTTTCTGTCCTATGAGAACACTAAAGATAACTCGGAGCTTCAGATGAGACACTTTCTCAGCACCGTCTACCAATTGCCTACAAAAATACCTGTGACATCGTCATGCCCAGGTCAATAGGTGGTTGACGGGAAACATAATTTCTGCTCCTTTATAGGACCAAGTGCCTTGACAAATCCTGGGAAAACAAACCAGCCAGTTTTGGTATTGGGGCTTCATCCCTCCTAAAGTTAAGTATCCTACTATACAAACTTGAGTCCTTCAAGTTACACTTCTTGTCTCAAGAAAAGAGCAATAACGGCCGTTCCAGCTTTGACAAAATCATACTCTTATTAAAGGACACCGTTGTGTATAGTTAGGAAAAAATAAAAATTACTTTGAAGTTTTTGTTATTTTTAGTACAGTAATTGTAACCATTTATATTTATGAACTAATAATTAAATCCAGGTAAGAAATACACTTTCAGCAGTGGCATTATATATTCATTGTTTTTTTACTTTTACTGAAAATTTTGTATCTTAAATTCACAGCAATCATGCTTTTATCTTAAGTTTAAGAGATTTGATTAACGAGAAATTTCTACACTGGCTGTCTGTAAGATTTTTTTACGTTGGATGTCATGCAGTTTTGATATACAAATTGCCAACTCTTTCTATCCTGATCTGTTTTTGTACTTAAGAATGGTCATATTAAGAGTAGGATGAAATATACTAGCTTGATAATCTCAATTTGTATGTGGATTGAAATATTTCTTATGATAATTCTTTAAGTACAATTATGCTTGTGAGGTTGGTAAAGCACTAAAGCTTATTAGTCATTCTTCATGTAGTGAAGCTTCATGTGCTTGTTACATTTTGCTTACTGAATGAAGCTAAAATTCTGAATGCTCATTACCTCTCAAGATGGGATTGCACTTATTTTTCTTAAAATCTATCATTGTGGTTTTGAAAAAATAATTGTGATTTATGGTAGTGTAGATTTCGTTGTGATAAAAATATCAAAGCTAATGTGATATATTGATTTATATTTGTTAATTCATCTGTACAAATTTTTAGCACTAAAAATTATACAGAATCCTGTAATTAAGTGATTTGTGCAATTTTATTTCTCAATGGATTGACAAGAATTACAATATTTTGAAAGTAATTATTCCAATGTATGGTATTGCCATTAGAAATTATCTTAAATCTAGAAATACCCTTATAACAGTTTCGTCAATAAGTAAAATTGCTTTTGGATTTGATGAATCTTGAAGTGTTATATACTTCCTCTCTTGTAAGAAGTAGTTTGAATTATTATTCTACCAAGACGTCTTTGGAATTTATAGTCATTACATTGAAATTTAAAATTTTATAGTATTCACCAAGTAAATAAATTAGTGGAAAGATGCTTATGATTTGGGTTCCATAGACAGATGCTAATAAACAAAGGTTGTGAAAATACTGTATGTGCTTTGTTAACAATTAAATTAGTTTTCAAAGTACATTAACAAAACATAATTCATTCCCTTTAAGAGGGACAGCAGCTCTCATTTCCTTGCTAACCCATTGTTGTGGTTTGTCCAACCTTTGTCATGTCCACTTTCTATCTGCATTTTCTCATTTCTCTTTTACTCTTGATTTCAAAATGATTTAATCGATTTAAACTTATCGATGAATTTAAAGAAAACTGTTGAATGGATTTAAAGTTACCATGTATTTGGCATAATGATTTTTACAGTCTTCATCAGTTAGTGTGGATTGATTAATTTCATTGTGGGTTATACTTACTGTGATAATTAGTTAAACGTTTGATTTGAAATACCTCATATTTTTAAAGATACCCTCTGTACTGTATATGCTTTTTAAATCCAAACTGATTTCTTGTCCTCCTTGGGGAAAATATTATTTCTATCTTTATTGTTGTGCTGTCTGTTTGAAGGGTAATTAAGTGTTAAAATAGTGAAAGTCATAGAAAACTTTTATAAATACACTCATGAAAACTTGTCATTTCTTTTTTTTTAAAGCTACGTAAATTGATTTTCTGTTTTAAATGTTTTAACAAATGTTTTTAAAGAAAATAAATAGATTACTGTTAGTAAACTATGCGAACAAAAGCAAGTTG
>NC_090736.1:66892897-67015397 GCF_036898095.1 Palaemon carinicauda | reverse complement strand
ATGCACCATTCAATTTTGTCAACCCACTCTCACTCCTCTTCATTTTTAATGTTATTCCAATTTGACTTCATCTAGCTAACTTCTCACACTCTTGCTTCCTATAAAAAATTGGAAATTTCAGGGACAGTCTCTTATCATCCTTTTTTCCCCATATATCTAAACTATCTGAAAACATAAAATCTTTCCACCGATTTACGATAATTTTTGTAGTCAATCATCCTTTAAATCGATGTTACTTTACTCATGTTCTCTCTCTAATTTATCACTTCACAGAGGAGCATTGGCACAGTCATTATGTCTTGCATCTTAACTTTTGCTTCCTCATACATGCATCTTTTTTTTTCTTTTCAAACATTTTGCTATACTGTCATATTTCACATTTTTGCATATACTGTACTGTATTCCTAAGTACTTTTATGAATATAACACATCAATTCTTCCTTTATATTAATTCGTTGCTCCATCTTTGTCAATTTTATTCACCTTCGTAATCCAGCTTTTTCTAACACACTTGCATCTTTCTCTACTTATAAACAATATTTCACTATCAATATTTGATACTTTATCCTTGCCAATTTGTTCTACATTATTTTGAATCCCTTTTCTTAGCCACAAAGTTTTATTATCTCCATATAAATAATAACCTCAGAAGATGTACCAAACAGTTAGATGACCATAGATCTAAAATGGTCTCAAGTAATATACAGTACTAGATTAACAGTGATTTCCAATTGGATCTTGTTGAAGAGATCAAGAATTTGTTTCTCTCTTAATTAGTGATTCAATATTATTAACATTCAAATTTGTTTATAATTGAAATAAACGTAAGAAAACAATTCAATTTGATTTCTTTACATTGCAGAAACATACCATATGTATGTTATTTCAAATACTTGGTACTTTCAACCATTAACTCTAGGCTTGGCTGTCTGTAAAAGATGTATTTCTTCTTTCAGGATGATGATGTAGCAAGTGTTGAAAAGGAGGGTGTCTTGAAGATCCACAGACTGAAAAGAACTCTTGAAGATACCCATGCTCGTGAAATTACTACATTGAAGATGGAAATCCAGCAAATCATGAAAGGCAATTTCTCCTCCTTCATGCAAAAAGAAATTTTCGAGCAGCCTGAGTCAGTTGTCACCACCATGAGAGGAAGAATCAACTTTGACAGTGAAACTGTAGTACTTGGAGGAATTAAGGTATAAAACACTGAATTTAGTTATGTTAGGATATTGTGATGTTATCAGCTATCTTATATGTTAGGGGCTTGCAACAGTGAAAAGTTAGTAACAAACTTACTTTTAAATCGCTGAATCATGGTTATCCTGGTGCAGAAAAAATCCTCAATTCTGTATTAGCTTCTTAATAAGCATATACAGAAGGCTCATCTACAGCATTTTGAATATCCCTATATGCACTGAGCCATTTAGTTCTTCCTACTCCACATATGTAGTAGCAATAATTCACCTTTTCTTTCATTTGCATTTTGACATGTTTCCTAAATTCCAGTTTTGTATCTCCATAGACACACACAATCTTCAAATCTCAAATCATCCGTTACATATACTGTACTGTACGGTATTACCCAAATGCAAAAAATCATAAGAATCAACTGCTTTCATTCTTCCCTGATCCATGTTAAACTTTCTTCTTCATTTCCAGTTGCCCTCATAACCTACTTTTACTGACATTTATTTTCAACATTCTTCTATAGAAAAACCTGTATTGTATTCCACAAATATACTATATTGTATTCAACAAATATGTTTTTCCTAATATTAAGGGGCCACAGGGAAAAATGAGATGAGCAGTTTCAGATATATTAATTTTTTAACTGCTGGACTAAGGATGTAACATCCAGGCTCGAAGCTTCTACTGTTAGGCTAATATTAACGTATAAGACAACTCAACAATGTATCAGTCTTCCCAACATACTACAGCACACCTCTCTCTCTTGTATTTTCCACAGGGTTCTTGTATACTGGGCCTCTCAATCTAATAACTCTGCCCCCAAAAATTATAATTTGTGCATACATTTTCTGCAGCCTATCATCTTCCATTCTTTCATATAAATCAAATCACCTTATTACAGGTATTATTCAGTTTTTTTTTAAATTCACCTTGTTCCTTTAGCCAGCAGTAGAGTTTAGACAAGGAAACAGCGGTATGGATCAATTGATCTAAAATAACTGAAAAGTTTAAGAGGAAAGGAAAAAACCTGTTTGATTTTTATTAAATTTCTGAAAATCTTACTGGTATTCTGAGGTAAAAGTTTGAAAAGGTACAACAGTACAATAGAGGAAAGGAAGCAGGAACAGGAGTATTATATAAAGAAATATTCTCTGCTAATACTAATACTTTCTTCAAGATATCTTGCCAATTTCATTGTTAAATACATTGCATTGCATGATTTCAATAGTTCATAGAAAACATTTCTTTTAGAAATTTTGATATTCCTTCAGGATTACATCGGTGAAATTCGTCGCTGCAGACGCCTCTTGCTCATTGCTTGTGGAACATCATACAATTCTGCTATTGCTACTCGTCAGCTATTAGAAGAATTAACAGAACTCCCCGTTATGGTAGATTTAGCATCTGATTTCTTAGATCGTAACACTCCAATATTTAGGGATGATGTTTGCTTTTTCATTTCACAATCGGGAGAAACGGCTGATACTTTAATGGCACTGAGGTAAGTGACATTATGTTGAACATTTTCATAGATTTTTAAAATTTAATATATTCAGAAGACATTCTCTATTTTGATTCATACAATAATTAAGATGTTACAGTTGTAAGTATTTCATAACAATACTTTATGCTTTGTTTAGAAGGCTAAATCAAAATTACAATACAGTACCATTCATTCTATAATAAATAAGGACTTTTTTTATCTGAAATTGACCAGCTTTCTAACTTTTTTTTCTTATAGGTACTGCAAGCAACGTGGAGCACTTATTGTTGGAATTACTAATACAGTCGGCTCCTCAATTTGCCGCGAGTCCCACTGTGGTGTTCACATAAATGCTGGCCCTGAAATTGGTGTTGCCTCAACTAAGGCTTATACATCTCAGATAATTTCATTAGTAATGTTTGCACTTATGGTATCAGAGGACAGAATATCAGCTCAGCCCCGCCGTTCAGAGATCATTCAAGGACTCCGTAACCTCCCAGACCAAATTAAGGAGGTAAGAAATTCTTCTTGTTTATCTTAATACTATACTGTAATGGTTAAGTAATCAATGCTCTTGTTAATAGAATATTATATTTACTAAAATAAAATTTTAATATAAGAGTGCAAAATCCTAGATATTGTACTACCAGTAACAATATAACGGTACAATAAGACTCTCTACTTCAAACTTAATGATTGGCAACCCAAAATCAATTGAGTACCAAATAGTATCTAAATAGATTTAAAACCACCAGGAGTTTGTTCCTATACAAGCAAACTAGTATGCTTGTAACTGAGGCTGAATAGCAAGCAGGGATGTGGGTCAGTGCTCCCCCCTGTCTTCCTTCTCAATTTTTCTGAGGTCTATGATTTTGCATTGTTTTTTTATTTATGTTGGAGCTAGTAGTATGGAAATACCTTTCAATTGTTTCAATGTCTTTCTTCAATTGGATTGTTACTTTTTGTATAATACAACATTTCAGTGATAGGTAATGAGAAATTGTTGGTGAAATTAAATAAAATCACCTTAACTAAACTTAATGTGAGGATGACTGATTAAGGAACAAAGTGCTGTACTCACTATTAGATTTTTGGGCTTTAAAAGAAAAATAACCTTCAATATGATATTTTTTTTTATTCATTTATGAACATTGGTTAACCTGTATTAAGCTGGTTCAGTATGGTTTCAGGTTAACATTTTTCAATACCTGTGCAAGTGTTATATTATAGATATTTCTCCAATAGGTACTTGAACTAGATTCCAAGATACAGGAAATCAGCAAGAAAGTATTTGAGAAGAAATCTCTTCTAGTTTTGGGTCGCGGATACAATTATGCCACCTGTCTTGAAGGCGCTTTGGTAAGGATTTTGAGATTTAAAAGTTCTAACTCCAGCACTTAGTTGTCTGGTTTTTTATTGATAAGTATTTATTCATTCCTTTGAGGATATTTAAATTACTATGATTATGTTTCTGAAATTGTTTAATTTACATATACCTAAATTGCGTAAAATTAATTATGCACTTATTTTCCCAGAAAATCAAAGAAATCACATACATGCACAGTGAAGGTATTTTAGCTGGAGAACTTAAGCATGGACCCCTTGCTCTTGTGGACAAAGGCATGCCAATCATTATGATCTGTACCAGAGATAACGTATTTGTGGTAAGTTGCTGGTAAATTATGGTTTGTTATATATTAATGAGGAGCAAGATTTAATTTCATATAATTATAAGCCTTTCTGACTTCCATGAAATAAGCCAAATCAATTCTTATTTCTTTGTAAAAACCTAATTTTTAATCATTAAAGATTTACAGAATACTTTTAATGGACTTTGAATTTAAAAAAAATATATTTTATTATATAATTAGTATCTTGTTGATGGGTGTTTAACATATGATATTTTATAGCTTATTAGCTTTTGTATTAATTTTCTTTTGCTACTCTAATGTAAAATTTTGAAATATTCTGTGGCTTAAAAAGTATATCTATAATTTCTTCAATAGTAGCATACATAATTATTATTTATTCTGCTGTCTTGTTTTTCAAATTTTCTTTATCTATTTAAAAATTTTTTTAACAAATCCTTACCTGAAATGGCCACACGTGTGAAAATAAAATGTTTGTTACATATCAACATTTATCGAAGGAGGAATTGTCTTCCTTCAGAAAATTTGATTTGCATACTATGTATGTTTTAAAATATATAGATTTTCATGTCCTCAGGCAAAACAAATTATTAATGGTTATGAAATTTCTAAGAGCTTACCAAATGAGAATGAAGGTACTAATATGTGAGGTATTAATTTGAGTGCATTTTCTTTCAGAAATGCATGAATGCCCTTCAGCAAGTAACTGCACGAGAGGGTCGACCTATTCTTATTTGCCACAAAAATGATCAAGAACCACAAAAGTATGGTTCCAGTGTTCTAGAAGTTCCAAAAACCGTTGACTGTTTACAGGGGATCCTCACGGTTATTCCTTTGCAGCTAGTATCTTACCACGTAGCAGTATTGAAAGGATGTAATGTTGATTGTCCTCGTAATCTTGCGAAGTCTGTTACTGTGGAGTAAAAGGAGTTATATTGTTAATATGTCGATATTATACACTGAAGTTACATTTAACTGATGTGAAATGCCTCTCTTTCCCCTTTGTATGGCTTTTTATGTGGTACTTAAAACGGTTCATACTTGGTTAAGGTTGTATATTTTACTCTTTGATCGGGTGCTACTGTACGATGGTGATTTAGTGTTTTGAGTCTGTGAGTTTCCTAAGAGTTTCCTAGGCACAGTTTGTTTCTTTGCTAGATTCTAGGCAAAAGCTTTATAATTTCTTATATTCATGTTTTGTCATTTTTTATTAATTACAGTACTTTAAAAGATGTACAGTGCAGTAATCTTGTTTCTTGTTAGGTGAAAAAATATTTGTCGTTATTACATGATCATTTTGGCACTGTATTTGTTTCAAGTGCATAACACATTCCCACTTTTATAAGAATCTTGAGTCATTTATAAATAAGCTTTTTTCTAGTTCTGACAAGAATTTTAGATTTAAACCAGTAGTTGACACCATTACTTTAGTGTTTTTTAGGATGTGATTTTTATAGTATCTTTGTATGATTTTAAGGTTTGAAATTACGAAAGATAGCAGTTTTTTTCCCGAAGTAGAAATAAAGAGATGCCATATATTTTACTCCAATATCATATGAACTTTATAGGCATTTTTCCTCATTTGGGAATTTTTTTTTTTAATTTTACCTTTGGTAAAGTTAAATAAAAGCAATTTATTACCTGTGATCTACTGAAAAACTTATTTTTTAAAATCCAATTATATTTTAGAAGGAAAATGTACATTGTAATGGAATCTCAAATTTTATGCTGTGAATTCAATGTATTCTTGAAAGCAAAGTTTAAACTTGTATTGATACTTTGGTTCTGTTGATGCTGAGAAAAGTTTTGTTAACGGGGTTCAACTTTTATTTTATTAGTTATTTGATAGGCTTTTTTTCTAAATTTGATAGCTATTATATTGAGACTTGTATATATTTAGCAGTTATGATCCCTTTTATCTTATTCTAATAATTTGTGCAAAACATGTACAGTATATATTAAAGCCTGGAGTTTGGCAAGTTTCAACACAGACAAAAGAAAGCTAAAATTTTCTGACATTCCCAAATTTGGTTGTAAAATAAATACTGTGATAGGCTCAGGGAAACTAAACACTATATTTGCCAGTAGTACCAAATTTCTTTCGTGTCTTATTACCTTTGTTTTTATAATGAAAAAAATATTTTTTATCTTCCATAAAAATATGGAAGTTGTTTGAAAAAATAAAAATATGTATATGAGATTATAGTTTTCATTAACTCCTGAATTGTGACTTGTTCCTTCCCTAATACAAAACTTCATTCTTTACTTATGTTTTAAAACAAGCTGGATGTAGCCTTAAGAATTTAAACACAATCTATCGACAACCCCGTTGGTTAGTAGTGGGGGTTGGTTGTAGACCACCTCCTCACACACACACTCACCCAGTGAACTCTCTTCACTTTTGTTTTGGCTATGGTTGAATGCAGACATATTGCCTCTCTCTCTCTTCCAGTTATTCCTATATAACTGGCTATAATAACAAAAAAATTTCCTGTTTTCAGGAGTACTTAGTTATTGAGGACTGCTAACATGCAGGTTTGTCTTGGCATATGCCATCCTTGCAGTACCTTTATGTTAGCGATGGAGACTGATCCTCACCTGCTTTGCCCTTCATGCAGATGACACTCCTGCACGGAAGCTTCTCCTTGCGGTGATTATTGGGAGTACAGTAGTCATCGTGGTGTCGGGATCTCTTGGGAGTTCTAGTCCCCCTTTGGATCAAAGATGTAGGAAAAGAACAACAACCATTCATGCTCAAACTCATTCTCCAGTCCCTACTGTTTCTTTGTCTCCTGGTCACATGTCAAGGTATCTTCTACCCTTGCTAAGAGAAAAGTAGCTACTGAACAAGTACAGTGCAGTAATTACCCTCTTGAGAGAAGAAGAATTTTTTGGTAATTTAGTGTTGCCAAGTGCATGAGGAAAGAGAAGAATGTGTAAAGACTAGGCCAGACTATTCTGTGTATGTGTTGGAAAAGATAAAATGAGCTGCAACCAGAAAGGTGGATCCAATGTCAAAGGACCCAATAATTCTCCAGCAGTAGTATGGGAGAAATTAGGTGCAGTATGATCCCAGTTAAAGTGACAAAGAAACTGAGGAGAAGGGCAGGTTACGCCTCCTCCTAGAGATACCTTTCACCCGAGGACAAGCAGGGGTTCACTGACTAGCAATTATCGACTTTCACCAATTGAGATAGTTAACGCTGCAGCCACTGTTCTGCCCTCGGAGCCCGTTGTTGCTCCCATTGAGCCTCCACAGATTTTGCAGCCTGTGATGGGTCTTTGGAAGGAGGCTGTTAGTGTTCTAGCCTCCTCCTTGAAGCCTCGAGAGTGGAAGGATATGAAATCTCTAATTAAGAACTGGGCATCGAAGATTGTTGATAACTCAGACAGAAAAGGATATAGGATGCAGTGGTGGCTCTGTCGCTGCCCGAGGCTTGGGATGATTCTCCCAGGTCTCAACCACCTGCTGGGATACAGGTTGATGATTCTGACCCAACCCAGGGTTTTATGGGCGTGAGTCTAGAGTAGGATGAACTCTTGAATTCAAGAGTCATAACTCAGATGGAGTGTTACCTCTGCCAGATAGCCTTAAAGCTACAGCCACCGAGCAAAGGGAGTCAGACTATTCCTTTGTGCAGGTATTGTCCTGCATAAGTCAGATTAGTGGATTTGGGGAACCAATGTACTCAAATCCCAAGGGGAGAGACATTATTTTAGACTTGTTCAGTCATGCTCCACACATTTTTTAAGTAATTTGTATTTTTCCTAGCGAAAGAAACCCAAGTCTTCTATACGAGTTACACTCTATTGCTGTTTTGCTACGGTCAAATTTAAGGAAATCGTTGCCACCTGTTCCCACTGAAGCTGGGTAGGTGCATGAGCTTATGGCTCAATACCTACTTGCTTTAAGGGCTGTTTTTATGGTCCTATACATCAGGGGAACCATACTCTCTACAGGACCTCCACAGTCATTTTATCATGTTCGTTCGAAAGCATTCAACGTTTCACATCGCATATTGCTCATTCGTTGTTAAATCATCACTATCGAAGCACTCGCAAAACAAGTAAGTCTTCAGTTTCCTCTTGAAAGCCTTAATATCTTCAATCGTTCAGATGTCTCGTGGGAGCTTGGTGTAAAGTTTCGGGGTCGCATATTTAACTGAGCACCAGAGGTTGTCTGCTTGTCCTCTCAGGTGTTTGGATGTGTGCAGATAAAAATGTTTACAGCTCTCACTGGACAAAGGCCTCTCTCCTTTTCCCGTCCAATTAAGTGAGATAGCTCTGGGATGGTAAAAGATCTTGGCCAAGGTCGATAAGGATTCTCGTTTTTGGTGAGAAAGCCTAGGTGAAGGGAGCAAACTGCATTGTCTCCATTAAAGCCCACCTTCTTGCTGATGGCTTGTAACTCTCCTATTCTTTTGGCTGTAGCTAATGCAATTAGGAATAGTCTTTTTGGTAAGATCCTTCCAAGAATCCTTGTCAAGGGGTTCAAACCTACTTGAGGTCAAAAAGGCCAAGACTACATCCAGATTCCAAGAGGGGGTTGGATTGTCCTTTCTCTTAGCGGTCTCAAAAGTTCTAATGAGATCCGAGAGATCCTTGTTACCTGACCCGTCAATGTGTCTGTGACGAAAGACGGAGGCTAACATGCTGCGGTAACCCTTGAAGGTAGGTACAGCCAGCTTCTATTTCGTTTGCAGATGCAACAGAAAGTCTGTTATTTGAGCTATAGAGGTACTGGTAGAGGAAAGTTGTTAGTCCTGCACCATTCTCTAAACACGTCCCACTTAGGTTGATAAACTCTAAGAGTGGAAGTCCTTCTAGCTCTCGCGATAGCTCATGCTGTTTCCCTTGAAAAGCCCTTCGCTCTTGCCAGCTTTTTGGTAGAGAAAAACAGTCAGATTGAGAGCGGGGAGATTCTGATGGTACCTCTCTGTGTGGCTGTTTGAGTAGATCGCTCCGACTTGGTAATGTTCTGGGGGTATCTACCAGCCACTCCATCATCCTGCCACCCAAGGTTTCATGGGCCAAAAACGGAGCTATCAGGGTCATGCGGGCATTGTGCGATTCCTTGATTTTTTTTAGGACTCTGTCCAGGATCTTGAATGGTGGAAAAGCTTACACGTTTAGGTCCCCCCAGTCCAAGAGAAAAAACATCCACTGCAGCAGCTTCCTGGTCTGGGACTGGAGAGCAATACACTGGCAACCTCTTTGTCAACTGTGTAGCGAAGAGGTCTATCGAGGGTTGACCCCACAACCTTCAAAGGCTGGTACACACCTCGTGATGTTGGGTCCACTCTGTAATTAGAACTTGTTTTCCTCTGCTGAGAAGGTCCGCCCTGACGTTCTTTTCTCCTTCTATGAAGCGAGTTATCAGGGTTATGTCCCTTGCTTTCACCCACAGTAGTAGATCTCTCGCAGCTTCGTAAGTGAGTCTGAACGAGAGCCTCCCTGCTTTTTGACGTAGGCCAACGCTGTGGTGTTGTCTGCATTAACCTGAACTAAGTTTCCTTGGACTTCCTCCTGAAAGTGTATTAGTGCTAGGGGAATGGACACTAGCTCCTTGATGTTTATGTGCCATTCCCTCTGAGACTCTTCCCACAAACTCAATATCTCGGCCTTCCCCAGTGTTGCACCCCACCCCATGTCTGAGGCGTCGGAATACAGCACTAGGTCGGGGTGCCTCTGATAAAGTTCGAGGTCCAGGAGTTTGTTGGCATTGCTCAAGTGATTCCTGATCCTCAGAGGAATCGACAACCATTTATCTAGACCTTGACCTCTCATCCAAAATTTGCAAGATGGAATTGAAGAGGCCGTAAAAGAAGTCTCCCCAGGGATACGAACTGCTCGATCGATGAGAGGGTACCCAGTGGACTCATCCATTCTCATACCGAGCAGGACTGTATGTCTGGAAGTGTCGCACCTTTTCTAGGCAATGTAGAATGCGTTTCGGGGCTGGAAAAGCCCGAGAAACCACTGACTGCACCTCATCCCCAGGTAGATGATGTTTGCGAGGGAGCCAGTTGAGATTTTGCTAGGTTCACCACTAGACCTAGCCATTTATAGCGTCAAGGACATTGTCATTGAAGACCCTCCAGACACTTTCTTGCGACTTGGCTCTGAGTAGCCAATCGTCCAGGTACATTGATATCCGTACTTCCATCAAATGTAGCCAGCGAGCCACATTGACAACCACTCAGGTGAAAACGTAGGGAGCCATGCTCAGTCCAAAACAGAGTGCATTGAACTGATAAGTAGTTTCTTGGAACACGAATCCCAGAAAATTTCTGTAGTTCGGGTGTATCGGAATGTGGAGATACGCGTCCTGCAGATCTAACGACACCATCCAGCCTCCCTGTCTGGTGCCTGCTAGGACTGACGCAGAAGACTCCAAGGAAAACTTGACTTGCTTATGAACTTATTCAGAGGACTTACGTCCAGAACAGGTCTCCAACCCTCTGAGTTCTACGGAACTAGAAAAAGTCTGTTGTAAAATCCCTCTGACGAGAGGTCTTCTACCACTTCTATTGTTACTTTTGACAGAATCTGGTTAACCTGCTCCTGCAAGAGCTGTTGCCAGTAGTGGAAAACTTGTGTCTGGAGATTGAGATCACTTTTTGGGTTTTGATTGCTGTTTGGGGTTAAGAGGTTGACCTCCAGCAGCCATTCTCTGGTCTCTTCTAGAAAAGCTCTCCCACGAAAGGGCTGACGCGTGGGAGGAGCTTCCTTCTCCTTCCTGGCTAAAAGGTTAGTCGGAAGCACTTCCTCGCAGTCCTTGAAAGCAGATCTTGCCTTGTTTGTGCGTAATAGCTGCCAATAAGTCCTTCAATAGCTCTGAAGGGAAGAGGAATTTGGTCAAGGGAGCATACAAGAGCTCTGCTCTCTGAGCGAGTCAAAGAAAGAAAACAGCATAGGTCTTTCTCAATAAAGCCTGTTGTGGAAAAGGGTTGTGAATTCGACCGACCCATTCCTCACGGCTTATCTAGAAAGGCAAAAATCATCTGTAACGTCTGTGAGGACTCCTAGAGTCCAGTCCATCAAGCTGAAGACCTCGATTGTTCTGAAGATGTCCTTCAGCAAGTGAACCATTTCCGACGTGGACCGCATCACCTTAGCCTTAGTCATGGCTGAACTACGTGAGGCATCAACGAAAAGGAGAAGTCTCCTTGGATAAAAGGTACGAACTTCCAAACCGAGAACCTCCCCAGGCTTGTAACACACACACAGGATCTAGAAGCCAATCTCGTAGGGGGAAAGGAAAAGGTTGTCCTTCCTTGGTCTTTCTCTTGAGAATCCAATCGTTCAGAGTCGAAAAAACGGATTTTGAGCGAAGCGAAAAATCTATTTTTGGGTGAGATAGCCATGGCGTCCTGATGGAAGGTTCCTGTTTGGTAGCTTCCTTGGGTATAAGACTACTAAGATATTCCCAGAGAATTTAACCACAGGTTATCACAGAATTCTAACTTCTGGAGCGAGTATCTCAAAGGTTTCCCTTTAAGACATCGTAATACAACAGGGGACACGCATGTCTGGTCGTGCCACATAGCTATCTCCACTCCGAACAGAGTTAACGCTTCGGTGTGTAAGGGCTGAGAATAGCTGGGAGCCGTTCCACAGCTAATCTCACTCGTGGCTACTACTGATACTCGAGACGTAAACAAACGGACGCCATTGCTCTAATGACGTCACGCGCGTCTTTATCCTGGCGCCAGTTGCTGCCCATCACCATGATACAATTGTGTAGGGAGGGAGCAAACTGAACGAAGTAGTAGGGAGGGTCCATCAGGACGCCATGGCTATCTCACCCAAAAATAGATTTTTCGCTTCGCTCAAAATCCGTTTTTTGGGCTCAAGCCATGGCGTCCTGATGGAAGAGTACCAGAGAATCAATGTATCGTGGTAGATTTTCCCCCAGAGTTAAGTGCCTAGGCATTGACAAAACAGCAAAGTAATCTTAGGTAAGAACCATAGGAACGAAATATCCTGCCCCCCATTGGTAGGAAGTTCCCATGGGCTATGCCGACGTCAAAGTGGTATTGAAGGGCTATTCATCTTGACAGAAGAACTTTTAAGAGCTAAGAGATGAAGCAGAATGTTTGATATTTGTATAGGAACATTCTGAAGTAGGACAGTGGTGGTTGGGCACTGTGTGTAGAGTTCATCTCCTGATTATCAGAAGTAAGTATTCATGTAGGAACCTTACTGAGGCAAGGTGAATATAATTTAAGAATAGACATCTTAAATTCTTCATGACCATAAGAAAGGAGGAATAAATAAAACTATGACAGTATGTATTTCATAGTAAGTAGGAGCTGAAAGAGACGCATAAGTAATAAAATAGAAATTTTATTTCACAATGCAGAAATTAAATAATTTACAGCAAAAGTAAAGTTCATTTACAGTAATAATAATGTACATAGAAATAAAGGCTTGCTTTTGAATCTGAAAGGGAATTTCAGGATTAGTAGGTACTCGTTCTCGAGGAACGCAAGTCTTTAAATAACACATCATGCTCAAGGCATGCGGCACTTGTGTGACACTATGACATTTCACCTGGGATAAGAACAGTTATAAAAGCACTAAGTGTTTTTAGACATCACTATGAATCACTCGAGGGTCAACATAGGCACCCGAAGAGTTAGAGTCCCAAGTAACTCACTGTTCTACGCAGAGTTAGGTGCAGGTTTCATAACACTACCTGCGGCTACCACAAAATGTTTGATTTCGTGCACTTGTTTCGCATAATGTTTAAAGAAAACTCGCGAGGACTTCCAGCCCGTAAAGTTTTTAAGGCTCTCAAAGTCCATGCTCTGAAAGAAGTTCAGAGAAGATGCCACTTTTCTAGGATCATGACCAGCGGGTGTACTGTTCGGATCCGCTCTGCGAATGAAGTAGGTGATTTTCGCTCTTAATTGTTTCAGTGACAGGTCGCTGCCCGATGTTTCTCCTTTGAAGAGTTGGCCTCCACCAAAGTTTGAAGTTCTGCGAAGATAGACCTTGAGGCTCTCTACTGGACATAGAGAGACATCCTCCTTCAGGGGGCATATTCTCCAAGGGCCCCATCTTTTGGTGGGTAATTCATTTTTGGCGAGAAACGTCGGATCAGGGGAGAGGGTCACTTCTCCTGAATCAGCAAACAGGATGTGTCCCTCTTCTCTTGATAATGCCACTATTTCGCTGACTCGAGCTCCCGAGGCGAGAGCAAATAAAAATATAACTTTCTGAGTCAGATCCTTGAGGGGGCATGAATCATTGTCCAAGTTGGAGGCGAAATGGAGCACCTTGTCTAGTGACCAGGAGATCGGTTTCGGAGGGGGTGCTGGGCGTAGGCGAGCACATGCTTTCGGCAGTTTGTTAAAGATGTCGTTGGACAGATCAATTTGGAAAGCATATAGAATTGGTCTAGTCAAAGCCGATTTGCAGGTTGAAATCGTATTGGCTGCTAATCCTTGTCCATGAAGGTGAATGAAGAAGGACATACAGAAATCAATGGTGATTTCTTTAGGATTTTTTGCTTTAACAAAGGAGACCCATTTCCTCCAGGATGATTCATATTGCCGTCTCGTGGATTCGGTCTTGTATTCCTCTAGGAAGTCTAGACTTTTCTTCGAGATCCCAAACCTCTTCTTTGCGGCAAGGGAGAGAAAATCATGAGATGAAGGTCCTTGATTTTCGATGATGAAGCGAAGACAGTCGACTTCTGTACTTGTTGAGAGAGAACTGGGCCCGGGAGAGGGATCAGCTTGGGCTGCAGCTCCA
This sequence comes from Palaemon carinicauda, assembly GCF_036898095.1. Lineage (NCBI taxonomy): Eukaryota > Metazoa > Arthropoda > Malacostraca > Decapoda > Palaemonidae > Palaemon > Palaemon carinicauda. The sequence continues at coordinate 67,001,312 of NC_090736.1, read as the reverse complement.
GGACCAGGGGGTACCAGTTGCTCCGGGGCCACTTGGGAGCCACTAGGGCCGCTGTCCCTTTGAAGGTTCTCAGTTTGGAGAGGACTTTCAACAGAAGGTTGGTGGGAGGGAACAGGTATATCTTCGACCATCTGTTCCAGTCCAGTGACATGGCGTCCACCGCTTCTGCTTTGGGGTCCTCGTACGGGGCTACGTACAGAGGAAGTTGATTGTTGTCGCTCGTTGCAAAGAGATCTATCTGAAGTTCTGGGACTTGATGAGAGATGAAGGAGAATGATCTTGCGTCTAGAGACCATTCCGACTCTATCGGGTTTGTCCGAGATAGAGCATCCGCTGTCACGTTGCGGAATCCTTGTAGGTGAACTGCAGACAGGTGCCACTTCTTCTTCTCCGCCAGACGGAAGATTGGGAGAAGCACCTGATTTATCTGGGGCGATCTTGAGCCCTGGCGATTGAGACAACGAACTACCACCGAGTTGTCTAGGGTTAGACGGATGTGGATCGAGGGCGGCGGGGATAGCTTCTTCAGAGTAAGAAGGACCGCCATGGCCTCCAAGATGTTTATGTGGAACGTCTTGAATAGTGGAGACCAGGTCCCTTGAGCTTGTTTCAGGTGGGAGTGACCTCCCCAGCCCTCCAGTGAGGCATCCGTGTGGATGTTGAGTGATGGAGGAGGGTGTTGGAGAGGAATGGACCTTTTCAGGGCCATTGCTTCCGACCACGGCTTCAGGAGGCGTCGAAGTCTGTTTGGAAGCCGTCTCTTGAGGTCTCTTCGAGCGATGGATGCCGATCGTCTCCAGACTCCCGCGGCATCCTTTAGCTGTGCACGAAGCACTGGGTTTGTCACTGAGGCGAATTGTAGAGAGCCTAGAACTCGTTCCTGCTGTCGTCTTGAAATGCGTTTGGATTTCAGAAGTCGCTTGACAGACCCTGCTATTTCCTTCCTTTTCTTCTGGGGGATGGAAAGGCGGTGTGACTGAAGATTCCAGTGGATTCCCAGCCACTGAAACTTCTGAGCTGGAGAGAGGCGAGATTTCTTCTCGTTGATCTTGAATCCCAGGTGTTCTAGGTACTGGGTAACTTTGTCGCAAGACTTTGTACACTCTTCGGGCGATGGAGCCCAGACTAGCCAGTCGTCGAGGTAGGCCATCACCTGGACGTTTCTTAGGCGGAGCTGTTGTACTATGGCATCCGCCAGCTTTGTGAAGATCCGAGGGGCCACATTGAGGCCGAACGGCATGGCCCGGAAGGCGTAGCTTTTCCTTTGGAGTCGAAATCCTAGGTAGGAGGAAGCGTGATGGTTCATTGGAATGTGCCAATAGGCATCCGCCAGGTCTATAGAGACCGTGTAGGAACCTTGAGGCAGAAGGGTCCTTATTTGTTGAAGCGTCAGCATCTTGAATTTGTTGTTCTCTATGAACTTGTTGAGGGGGGATAAGTCCAGAATGACTCTGAGCTTGTCTGAGTCCTTCTTGGGAACGCAAAACAGTCTCCCTTGGAACCTGGTGGACTTTACCTTCCTTATCACCTTCTTGTTCAAGAGGTCTAGAACATATTCTTCCAGAATGGGGGTCGATTGTTGGAAGAACCGCTGGAAGATTGGGGGTGGTTGCACCCAACTCCAGCCTAGACCGTTCTTGATGATGCTGTGTGCCCAAGGATCGAAGGTCCAACGATCCTGGAATTGGCGGAGTCTTCCTCCCACCGGAAGCACTTCATTGCTTCTGGTGTCCCGAGGACTTGTTGCCTCGGCCGCTAGCTCCCTTTCCTCCTCTACCTCTGGAGGGACGACGAGAGGCGTCTCTGCTTGCACCCCTGGACGAGCCTCTACCTCTGGCATGAGAGGTAGTGGATGGCTGCTCAAAGGCAGGGGTGAAGACCGGTGACTGTGACAACACCGGTTGGGGGACCAATTGAAAGGTCTGTTGTGGTTGGGCAACCACTTGGGAGGTAGCGGGTCCCGGAAACTGACGTCTTTGTTGACGTTGCTGGGGTTTCGGCTTTTGAGGTTTCCTCTTAGGCTGAGGTCCATCGTCCTGAGAGGTTTTCCTTTTTCTGGACATGCCCCACTTGTGGAGAAGGTTCCTATTCTCCGTGGCGGCTCTGTCCGTTATTTCCTTGACAAGGTCAGAAGGAAACAGGTGCTTTCCCCAGATGTTGGAGGAAATCAGCCTCCGGGGTTCGTGTTTCACGGTGGCACCGACAAACACGAATTCACGACAGGCTCTTCGAGCCTTTATGAAATGGTACAAGTCCTTCATTACCGTGAGTAAGTGGGATTTGGAGAGTACCATGTAGTGATCGGGTACTGCTGTGTCACAGGCCATAACTTCAAGTTGGACTTGATGAGAAAGAGATGCCGCAAGCCTCTCCTTCGTGTCTTGTTCCCGGCGAAGGAGGTGATCATTGAGCTTAGGGAGGTCTTCATTAAACTGACGTCCGGCGACGTCAGGATCGAGCCTACCCACGACGAAAGTATGTTGGACATCTTTCCATTGTCTAGTGTCAGGGGGTGTCACGATGGAGAAGGGTCTGCACTCCTCCAGTGCAGGGCAGGGTTTTCCTTCTTCCGCCGCTTTAAGGCATGCAGCCAAGGCCTTTTCCAAAAATGGAAGAATCGCAGTGTCAGGTGCGACATATGTAGGATGCTTCTTGCTCAAGGCAGGAAGCTTAGAGCAGGTAAAGCCCCTGCTCTTAAATGCGGAGGCTAGCATAGCCTGGGCCTTTGCGAGATCGAACACTATCTCTTCTTTAGGTTCGGTCTCCTCCTTCGAGGCAGGTTCGGAACGAAGCCGGACGTAACAGTCCGGGTAGGCCTCGAAGCTAGGGAAGAATTCCACATCTTCCAACGGGACCGTGCCGATTTTGTCACTAACAAAGATCCTGCCGGTCGCAATAACCATATGCTCTGCATACCTCCACGGATTGGCATGAGAGCAAGCTGGGAGATCCTTGACCGAGATCTTCTTCGGTTCTCTGGATCCAATCATAGACCTGATGGACTCCTGGTTCTCCTTCAGTCTGTCGTCCATGACAGCTCTAATCAGTCGGATCAGTTCCTGGGTAGAAGAGGAAGGATCCGGGGTCGAGGAGGTAGACGGGATGGACACATCCGTCGGTGTAGGAGTAGGCGGAGGGATGGACGAGGGAGTAGCTCCAATCTCCGACTCGGTGTATTCCACCTTGTCTTCGTCCTCTTCGGCTCCTTGAGCCATAAGCGTCTTCTCCGTGTCTTCCGAGACGTCAGAGATCTGTTCATCATCCTCGGAATCTAAACGACACTCGTGCATGGACTGAGCCATGACCACATCAGGTTCCACCGTAATTTGGACAGTGGGGATTGCTTCCTTTGGAACCACTGAATCAGGGGAGGCCTTAGGGAACAACAGGGACCTCAGTTCTTCGGTGGCCAGGTACGGTCCAGTAGCATTTCTCTGAAAACCACGCACCCACTTGCGCAGCTTTTCACGAGCAATGTCTCTAACCTCCGCTGAGGGAGGGTTATGGAAGGCCTCAACTAGGTAGGCCTGGCAGACCGTACATTCCAGTGGATTCCAGAACTTCCAATCCCCTTTCTTGTCTGAGCAAGGGGCGTGAGTCCTGCACGCCGTATGTCCGTAAAACTGCGAGCGTTTCACAGCACAGTATGCGAAATCGCACTTCATCTGCTCCTCCTGTGGAAGAAAGAGAAAATGAGTATGGGGGAGTCATAGGAATGGCTCTTAAATTAAGTTAATATTAATCATTAATTTTAACTTAAAGAAGGTGTGATGCATAGAGAATGAAACAGTAAAGGAGAACACGCTCCATGCATCTCGCCCGGCTGGTTACCATAGGCTTGGTCCTGGGATAATCCAAATGACCGAGATCATTGGATATAGTTTCCTAGGATTCCCATTATATTGGAACTCCATGGAAGGCCAAGGACAAGGTTGGGATCGAATTCATTCGGTTCCCAGATAAGAGCCAGAAGGTCTCATTAAGGGAAACTGCTTCTGGCAACCAGCCGCGCTAAGATGCACATAGCATGCTGGAAATAGAAGAATGCAAAGAGACAGCATGATCACTAATAGAGCAGTACTAGGTACTGATCTTAGAAGCAAAGCAGCTTATCTATTTGCAAGGTAGGGCTATCTTAGTCTTATGATAGCTACAGAGAGGGGGTGCAAGTATTCTTGACGCCTCCGGGGTATCCGGCAAGCCGCCGGCACGCCGGAGCTCGCTCCAGCATAGATTCTGGCACTAGAACAGACAATTTTCAAAGTCAGTTAGATACCAGGATGGCGGCCGCCGGCACAACGGCGGCACGCCGGCAGGGAGCGGCGGCTCCGGCAGCCGGAGGATGCCGGATTGGTGACTGGGGTAAGGATGGTACAGGTAGTATCGGGTTGCCGGCAGTATATGCCGGCACTCCGGAGATCGACCGGCAAGCGGACGATTAGATAGGAGTAGGAGAGCTGCCGGTAGTAGCCGGCGGCAGCCGGCAGTCCCTCGGTACACGGGGGGCTGGCGGCAAGGGTAGGGAAGTCACCAAGAGGCAGGTATTGCCGGCAGAAGAGGCGGCAAGAGACCGGCACCCGGATAGATAGAGAGACAGGGGGAGGGGGGGAAGGATGCAGGAAGTACCTTCAGGGTTCCAGACATCCCTCCCCCTCCCTGAGGGGGTGTACCCATGATAGAGACAGGCTCTATCATCCATAAGCAGGGGTCACTAGGGACCGGGAGCAGGTAGTCCAAGGGAGGACTAGGGAACACCCAAGAGGGGGGGGGGGAGACTCCCCTATGCAGAGCTACACTAGTAACTAACCTTATAGGACACTATGAAGGTATATGTACCAGAGCGGACAGCACAGGGAAGCTCGGGTAGCCCTACTCATCCACCCTAAGGAGGATTTGTAGGACAGGGGACAGATGAGTATAAACTAACCTAAGCATAGGCTAGGCTATACAAGAGATAGGTGGGGAGGGAGAAGAGAGGGGTCTTCCCAGGAAGGGTTTCTGTACCAGAGCGGCCACAAAGGGAAGGGAGGACACTCCCTAACCTAAGATTAGGCTGATCGGCTAAAACGGTGCAAGAGTACAGTTTCAGCATGGAACAGAGAAACCTTCCTAACCCGGCCTAGATCAGGGCTAAAAGTCCTGAACTAGGCAAGGAAGAAGACGTATCGCTATCGCAGGAAAGTCGTAGACTATCCTAGCCATAGAGGTAGGCTAGCCTAACCTCACTCTCAGACGCAATCCTAAAGGGGGTTCATTCCTTTAGGGAGGACTGAGAGGCGATATAATACTCTATTAGACAATAAATCCCTTTACTCAGAAAAGGGATCAAGGCTAATTAGAGGGAGTGCCAAGGCAGGGGATGAAGGAAGCATATAGGGGTCCTAAGGTTAGGTTAGGCTAGTAAGAATCACTGACTAGCCTATCCCCTATATGGTCCCTGAAGGCGAAAACATTTGCATCACTAGTCAAAAGTATTGTAAAATAATAATGCCACTATCTTCATAACTTAGTCTAGGATCACTGATAAATCATGCATGAACACTTGTATATAGGCTCCTGGCCTGGGGGCTATAGTAGCCGACTGGTATGAGGTCAATCGATGACCGATAAAAAGCGTCTAAACACGATATAAAAGTTCCTAGCTATGAAGACTAAATAAACTAATGTATTCGATTAGTATATAAGGCCGGAAGCGTTGTTGTTGCTAACTAAATAGGACATGCAAAACAACAACGACGCCATAAAATGGCGGGTCCGGTAGAGGCACAGCTCTGCCACAAAACATCAATTATTTCGCGAAATAATATTTACTTTACGGCCAGAGCTTAATTAAACAATACTGGAACCTTGTACTCAACTTTCCAGAAGAAGGCGAGGCTGAAGGTAACAACATAGCGAAGATGCAAAGCGATAAAGTTCACACAAGGGAAAATCCGTCTCAGTAGGGCAGCTACTAAACAAAGGATGGAGACGCGCGTGACGTCATTAGAGCAATGGCGTCCGTTTGTTTACGTCTCGAGTATCAGTAGTAGCCACGAGTGAGATTAGCTGTGGAACGGCTCCCAGCTATTCTCAGCCCTTACACACCGAAGCGTTAACTCTGTTCGGAGTGGAGATAGCTATGTGGCACGACCAGACATGCGTGTCCCCTGTTGTATTACGATGTCTTAAAGGGAAACCTTTGAGATACTCGCTCCAGAAGTTAGAATTCTGTGATAACCTGTGGTTAAATTCTCTGGGAATATCTTAGTAGTCTTATACCCAAGGAAGCTACCAAACAGGAACCTTCCATCAGGACGCCATGGCTTGAGCCCAAAAAGACCTTTGGACCGATCTGGCTAACACTGTTTCCTTGAAAGAGGAAGATTCCTAGGGTCTGCCCTTCAAAAACTGAGAGGGTAGGCTCTGAGGCATAGGCTGAGTAAAGTCCTCTGGGTATAGTGAAGTTAGAACCGTCAGTAACTTTTAAGGTCAGCTGCCTGCAACGTATCCTCGGATTCCTTCTCTAAAACTTCGGCTAAGGGAATATCGATCCCCTGAGTCGAATGGGTAGGAGACAAAACTGCGTCATCCTGTCGGTTATCGTCTTCCACAAAAATGTCATCCTGTTGTGAAGGAACATCGTGTAGGATACTATCCATTTGCGAGGAAGCGTCACGCTTGCGACCCGCATGTCTTGAAGGAGAGTCAAGTTCAAGAGCTTCCAACATAAGTCCATCATGCTGCAAGGAAGCTTCAACCTCGTGCTGCAAGGTAAAGTTTTGCTCGCGTGCGTCCCGCATGCTGTATGTTAACAGTGTGCTGCAAGTAAGCGTTCGCTGCGCGTCCAGAGAGTCGCGAAGGAGAGACAACAACTTGTCTATCATGCTGCGGGGACAAGGCCTGACTGCATGCATCCAGAATGCGTCCAGATTGCTGCATGCGTCCAGGCTGTCGTGAGGTTCCAGCGAGCTGCATGCGTCCAGCATACTGTTGACGCGAGGATGCATAAGAAGCGCGTCCAGCATGACACGAAGAGACAACTGCTTGTCTATCATGCTGTGGAGACAAAACCTGACTGCATGCGTCCAGACTGCTGTATGCATCCAGGTTGCAGTGAGCTTCCAGTGTGTTGTATGCATCGAGAATGCCGCGAGGGAGAGTCCATGAGCGCTGCCGCTCGCGTGCGTTCTTGCCGCGAGAGCGTGCTCGGAACTATAACGTACGCGATTCTGACGCGGAGGAGCGTCCTGCTCATGTGTGTACCGCATGCGTTCAGCTCACGTGCATCCAGCATGCTGCATGCGTTAAGCATGCTATGAGGGAGCGTCCATGAGTGCTGCAGCTCGTGTGCGATCTTGCCACGAGAGTGCACTTGGAATTATGACATTCGCGATCCTGACGCGGGGAAGCTGCCGGCTCGTATGCGTCCAGCAAGCTGCATGCGTCCAGAATCCTGCTGCGTCCAGAATGCTGCATGTGTCCAGAATGCTGCGAGGAAGCATCCTGCTCGTGTGGGTCCAGCATGCGTCGCGCATGCTGCATGCGTCCAGCATACCGTGAGGGACCGTCAAGATCTATACCACCTCCCGAACCGCGTCCAGATCGCTGTGAGGGAGCGATCTCGACGCTCGGTTCAATGACGAGCAACTCTCTTGTCTAGCAGGAAGGGAAAACGTAAAACGCCAGACTCGCGTCAACCGACGGCGAGGATAACACTTTTACCTCGCCTTTCCAATGGCCAGGGTGAGCGTACCGGGATACGTCAAAAGGATCACTCGAGGGGACGTTCATTCACTGATCAAGGTCTAACATCTCCCTTCGCCTTTCGACTTAACTTCTCCCAGGGGTTGGGGAGCATGGAAGAGGTCCCGGGCTAGGAGTATGACGGACACAAACGAACTAACCCTCCACTGCAATGCGTCATTTTACGTGCCACTGAACACTAGCACTTTTAACTATTCACATTAGATCATAATAGACCAGCCCGTTGCAAGAGATTTTACTCTTTCGCCAATGGCTAGAAAGAAAATACAATAGGTTATATGATTAATATTAGTATTCTCAAAATCGAAATATTAAGTAACGTTACAAGTATTGTGAAAAATAACGATCGTCAAGAGTACTACGTAGTGTAAATTAACTGTGCGCTCATGAAAACGGATTTTGAGCGAAGCGAAAAATCTATTTTTGGGTGAGATAGCCATGGCGTCCTGATGGAAGGTTCCTGTTTGGTAGCTTCCTTGGGTATAAGACTACTAAGATATTCCCAGAGAATTTAACCACAGGTTATCACAGAATTCTAACTTCTGGAGCGAGTATCTCAAAGGTTTCCCTTTAAGACATCGTAATACAACAGGGGACACGCATGTCTGAACGTGCCACATAGCTATCTCCACCCCGAACAGAGTTAATGCTTCGGTGTGTAAGGGCTGAGAATAGCTGGGAGCCGTTCCACAGCTAATCTCACTCGTGGCTACTACTGATACTCGAGACGTAAACAAACGGACGCCATTGCTCTAATGCCGTCACGCGCGTCTTTATCCTGGCGCCAGTTGCTGCCCATCACCATGATACAATTGTGTAGGGTGGGAACAAACTGAACGAAGTAGTAGGGAGGGTCCATCAGGACGCCATGGCTATCTCACCCAAAAATAGATTTTTCGCTTCGCTCAAAATCCGTTTTTTGGGCTCAAGCCATGGCGTCCTGATGGAAGAGTACCAGAGAATCAATGTATCGTGGTAGATTTTCCCCCAGAGTTAAGTGCCTAGGCATTGACAAAACAGCAAAGTAATCTTAGGTAAGAACCATAGGAACGAAGTATCCTGCCCCCCATTGGTAGGAAGTTCCCATGGGCTATGCCGACGTCAAAGTGGTATTGAAGGGCTATTCATCTTGACAGAAGAACTTTTAAGAACTTAGAGATGAAGCAGAATGTTTGATATTTGTATAGGAACATTCTGAAGTAGACCAGTGGTGGTTGGGCACTGTGTATAGAGTTCATCTCCTGATTATCAGAAGTAAGTATTCGTGTAGGAACCTTACTGAGACAAGGTGAATATAATTTAGGATTAGACATCTTAAATTCTTCATGACCATAAGAAAGGAGGAATAAATAAAACTATGACAGTATGTATTTCATAGTAAGTAGGAGCTGAAAGAGACGCATAAGTAATAAAATAGAAATTTTATTTCACAATGCAGAAATTAAATAATTTACAGCAAAAGTAAAGTTCATTTACAGTAATAATAATGTACATAGAAATAAAGGCTTGCTCTTGAATCTGAAAAGGAATTTCAGGATTAGTAGGTACTCGTTCTCGAGGAACGCAAGTCTTTAAACAACACATCATGCTCAAGGCATGCGGCACTTGTGTGACACTATGACATTTCACCTGGGATAAGAACAGATATAAAAGCACTAAGTGTTTTTAGACATCACTATGAATCACACGAGGGTCAACATAGGCACCCGAAGAGTTAGAGTCCCAAGTAACTCACTGTTCTACGCAGAGTTAGGTGCAGGTTTCATAACACTACCTGCGGCTACCACAAAATGTTTGATTTCGTGCACTTGTTTCGCATAATGTTTAAAGAAAACTCGCGAGGACTTCCAGCCCGTAAAGTTTTTAAGGCTCTCAAAGTCCATGCTCTGAAAGAAGTTCAGAGAAGATGCCACTTTTCTAGGATCATGACCAGCGGGTGTACTGTTCGGATCCGCTCTGCGAATGAAGTAGGTGATTTTCGCTCTTAATTGTTTCAGTGACAGGTCGCTGCCCGATGTTTCTCCTTTGAAGAGTTGGCCTCCACCAAAGTTCGAAGTTCTGCGAAGATAGACCTTGAGACTCTCTACTGGACATAGAGAGACATCCTCCTTCAGGGGGCATATTCTCCAAGGGCCCCATCTTTTGGTGGGTAATTCGTTTTTGGCGAGAAACGTCGGATCAGGGGAGAGGGTCACTTCTCCTGAATCAGCAAACAGGATGTGTCCCTCTTCTCTTGATAATGCCACTATTTCGCTGACTCGAGCTCCCGAGGCGAGAGCAAATAAAAATATAACTTTCTGAGTCAGATCCTTGAGGGGGCATGAATCGTTGTCCAAGTTGGAGGCGAAATGGAGCACCTTGTCTAGTGACCAGGAGATCGGTTTCGGAGGGGGTGCGGGGCGTAGGCGAGCACATGCTTTTGGTAATTTGTTAAAGATGTCGTTGGACAGATCAATTTGGAAAGCATATAGAATTGGTCTAGTCAAAGCCGATTTGCAGGTTGAAATCGTATTGGCTGCTAATCCTTGTCCATGAAGGTGAATGAAGAAGGACATACAGAAATCAATGGTGATTTCTTTAGGATTTTTTGCTTTAACAAAGGAGACCCATTTCCTCCAGGATGATTCATATTGCCGTCTCGTGGATTCGGTCTTGTATTCCTCTAGGAAGTCTAGACTTTTCTTCGAGATCCCAAACCTCTTCTTTGCGGCAAGGGAGAGAAAATCATGAGATGAAGGTCCTTGATTTTCGATGATGAAGCGAAGACAGTCGACTTCTGTACTTGTTGAGAGAGAACTGGGCCCGGGAGAGGGATCAGCTTGGGCTGCAGCTCCAGGACCAGGGGGTACCAGTTGCTCCGGGGCCACTTGGGAGCCACTAGGGCCGCTGTCCCTTTGAAGGTTCTCAGTTTGGAGAGGACTTTCAACAGAAGGTTGGTGGGAGGGAACAGGTATATCTTCGACCATCTGTTCCAGTCCAGTGACATGGCGTCCACCGCTTCTGCTTTGGGGTCCTCGTACGGGGCTACGTACAGAGGAAGTTGATTGTTGTCGCTCGTTGCAAAGAGATCTATCTGAAGTTCTGGGACTTGATGGGAGATGAAGGAGAATGATCTTGCGTCTAGAGACCATTCCGACTCTATCGGGTTTGTCCGAGATAGAGCATCCGCTGTCACGTTGCGGAATCCTTGTAGGTGAACTGCAGACAGGTGCCACTTCTTCTTCTCCGCCAGACGGAAGATTGGGAGAAGCACCTGATTTATCTGGGGCGATCTTGAGCCCTGGCGATTGAGACAACGAACTACCACCGAGTTGTCTAGGGTTAGACGGATGTGGATCGAGGGCGGCGGGGATAACTTCTTCAGAGTAAGAAGGACCGCCATGGCCTCCAAGATGTTTATGTGGAACGTCTTGAATAGTGGAGACCAGGTCCCTTGAGCTTGTTTCAGGTGGGAGTGACCTCCCCAGCCTTCCAGTGAGGCATCCGTGTGGATGTTGAGTGATGGAGGGGGGTGTTGGAGAGGAATGGACCTTTTCAGGGCCTTTGCTTCCGACCACGGCTTTAGGAGGCGTCGAAGTCTGTTTGGAAGCCGTCTCTTGAGGTCTCTTCGAGCGATGGATGCCGATCGTCTCCAGACTCCCGCGGCATCCTTTAGCTGTGCGCGAAGCACTGGGTTTGTCACTGAGGCGAATTGTAGAGAGCCTAGAACTCGTTCCTGCTGTCGTCTTGAAATGCGTTTGGATTTCAGTAGTCGCTTGACAGACCCTGCTATTTCCTTCCTTTTCTTCTGGGGGATGGAAAGGCGGTGTGACTGAAGATTCCAGTGGATTCCCAACCACTGAAACTTCTGAGCTGGAGAGAGGCGAGATTTCTTCTCGTTGATCTTGAATCCCAGGTGTTCTAGGAACTGGGTAACTTCGTTGCAAGACTTTGCACACTCTTCGGGCGATGGAGCCCAAACTAGCCAGTCGTCGAGGTAGGCCATCACCTGGACGTTTCTTAGGCGGAGCTGTTGTACTATGGCATCCGCCAGCTTTGTGAAGATCCGAGGGGCCACATTGAGGCCGAATGGCATGGCCCGGAAGGCGTAGCTTTTCCTTTGGAGTCGAAATCCTAGGTAGGAGGAAGCGTGATGGTTCATTGGAATGTGCCAGTAGGCATCCGCCAGGTCTATAGAGACCGTGTAGGAACCTTGAGGCAGAAGGGTCCTTATTTGTTGAAGCGTCAGCATCTTGAATTTGTTGTTCTCTATGAACTTGTTGAGGGGGGATAAGTCCAGAATGACTCTGAGCTTGTCTGAGTCCTTCTTGGGAACGCAAAACAGTCTCCCTTGGAACCTGGTGGACTTTACCTTCCTTATCACCTTCTTGTTCAAGAGGTCTAGAACATATTCTTCCAGAATGGGGGTCGATTGTTGGAAGAACCGCTGGAAGATTGGGGGTGGTTGCACCCAACTCCAGCCTAGACCGTTCTTGATGATGCTGTGTGCCCAGGGATCGAAGGTCCAACGATCCTGGAATTGGCGGAGTCTTCCTCCCACCGGAAGCACTTCATTGCTTCTGGTATCCCGAGGACTTGTTGCCTCGGCCGCTAGCTCCCTTTCCTCCTCTACCTCTGGAGGGACGACGAGATGCGTCTCTGCTTGCACCCCTGGACGAGCCTCTACCTTTGGCATGAAAGGTAGTGGATGGTTGCTCAAAGGCAGGGGTGAAGACCGGTGACTGTGACAACACCGGTTGGGGGACCAATTGAAAGGTCTGCTGTGGTTGGGCAACCACTTGGGAGGTAGCGGGTCCCGGAAACTGACGTCGTTGTTGACGTTGCTGGGGTTTTGGCTTCTGTGGTTTCCTCTTAGGCTGAGGTCCATCGTCCTGAGAGGGTTTCCTTTTTCTGGACATGCCCCACTTGTGGAGAAGGTTCCTATTCTCCGTGGCGGCTCTGTCAGTTATTTCCTTGACAAGGTCAGAAGGAAACAGGTGCTTTCCCCAGATGTTGGAGGAAATCAGCCTCCGGGGTTCGTGTTTCACGGTGGCACCGACAAACACGAATTCACGACAGGCTCTACGAGCCTTTATGAAATGGTACAAGTCCTTCATTACTGTAAGTAAGTGGGATTTGGCTAGTACCATGTAGTGATCAGGTACTCTTGTGTCACAGGCCATAACTTCAAGTTGGACTTGATGAGAAAGAGATGCCGCAAGCCTCTCCTTCGTGTCTTGTTCCCGGCGAAGGAGGTGATCATTGAGCTTAGGGAGGTCCTCATTAAACTGACGTCCGGCGACGTCAGGATCGAGCCTACCCACGACGAAAGTATGTTGAACATCTTTCCATTGTCTAGTGTCAGGGGGTGTCACGATGGAGAAGGGTCTGCACTCCTCCAGTGCAGGGCAGGGTTTTCCTTCTTCCGCCGCTTTAAGGTATGCGGCTAAGGCCTTTTCCAAGAAAGGAAGAACCGCAGTGTCAGGTGCGACATATGTAGGATGCTTCTTGCTCAAGGCAGGAAGCTTAGAGCAGGTAAAGCCCCTGCTCTTAAATGCGGAGGCTAGCATAGCCTGGGCCTTTGCGAGATCGAACACTATCTCTTCCTTAGGTTCGGTCTCCTCCTTCGAGGCAGGTTCGGAACGAAGCCGGACGTAACAGTCCGGGTAGGCCTCGAAGCTTGGGAAGAACTCCACGTCTTCCAACGGGACCGTGCCAATCTTGTCACTAACAAAGATCCTGCCGGTCGCAATAACCATATGCTCTGCATACCTCCACGGGTTGGCATGAGAGCAAGCTGGGAGATCCTTAACCGAAATCTTCTTCGGTTCTCTGGATCCAATCATTGACCTGATGGACTCCTGGTTCTCCTTCAGTCTGTCGTCCATGACAGCTCTAATCAGCCGGATCAGTTCTTGGGTAGACGAAGAGGGATCCGGGGTCGAGGAGGTAGACGGAATGGACACATCCGTCGGTGTAGGAGTAGGCGGAGGGATGGATGAGGGAGGAGCTCCAAGCTCCGACTCGGTGTATTCCACCTTGTCTTCGTCCTCTTCGGCTCCTTGAGCCATAAGCGTCTTCTCCGTGTCTTCCGAGACGTCAGAGATCTGCTCATCATCCTCGGAATCTAAACGACACTCATGCATGGACTGAGCCATGACCACATCAGGTTCCACCGTAATTTGGACAGTGGGGATTGCGTCTTTCGGAACCACTGAGTCAGGGGAGGCCTTAGGGAACAACAGGGACCTCAGTTCTTCGGTGGCCAGGTACGGTCCGGTAGCATTTTTCTGAAAGCCACGCACCCACTTGCGCAGCTTTTCACGAGAAATGTCTCTAACCTCCGCTGAGGGAGGGTTATGGAAGGCCTCAACTAGGTGGGCCTGGCAGACCGTACAATCCAGTGGATTCCAGAACTTCAAATCCCCTTTCTTGTCTGCACAAGGGGCGTGAGTCCTACAAGCCGTATGCCCGTAAAACTGCGGGCGTTTCACAGCGCAGAAGGCGAAGTCACACTTCATCTGCTCCTCCTGTGGAAGAAAGAGAAAATGAGTATGGGGGAGTCATAGGAATGGCTCTTAAATTAAGTTAATATTAATCATTAATTTTAACTTAAAGAAGGTGTGATGCATAGAGAATGAAAACAGTAAAGGAGAACACGCTCCATGCATCTCGCCCGGCTGGTTACCATAAGCTTGGTCCTGGGATAATCCAAATGACCGAGATCATTGGATATAGTTTCCTAGGATTCCCATTATATTGGAACTCCATGGAAAGCCAAGGACAAGGTTGGGATCGAATTTATTCGGTTCCCAGTTAAGAGCCAGAAGGCCTCATAAAGGTAACTGCTTCTGGCAACCAGCCGTGCTAAGATGCACATAGCATGCTGGAATTAGAAGAATGCAAAGAGACAGCATGATCACTAATAAAGCAGTACTAGGTACTGATCTTAAAAGCAAAGCAGCTTATCTATTTGCTATGTAGGGCTATCTTAGTCTTATGATAGCTACAGTGAGGGGGTGCAAGTATTCTTGACGCCTCCGGGGCATCCGGCAAGCCGCCGGCATGCCGGAGCTCGCTCCAGCATAGATTCTGGCATTAGAACAGACAATTTTCAAAAGTCAGTTAGATACCAGGATGGCAGCCGCCGGCACAACGGCGGCACGCCGGCAAGGAGCGGCGGCTCCGGCAGCCGGAGGATGCCAGGTTGGTGACTGGGATAAGGATGGTACAGGTAGTATCGGGTTGCCGGCAGTATATGCCGGCACTCCGGTGATCGACCGGCAAGCGGACGATTAGATAGGAGTAGGAGAGCCGCCGGTAGTAGCCGGCGGCAGCCGGCAGTCCCTCGGTACACGGGGGGCTGGCGGCAAGGGTAGGGAAGTCACCAAGAGGGAGGCAGGTATTGCCGACAGTAGAGGCGGCAAGAGACCGGCACCCGGATAGATAGAGAGACAGGGGGAGGGGGGAAGGAATGCAGGAAGTACCGTCAGGGTTCCAGACATCCCTCCCCCTCCCTGAGAGGGTGTACCCATGATAGAGACAGGCTCTAACATCCATAAGCAGGGGTCACTAGGGACCGGGAGCAGGTAGCCCAAGGGAGGGCTAGGGAACACCCAAGAGGGGGGGGGGAGACTCCCCTATGCAGAACTACACTAGTAACTAACCTTATAGGACACTATGAAGGTATATGTACCAGAGCGGACTGCACAGGGAAGCTCGGGTAGCCCTACTCATCCACCCTAAGGAGGATTTGTAGGACAGGGGACAGATGAGTATAAACTAACCTAAGCATAGGCTAGGCTATACAAGAGATAGGTGGGGAGGGAGAAGAGAGAGGTCTTCCCAGGAAGGGTTTCTGTACCAGAGCGGCCACTAAGGGAAGGGAGGACACTCCCTAACCTAAGATCAGGCCGATCGGCTAAAACGGTGCAAGAGTACAGTTTCAGCATGGAACAGAGAAACCTTCCTAACCCGACCTAGAGCAGGGCTAAAAGTCCTGAACTAGGTAAGGAAGAAGACATATCGCTATCGCAGGAAAGTCATAGACTATCCTAGCCATAGAGGTAGGCTAGCCTAACCTCACTCTCAGACGCAATCCTAAAGGGGGTTCATTCCTTTAGGGAGGACTGAGAGGCGATATATATATACTCTATTAGACAATTAATCCCTTTACTCAGAAAAGGGATCAAGGCTAAATAGAGGGAATGCCAAGGCAGGGGATGAAGGAAGCATATAGGGGTCCTAAGGTTAGGTTAGGCTAGAAAGAATCACTGACTAGCCTATCCCCTATATGGTCCCTGAAGGCGAAAACATTTGCATCACTAGTCAAAAGTATTGTAAAATAATAATGCCACTATCTTCATAACTTAGTCTAGGATCACTAATAAATCATGCATGAACACTTGTATGTAGGCTCCTGGCCTGGGGGCTATAGTAGCCGACTGGTATGAGGTCAATCGATGACCGATAAAAAGCGTCTAAACACGATATAAAAGTTCCTAGCTATGAAGACTAAATAAACTAATGTATTCGATTAGTATATAATGCCGGAAGCGTTGTTGTGGCTAACTAAATAAGACATGCAAAACAACAACGACGCCATAAAATGGCGGGTCCGGTAGAGGCACAGCTCTGCCACAAAACATCAATTATTTCGCAAAATAATATTTACTTTACGGCCAGAGCTTAATTAAACAATACTGGAACCTTGTACTCAACTTTCCAGAAGAAGGCGAGGCTGAAGGTAACGACATAGCGAAGATGCAAAGCGATAAAGTTAACACAAGGGAAAATCCGTCTAAGTAGGGCAGCTACTAAACAAAGGATAAAGACGCGCGTGACGGCATTAGAGCAATGGCGTCCGTTTGTTTACGTCTCGAGTATCAGTAGTAGCCACGAGTGAGATTAGCTGTGGAACGGCTCCCAGCTATTCTCAGCCCTTACACACCGAAGCATTAACTCTGTTCGGGGTGGAGATAGCTATGTGGCACGTTCAGACATGCGTGTCCCCTGTTGTATTACGATGTCTTAAAGGGAAACCTTTGAGATACTCGCTCCAGAAGTTAGAATTCTGTGATAACCTGTGGTTAAATTCTCTGGGAATATCTTAGTAGTCTTATACCCAAGGAAGCTACCAAACAGGAACCTTCCATCAGGACGCCATGGCTTGAGCCCAAAAATCTCTATATATATCTAAAATTAACTAATGGAAATACGTATACTAATAGGACCAATATAAACTTAAAAATAATATATTTCCCTACATTATAAAAATTAAAATACTTATGCTTAGTAAGTTAATAATTTAAAAATTTCTTGCAAGAAAAAGAAAATAATTCACATATTGCAAGTCATACTAAGTAGGATACGTCACAGGATCGTGACGTCATCGCGATGGCGGAATGATTTCCTTCAAGGCATTCAGATCTCGCCCTGCTAAGAGTTTACGTTACATAATTGTGACTTTATAATATTTATGTTTTTCCTTCCATTATATCTTTAAGAGTTGTTCATTAGTTAATAAAGTAGGGGAAAAACATTCCTTGAACCTATCCATTTCAATCTTACGAACATAGCAAAGAACGGATTTTGAGCGAAGCGAAAAATCTATTTTTGGGTGAGATGGCCATGACATCCTGATGGAAGGTTCCTTTAGTAGCTTCCTAAGGGTATATATGTCTACAGTGGATATTCCCAGAGAATTAAACCAAAGGTTTCACAGAATTCTAACTTATGGCACGAGTACCCTAAAGGTTTCCCTTTAGGATCTCTTATACCAACAGGGGACGTATGCATTGACACGCCAAATGGCTATCTGCACCCCACATAGCGTTTACGCTTCGAGGGGGAAAAGGTGGCGAGATAACTGAGGAACTGTTGCAAAGTTATCCTCCTATGTTACTGTTATGGTACCTCGCGACGTAAACAAACGGCAGCCATAGCTGTCCGCCATCATGAATGATGTCACGTCCGTCTTCTTCATTCCAAACTCAGCACATCTACCAGCCTCCACGATACAATATGGAAGGGAGGGGCCTGGCAGGCTGAACTGGAAACAGTAGGGCGGGTCCATCAGGACGTCATGGCCATCTCACCCAAAAATTGATTTTTCGCTTCGCTCAAAATCCGTTTTTTGGGCTCAAGCCATGACGTCCTGATGGAAGTGTATCAGAGAATTAGTGTATCGTGGTTTTTCCCCATTTCAAGTGCCTTCTACTTCAAACAATATTCCTTTGGTCTGGTGACCATAGAGACCGTGACATCTCCGTTATATGTCACTACCAGTGGCATAACAATGACATGGCTTCCTGCCTCCCTGGCAGGGAGGTCCTGTTTGGACAAGAGGAATATCTCGAAGTGCCCTGATGAAGATAAACTCACCTGGATGCGAAGATCGTGTCGGTCTCGTGGACAGATCAGAAGGTTAAATATTTATGTAGGAACAATATTTCACTGATTGGTGAGCATATCTCAGACAGGAAATTTATTATAACATAATATAATAATGAGAATAGGGGCAAAGAAAACAGTAACAGCAGTTTATTTTCATATGGAAAGGCGAAATAAGACGCATATGGTAAATAAAATATCTATTTTATTCAAGAAATTGCAAAATTAAAGTAAGGTAATTATATACAATAATATAATTGAATAATGGACATACAGTAGATTATGAGTTGACAGACGATAATGTGGAATCTGAAAGGGAAAAAATTATTGCCTTTATACACATAAGTTCCCGGAGGAACGAAAGTCTGTTTTAAAATCACTATACACTTCACGTCAAAGAACATGTGGCACACGTGTGAGAATCTATGTCACTTCACCTTGAGGAAGAACAGTCCAAATGTGACACTAAGTGTCACCTGAAATCACTATGTATCGCACTAGGGTCAACATAGGCACCCGTTGAGTTAGAGTCCCGAAATAACTCACTGTTCTACGCAGCACTAAACAGCAGGTTTCATTACACTACCTGCTGCTACCACGAATCTCTTGATTTCGTGCACCTGCTTCGCATAGTGTTTGAAGAACACTCTTGAGGATTTCCAGCCTGTGAATGATCGGAGGCTTTCGAAATCCATTCCTTGGAAGAAATTCAGGGAAGAGGCGACATTCCTAGGATCATGACCTGCGGGTGTACTGTCAGGATCCGCTCTGCGAATAAAGTAGGTGATTTTCGCCCTTAGTTGTTTAAGTGACAGGTCGCTACCCGATGTTTCTCCTTTAAAAAGTTGTCCTCCGCCAAAGTCTGAAGTTCTTCGAAGATAGACCTTAAGACTCTCCACTGGGCATAGAGAGACATCTTCCTTCAGAGGGCAGATTCTCCAGGGTCCCCATCTCTTGGTGGGGAGTTCGTTTTTGGCGAGAAACGTAGGGTCAGGGAAGAGGGTAAGTTCCCCTGTTTCGGCGAACTGTATCTGGCCCTCCTCTCTTGATAATGCCACTATTTCACTGACTCGAGCTCCCGATGCGAGAGCAAAAAGAAAAATTACTTTTTGAGTCAAGTCTTTCAGAGGGCAAGATTCATTGTCCAAGTTAGAGGCAAAATGAAGCACCTTATCCAGGGACCAGATGATGGGTCTCGGTGGAGGTGCAGAACGGATTCTAGCACATGCCTTCGGGAGTTTGTTAAAGATCTCGTTGGACAAATCTATTTGGAAGGCGTACAGTAGTGGCCTAGTCAAGGCCGATTTACAAGTGGAAATCGTATTGGCTGCCAAACCTTGTCCATGAAGGTGAATAAAGAAGGACATGCAAAAATCTATGGAGATTTTCGTAGGATTTTTTGCCTTGACAAAGGACACCCACTTCTTCCAGGATGATTCGTATTGCCTTCTGGTAGACTTTGTTTTGTATTCCTCTAGGAAGTCTAAACTTTTCTTCGAGATACCGAACCTTTTCTTAATGGCTAGGGAGAGAAAATCATGAGATGAAGGTCTTGGACTTTCTTTGATGATCCGAAGACAGTCGACTTCTGCACCTGTTGGGAGAGAACTGGGCCTGGCAAAGGGATCAGCTTGGGCTGTAGCTCCAGAACTAGGGGAAACCAGTTGCTCCGGGGCCACTTGGGAGCCACTAGGGCTGCTGTTCCCTTGAAGGTTCTCAGCTTGGAGAGGACTTTCAGTAGAAGGTTGGATGGAGGGAACAGGTAAATCTTGGACCATCTGTTCCAGTCCAGGGACATGGCGTCCACTGCTTCCGCCTTGGGGTCCTTGTAAGGGGCCACATAACGAGGAAGTTGTTTGTTGTCGCTCGTTGCGAAGAGATCGATCTGTAGTTCCGGGACTTGACGAGAGATGAAGGAGAATGATCTTGCGTCTAGGGTCCATTCCGACTCTATGGGGCTTGTCCTCGATAGAGCGTCCGCCGTCACATTGCGGAATCCTTGTAGGTGAACTGCAGACAATTGCCACTTCTTCTTGTCCGTTAGGCGAAAAATGGGGAGAAGCACTTGGTTTAGGTAGGGCGTTCTCGAGCCCTGACGTTGAGACATCTGACTACTACGGAGCTGTTCAGAGTTAGACGAATGTGGGTCGAAGGACGCGGAGATAGTTTCTTCAGAGTGAGAACCGCCATGGCCTCCAAGATGTTGATGTGAAACGTCTTGAACAGGGGAGCCCATGTTCCTTGAAACTGTCGTTGGTGGGAGCGACCCCCCATCCCTCCAGGGATGCATCCGTAAGGATGTTGATCGACGGAGGCGGTGGTTGAAGAGGGATGGATCTTTTCAAGGTCCTTGTTTCTGACCACGGCTTGAGAAGTGAGCGAAGCCTGTTTGGTAGGGGTCTTTTGAGATCTCTTCGAGTGATGGATGCGTTTCGTCTCCAGACTCCTGAGGCATTCTTTAGTTGTGCTCGTAGCACTGGGTTTGTCACTGAGGCGAACTGTAGGGAACCGAGTACTCGTTCCTGCTGTCGTCTTGAGATCCGTTTGGATCTGAGAAGTCTTTTGACAGACCCGGCTATTTCCTTCCTTTTCTTCAGGGGGATGGAAAGGCGGTGTGACTGAAGATTCCAATGGATTCCTAACCATTGAAACTTCTGAGCTGGAGACAGGCGGGACTTCTTGGTGTTTATCTTGAAACCCAGATGTTCCAGGAATTGGGTCACCTTTCTGCAGGCTCGCGAACATTCTTCTAACGATGTCGACCAGACCAGCCAATCGTCGAGGTAAGCCATCACTTTGGACACCTTGGAGGCGTAGTTGGTGGACAATTGTGTCTGCCAGCTTCGTGAAGACTCTTGGAGCCACGTTGAGCCCGAGGGGCATGGCCCTGAAGGCGTAGGTTCTTCTTTGGAGCCTGAATCCTAGGTAGGAGGAAGCTTGGTGGTTCATTGGGATGTGCCAATAAGCATCTGCCAGGTCTATTGAGACCGTGTAGGCCTTGTGAGGCAGTAGGGCTCTTATATGTTGAAGAGTCAGCATCTTGAATTTGTTGTTCACAATGAACTTGTTGAGAGGGGACAAGTCGAGAATGACTCTGAGCTTGTCTGAGTCCTTCTTGGGAACACAAAACAGTCTTCCCTGGCACCTGGTGGACTTTACCCTCTTGATCACCTTCTTGTTCAAGAGTTCTAGGACATATTCTTCTAGGATGGGGGTTGATGGCTGGAAGAATTGATGGAAAGTTGGAGGTGATTGTGTCCAGCTTCAGCCTAGTCCCTTCTTGATGCTGTGTGCCCAAGGATCGAAGGTCCAGCGTTCCTGAAAGTGGCGGAGTCTTCCTCCCACCGGAAGCACTTCATTGCTTCTGGTTTCCCGAGGGTTTGCCACCTCGGCCGCTTGCTCTGCCGGACCCTCTACCTCTAGGATGAAAGGTAGTTGACTGGCTTTCGTAGGCAGGGGTGAAGACCGGTGATTGGGACACCACCGGTTGGGGAACCAACTGAAAGGTCTGCTGTGGCTGTGCCACTATCTGGGGAGTAGCGGGAGCCGGAAACTGGCGTTTGGGTTGACGCCGCTGGGGTATAGGCTTAGACGATTTCCTCTTAGGCTGTGGGCCTTCATCTTGAGAGGACTTCCTTTTACGTGACATGCCGCACTTGTTGAGAAGGTTCCGATTCTCAGTGGCGGCCTTGTCCATGATCTCCTACGCCAAAGCAGTTGGGAAGAGATGCTTGCCCCAGATGTTGGAGGAGATTAGTTTCCGGGGTTCGTGTTTCACCGCCGCATTGGCGAACACGAACTCTCTACAGGCTCTCCGGGCCTTGATGAAGCTATATAAGTCATTCATCACGGTACCAAGATGGGTCTTTGCGAGAACCATGTAGAAATCCGGGACCCTGATGTCCCTGGCCATTACTTCAAGTTGGACTTGAAGGGATAGGGAGACAGCTAGCCTCTCCTTGGTGTCCTGTTCCCGACGGATTAGGTGGTCGTTCAGCTTAGGGAGATCTTCGTTGAACTGACGGCCCGCGACGTCAGGTTCCAGTTTCCCAATCGTAAATGTAAGCTGGATGTCCTTCCAGCTTTTATCGTCAGGGGGAAGGGTGAGGGAGAGAGGCCTACACTCCTCCAGTGTAGGACAGGGTTTTCCCTCCTCCACCGCCTTCATGACAGCATTGAAGGCCTTTTCCACGAAAGGAAAGGTAATGGTAGGGGGAGCAAGAAAGGATGGATACTTCTTGCTTAGTGCCGGCATCTTCGAATTGGTGAGGCCTCGGGTCTTGAGGCAATCTGCCAGCATAGCCTGTGCCTTTGAGTGCTCGAACACGATCACTTCTTTGGGTTCGGTCTCCTCCTTGGAGGCCGGCTCGGACCTGAGTCGGACGTAACAGTCCGGATATGCCTCAAAGCTGGGGAAGAACTCTACTTCTTCGAGGGCGACAGCACTTAACTTGTCGTTTATGAAGATCCTGTCAGTTGTAACTGGCATATGCTCAGCGTACCTCCAAGGGTTTGACACCGAGCAGGGAGGAAGTTCCTTGACCGAGATCTTTTTCGGTTGCTTCCAGCCCATGAAGTGACGTTTGAGGTCCTCTTGGCCCTCGGTGGATGGCAGCGCAGGAAGCGAAACAGTAAAAGTGGAGGGCACTGGCTCCTCGACCACGGTAGGAGTCACAGGAGGTGCCTGGGCAAGCTCGCCCTCCGAATCAGGGAACTCCACCTGATCCTCTTCTTCCTCCACATTCTCTCGGTGTTGTCCGACACGTCCGACATCTTTTCAACTTCGTCTATGTGACATTTTCGGAGAGCAGCCGAAACGTCAGGTTCAACCACCAGCTGAACGCAGGGGATCTCATCCCTAGGGATTACGGAGTCAGCTGTAGCTTTGGGAAAGAGAAGGGCCCTCATCTTCTCATTGGGGAGATAAGGCCCTGAGGTGTTTTTCTGGAAACCGCGCACCCACTTGCGCAGTTTCTCTCGAGCATTGTCCCTGGCCTCCGCGGACGGAGGGTTGTCAAACGCCTCATCAAGAAGGCTTTTGCAGATAGCACAAGTCTGCAGGTCTCAATACTTGAGATTCCCCTTCTTCATAGCACAGGCGGCGTGGGTCCGGCACGCCCGATGCCCATAGAAGTCAGGGCGACGAACTCCGCAGAAGGAGCTCTCACACTTCACATACTCCTCCTGTAAAAGAAAGAGACAATGAGTACATAGAAGTCATTATAATATGACTTATAGTAATCTTAAATTAAGTAATAACTTAGAAATTATAAGATTCATTTATCTACGCTCAGAATAGGTGAGCTAGAAAAGAAGTAGGAAGACACATACTTGCGCATCCTGCCTTGCTAATTGCCGTGACTATGCCCCATAATTAATTCCATAGGACCTATAGGGTTCTAGGGGAGGGGAGAGCATCCTGTAGGGTGAGCCAAGCTTAGGCTTCCTCTAAGGAAATGTAAGATGAGGCTGCTTGCAGCGCCTAAGCTCCGCCCACATAAGTGACGTCATTGTCCACGTCACGGGCTATCTGTATTTCCTTCCGCTGTGCATGATGCAGCAGCATCAGTTGCAATGAAGATACGAAACAACGCTAACTGTCATTTCTTGATCCTGCCTAGTTTAAGATCCAACATGGCACAGTGAGTAGGATTTTAAGAGGACCTACAGTAATAACCGTGGCACAGCATGGCACCACCGTCGAGATGACCCTCATTTGCATCCCCTAGGGGCAGGATTGCAAGGACAGGAACCTCTGGAACCGGTGTCAGGATGTCGCCGGCTTCCATGCTGCAGGCTCACCACGTGTTGCAAACCCAGCAACAAGCCATTCAGAATCTTCAGGCCGAGATAACAGCATTGTCACTCCGGGGTACCAATGTCCCCCAACCAAGGATCCCTTCGTCTGCAGCTCCGGAAAAGTGCGAGGTTGAGGTGTCCCCTGCAGCCTTCAGGTCTTGGAGACGGTCAATGGAGTGTTGGCTGCAACTTTGTAAGTTGAAGCCTAACGAGGCAGTTCACCATATAAGGCTGCATTGTGTTCCGATATTGCAACGTGCCCTCGATTCTAGGTATACTGACGCCCAGTGGAGTGCCCTGTCTACTGAAGGGGCATTCAATGCGGTTAAGCAAATTGTAGTGAAAGCTTCTAACCAAGCGGTGCAGTGGCTCGAGTTTTTTTATTTGGCCCAAGAGCCTAGTGAGTCCTTCAATGATTATTTTATCAAGTGTACGCAAAAGGCTACTGATTGTGCATTCACATGCCCTAATTGCAATCATGATTTATCCGAATATATGCTTTTGTGCAAGCTCATGGTAGGCCTAAGTGATAAAGTGCTCAAAAGGCAAGTGTTTCAATCATGCAATAATATCCGTGATATCGATTCCCTCAGAGTCATGTGCAGTGCATTCGAAGCCGCCCGTGACGACGCCCTTCGTAATAGGGCATGGCTTAGCAGCTCCGCTAGAGCAGCTGCTCTCGGTGGGTTCGAGGAGGAACACGAGGTGGAGGTGGCAGCCGCCCTTGCTAAGTGTGAAAGGAGTACCTCTGTAAAAGTACAATCGCGTCTTGACAGGAGTACCTCTGTAAAAGTACAATCGTGTCTTTGTGGTAATTGAGGTACTCGTCATAGCCCTGGGTATTCTTCATGTCCCCCAAGAAAAACGACATGTTACGGGTGCGGTAAAACCGGTCACCTGAAGAAGTGGTGCAGAGGGCGGAGTGCCAGGAATAACGTTATTGGTCTAGCCGCGGAGTCGGACATAGCAGGTGCAGTGATTGCAGTAGTCGTGGCGGCAGAGGCAAGGTTACGGAATGGGCCGTCCCCACAACCCACTATTCGTGTTGATGTATGCTTGGCCAACTTGGGAGAGTGGTCCTGCGTCCGAGCGGTGCCGGACACTGGTGCCCAGGTTTGTGTTGCAGGACCCACTATTCTTGCGACGTTGAACATAAAACCAGCTAAGCTGAGGTTAAAGGGAGGATTGCGAGACTTCGCCAACCTGCATCTGAAGTGTTTAGGTTCGACCTCTTGCACCATAGAATACAAGAGGAGGCATACAACTCAGGAAGTATACTTCGTAAAGTCGTCCATTGATTTTTATTTGTCCCTGGATGCTTGCAAGAAACTTGGTCTTATGCCAGAAACGTTTCCTAACCACGCTCCCTTCACGGACTCTGCCCCCGCAGCAGCTAGCACAACCCTTACATTAGCTGAAGCAACCGATCAACCCGTGAGACCGTCGGCCATTCCGTTTCCTCCTAGTGAGGAGAATATTGCCAGATTAGAAAACTGGTTATTAGCCCATTTTTCAAGTACGACTTTCAACACCGAGAGAGAACCCCTCCCGGTAATGGATGGGGAACCCCACCGTATCCACTTATTACCTGCCACACACCTGCGTCGGTACCTAAGCACTGGGAAAAGGAGGTGAAAGCCCAGTTGAAGGAGGACGTCAAGAGAGGGGTCCTACAAAGAGCTCCCCCTGGAGAGCCCACAGAATGGTGTTCACGTATGGTGGTCGTGGCCAAGAAAACGGGGCAACCCAGACGTACGGTCGACTACCAAAAACTTAATGCAAGTTGTAGAAGGGAGACGCACCATACCCCTACGCCCTTCGATATGGTATCCAGCATTCCCCTTTGCTCATACAAGACTGTGGCCTACGCCTATTGGGGATTTCACCAGGTAGAACTGGATAAGGAGAGCATACCCCTAACCACATTCATCACACCTTGGGGTAGGTACCAATACCGAAGGACACCAATGGGACATTGTTCTGCCTCCGACGCATATACACGCCGTTTCGATGATGCCATTGAAGAAGTACCCAGGAAGTTTAAGTGTGTGGACGGCACACTTCTGTACGATTCGAGCGTAGAAAGCGCCTTTTGGCATGTGTATGACTTCCTCGCAGTCTGTGCATACAAGGGCATCACTTTGAAACCAGAAAAATTCAAGTTTTGCAAGAAAGAAGTGGTATTTGTCGGATTTGACGTCGGTTGGGACTCCTACAAGCCTTCAGAAGATTATTTATCTGCCATAAAAAGTTTTTCTATGCCCCAAAAGCCCACAATATCCGACATCAGGTCATGGTATGGTTTTGTCAATCAGCTGGCTCCCTTCCTGACAACAGCGCCCATCATGACCCACTTTAGAGACCTGCTGAAGAAGCCCTCGGGCAAACAGGTCTATTGGGATGAGCACCTTCAGGAAAAGTTTCGTCAAGTGCAAGACATCGTCTGCAAGTTAGCCAAGGACGGCCTCACCTACTACGATACGCTGCGGCCGACTGTTGCAGTCACTGACTGGAGTAAGGAGGGGGTGGGCTTCGTCATCCTCCAACAATATTGCAGTTGTACCTCCGTCGAAACCCCCTTCTGTTGTAGAGATGGTTGGAGAATAGCACTTTGTGGCAGTTGGTTCCTCACGCCCGCCGAGTCTGGGTATGGAGCTGTGGAGGGGGAAGCCCTTGCAGTGGCTTGGTGCTTAAAAAAGGCAAGGTTATTCTTATTGGGCTGCCAGAAATTAACCATTGTCACGGACCACCGCCCCTTAGTCAAGTTACTAGGCAATAGAAGTCTCGGCGATATTACCAACCCCAGACTGTTTAGATTAAAGGAGAAAACATTATTGTATAATTTCAACGTTAAATATCTACCAGGTAAGAGAAATCATGCTGCTGACTTTTTCTCTCGTTTTCCTACCCTGAGGACGA
Organism: Palaemon carinicauda; assembly: GCF_036898095.1. Classification (NCBI taxonomy): domain Eukaryota; kingdom Metazoa; phylum Arthropoda; class Malacostraca; order Decapoda; family Palaemonidae; genus Palaemon; species Palaemon carinicauda. The sequence goes on along the minus strand of NC_090736.1, from coordinate 66,974,477 downwards.
CGTCAGATAGACAGGATGCGAGCTTCAACGAAGAATTAACGATTGCTATGGTGTCAGCAATCACAGACAACCTACAGGAGCAGTGCACTATAGACGAAAAAACTGTTGAAGAGGCAGCCCTGGACGACCCAGCATATCAGCTGCTAGTCGCTCGATTGAATGCAGGGGATTGGAACCCAAAGAAATCTCAAGAAATTGCATGTTTGAGGCCCTTCTACGGCATCAGAGAACGTCTCTCTATATCTGGCAACCTGGTCACATACTGTTTCAACGACAACTGCATCCGCCTTGTCATTCCCGAAGGGCTCTGTCACCAGATAACCGTCAACCTCCATGCTGGACATCAAGGCTTAGATACAATGTTGAGGAGAGCGAGACATTCAGTCTGTTGGCTAGGCATTGAGGGTGACCTCCAGCATCATCGTTCACGATGTACATCCTGCGACGCCCACTCACCATCACTTCCTGCCAAAGTCATGAAAATGACCCCTGCCTCAGAGTATCCATTCCAACAGACTGTCATGGACTTGTTTCAGCTCGAAGGACACATGTATATGGCATATTGTGACAGGCTTACAGGCTGGCTAGAAATAGCCCACTTCCCCAATGTCACCTTGTCTGCAAAGGTCATGACAAAACTTAGGCATTACTTCACTCGATGGGGAGCACCCGAACAATTGTCTACCGACGGCGGCACCAACCTGGTGAGTGAAGAGATGATGACCTACAGAAGATGGAGAGTTGACATACGCCTACCATCGGCCCACTATCCGCAGTCAAATGGGAGAGCCGCGGCCACAGTTAAGTCCGCGAAAAGGATAATTAGAACAAGTATCAGTGGGACTGGAAGCCTCGATAACGACAAGGTATCATTAGCCATGCTACAATACCTGAACACGCCTTTAAGGGGTATAAATAAATCTCCGGCGCAATTGGCAACTGGGAGACAGTTACTGGATGGTGTACCGACTGCAAAACTCAACTATATGATAGACCAACACTGGAGAAAATCCATTAGAAAAAGAGAACTTCAAGTAGCAGAGAAAAATGAGAAGATAATTGAAAGCGGCAGCGACAGGAGGCTAACGCCCTTACAGCCAGGCACACACGTTAGGATTCAGAACCAGATGACCAAGGCCTGGGACAGGCTGGGAATCATAGTTGAGCAACAACCTCATAGACAGTACATCGAGAGACTAGATGGTAGTGGGCGTCCGTCCATAAGGAACAGAAGACACCTCAAGGTCACTGAACTGCCCGTCAATGAGACAAGAGGAGCCACTCCTACCGACGACGAAGTGGGTCATGAGCCTAAGTTTCCCCCATCAGCGCCAGAGGTATGGCCTCCAAGGAAGAGAGAGGCCCCTGCCTGGATGAACGATTATGTATAATTATCTCTGCTTTGATCTTGCATTTATAAAATGAAAAATTCTGTTTTATTTTACTGCACTTAGACGTGCATTGATTTCATATTTACAAAATTATATTTTGTAGGAGATTTTAAGTTAGGTTGGTGTTGCATTCACGACTCAATTTTAGTGCACATCTTGCAATGCTGATGTAATTATTGTTTTATTTGAGGTTACGTTAATGCTGTCGATGTTGCTCTCTCTCTCTCTCTCTCTCTCTCTCTCTCTCTCTCTCTCTCTCTCCCATCTTCACGTTACCATTAATTATTACGATTATGATTTACCTTACATGTCTGATGTTTTTCATTAAGAGAGTATAGAATTTTGTTTGTCATATCTGCTTTTGATATTGTCATTTATGAGTTGAAGCCATGTCATCCTGATGGAAGGTTCCTTCAGTAGCTTCCTAGGTTATATTTAACTACAGTGGATATTCCCAGAGAATTAAACTAAAGCTTATCTCAGAATTCTAACTTCTGGTGCGAGTACCCTAAAGGTTTCCCTCTAGGATATCGTATATCAACAGGGGACGCATGTATTAAAACGCCACATAGCTATCTGCACCCCATATAGAGTTAACACTTCGATATGGGAATGGGCTGAGTAATTGAGGAGCCGTTCCAAAGTTACTCTCATCCGTGGCTACTTTTGCTACTCGAGACGTAAACAAACGGGCACCATTGCTAAATGACGTCACGTCCGTCTTCATCCTTTCGCCTGTAGCTCCTACGCTAAGTCGGATTTTTCCCAAGTGCCTCTTTTATCTGCTTACATCGCCGTTATGTCGCAGCCTTCAGCCTCGCCTTCTTCTGGAAAGTTGAGTACCAGGTCCTAGTATTGTTTAAATAAGCTCTGGCCGTAAAGTAACTTCTATTTTTCGTAAAATATTGTGTTTTGTGGCGGAGTTCATGTTGCATGCATTATTTAGTTAGCCAGAACAGCCTTCTCCTGTCCTATAACTAATTAATATTATTAGTTATTTAGTCTTCATAGCTAGGAAGTTATTATATCGTGTTTTAGCGCTCGTTAGTCACGGTCATTGACCGACCCCATACTAGATCGCTAGCCTAGCCCCTAGGCTTGACAGCCTAGTGCTCATATTACTGCATGATATATATAAGTGTTCCTAAGTTAAGTTATGAAGATTTAGGCATTGTTAAACATACTAGTTACTGTGATGTAAGTGTTTTCGCCTTCGGGGACCATACAATGGACTGTGTTGGTTCGTGTACCAACCCCCTCCTAACCTAATGTAGGAACCCTTGTATGCTTCCTATTCCCCTTACCTATATGTAATTCCCTCTGGGTAGCCTTGCTTTTCCCTTATTCTATAATAGGGAGAATCTTGTCTTCACCCAGAGTATTTATCGCTTCTCAGCCTACCCTAAGGGAATGAACCCCCCTTAGGGTCGTGCCTGAGACCTTAGGAAGGGCTCTGCCCTTCCTCAGTTGCACTTGGTTGGGTTACTCCTTCCTCCCTGCAACTAGCGATGTGTCTTTCCAGGCCTTCCTAGCCTAGGAGTTGGTCCTCCTAATCTAGGTTAGGCTCTGGGGGCAGACTCTGTCTGTTTATAGTTTGGGACAGTACATCAGTGCTGTACCTGATCAGAGCTACCTATCCTAGGTTAGAGAGTGTTCTCCCTTGCCTTGGTGGCCACTCTCATACAGAGTCTACCCACTTTAGAAAGACCCCTACTCCCCTCCCCACTCTATCCCTTTCGTGTAGGCCTGCCTACACACCCCTGTCCTCTGTCCTACAACTCCTCCCTTGGGTGGAGTGGTAGGGCTAGCCTCGTTCTTCTGCTGAGCTGGCCGCTCTGGTACACTTACCCTTCATAGCGTTCTATAAGGGTGGTTGCCGGCGGCGGTCCTGCCGGCGGAGGATTCCCCCTCTTTGAGTGCTCTCTATCCCTCCCTTGGGTTACCTCAGGCTCCTGGCCGTCTGCCGGCCCACTGCCGCCGGATGTTAGGAGTACCTACTCCTATCATGAGTGCACTCTCTCCGGAGGGATGCCGGAGGGGTATAGGATATTACCCCTCCCCTCCCTCCTTACCTTTCTCTCTCTCTATCATGGTGCCGGTCCCTTGCCACCTCTACTGCCTGCGACAGCCGCCACTACCTCAGGTGACCTCTATTCATAAGATTCCTCCCCTCTACGACGTCAGCCTGCCGGAGGCTGCCGCTTCCGTCGACATTCCGCCGACGTCCCACCCCTTATATTTACCCTGGTTTACCTAGCGACAGCCGGCCGACTGCCGGAGACTGCCGCCCACCTGCCGGCATTGATTGCCGGCATTCTAGGTATCCGCCCTTTATATATGTATATCTTATGAGTTGAACTAAGGTTCACCATGCCGTTAGCCTCCGGCTGCCGGAGCCTGCCGCCCCTGCCGGAGATCCGCCGCTGTGCCAGCGGTCGCCACTGTGCCGGCGGTCGCCACTGTGGTGTTGTCCATCTCGGTCGTTCAGTGTGTCCTCCTTGATGTTGTCCACCCCGCAGGACCGGTCTCGGGCGTATCGTCGGTCTGCCGGCGCCCACTAATGAGGCGCTAAGGGACATGTACCCCTTCCTTGGCTGCCGGCACCATGCCGGCAGTTAATCTGATGCAGCCAGATAGCCTGGCCACCTCCATATATTGTTATACCAGCTAATATAGTGACTATGCTGTTTGATTGCACATTACAACATTTCCAGCATACTCTGTGCATCTCAGTGCAGTCGCTTGCCGGAACCTACATATTACTAAGGGGTTTATCCAATTTTCCCCTCTCCCTCAAGGTTCTGAGCGGTCTCAGATCCTTTTACACTCTGCGGACAATTCCTCTATTAAGGAAGCCTAGCTTGGCTCATCCATACAGATTTTCCCTCATTTGAGACCCTCAGGTCCTAAGGAATTGTCTACGGATAAGGTTACGGTATCCGGCTGGGCGGGATTCATACGTATGTGTCTATCTACTTCCCTTCCTGCTCATCAATATTGAACATATATTAATATGCTATTATAGATTAAGTTATTCTTAAGTCTAGAGTAATGTAAGTCATTCTTATGCTTTCCATGTACTCATGATCTCTTTCTTTTACAGGAGGAGTATGTGAAGTGTGAAAGTAACTTCTGTGGAGTTAAACGCCCGGACTTCTACGGGCACAAGGCGTGCCGGACCCACGCCCCCTGCGCCGCCAAGAGAAGCGACCTTAAATTCTGGGATCCGCAGACCTGTTCAGTCTGCAAGAGTCTTCTTGACGAAGCGTTCAACGATCCTCCTACCACGGAGGTAAGGGACATCGATAGAGAGAAGCTGCGCAAATGGGTGCGAGGCTTCCAAAAGAACGCCTCTGGACCTTATCTTCCAAATGAAGATTTGAGGGCCTTGCTTTTTCCGAAAGCATCCAAGGACTCGGTGATCCCTCAAGAACAAATTCCCACCGTCCAAATAGTGGTCGAACCCGACATCGTCATGGCACAGTCTATGCGTGAGTGCCATATCGATTCCGACAACGGGGAACGTATGTCGGAGGTGTCAGAAGAAACGGAGAAGAACCTCATGGGGGAAGAGCTCGACTATGAGGAAGATCAGGTGGAATATCCTAATTCGGAGAATGAGGTCGCTCCAGCTCCCCCAGCAACTCCAGTGACATCCGAGGAACCTGTTCCTTCGACTTCCGCCACCCCGGATCCTCTTCCATCGGCCACTCAAGAGGTCTTCAGGATGCTAGAAGCCCTCATGGACAAGAAGCTGAGAGAGACTCAGGAACAATTCCGGACTACTCTCGTCGGCTTCAAACAACCGAAAAAGATTTCGGTTAAGGACCTCCCCACCTGCTCGGAAGCTAACCCTTGGAGATACGCCGAGCACATGCCAATCACTACTGGCAAAATCTTTATTAGTGAAAGGGTTGGCTCTATTTTTCTGGAAGAAGTGGAGTTCTTCCTGAACTTCGAGGCTTATCCGGACTGTTACGTCCGGCTCAGGTCCGAACCAGCCTCAAAAGAAGAGACCGAACCTAAGGAAGTGATAGTGTTCGATCTCGCAAAGGCCCAAGCTATGCTGGCTCAGGCAGTGAAGAGTCGGGGTTTCACAAACTCCAAGATGCCAGCGCTGAGTAAAAAGCATCCAACCTTTGTTGCTCCAGCTACTGCGACCTTCCCCTTCGTTAAAAAGGCCTTCCAAGCGGTCATGAAGGCTGTGGAGGAAGGGAAACCTTTCCCTGCACTGGAGGAGTGCAGACCCTTCTCCCTCACTCTTCCCCCCGATGACAGGTACTGGAAAGACATCCAGCTTACTTTCACGGTAGGGAAACTAGAACCTGATGTGGCTGGTCGTCAGTTCAACGAGGACCTCCCACGACTGAATGATCATCTCGTTCGTAAGGAACAGGATACTAAGGAGAGATTCGCCGCTTCGCGGTCACATCAGGTACAGCTAGAACTCATGGCCGGGGACACCAGAGTCCCGGACTTTTACATGGTCCTTGCTAAGTCACACCTGGCGACTGTGACCAAGGATCTGTACAGTTTCGCTAGGGCTCGCAGAGCCTGTAGAGAATTCGTGTTTGCCAGTGCAACGGTGAAACACGAACCCCGGAGACTGATTTCCTCCAACATCTAGGGCAAACATCTCTTCCCGTCCGCCTTGGTGAAAGAGATAGTGGACAAAGCTTCTACGGAGAACCGGAACCTTCTCCACAAGTGGGGCATGTCCCGAAAAAGGAAGTCCTCTCAGGACGATGGCCCTCAGCCTAAGAGGAAATCCTCAAAGCCTAGGCCCCAGCAATGTCAACCAAGACGTCAGTTTCCGAGTCCCGCTACTCCCCAAGTGGCTGTACAGCCACAGCAGACCTTTCAACTGGTCCCCCAGCCGGTGGTGTCGCAGTCACCAGTCTTCACCCCTGCCTATGAGCAACATTCCACTACCTTTCGTCCCAGAGGTAGGGGCTCAGGCAGAGGCTCCCGCAGAGATTCTTCTCGCCGTCCCTCCAGAGGCAGAGGAGGAAGGGGAGCTAGCGGCCGAGGTGGCAAACCCTCGGGACACCAGAAGCAATGAAGTGCTTCCGGTGGGAGGAAGACTCTGCCAATTCCAGGATCGTTGGACCTTCGATCCTTGGGCACACAGCATTGTCAAGAAAGGACTGGGCTGGAGCTGGACTCAACCACCCCCATCGTTCCAGCAATTCTTCCAACAGTCAACCCCCCACCTGGAAGAATATGTCCTGGAGCTCTTGAACAAGAAGGTGATCAAGAGGGTAAAGTCAACCAGGTTCCAAAGGAGACTCTTTTGTGTTCCCAAGAAAGACTCAGACAAACTCAGAGTCATTCTAGACTTGTCCCCTCTCAACAAGTTCATTGCGAACAACAAATTCAAGATGCTGACTCTGCAACAGATAAGGACCCTTCTGCCTCACAGGGCCTACACGGTCTCCATAGACCTGGCGGATGCCTACTGGCACATTCCAATGAATCACTACGCTTCCTCCTACCTAGGATTTTGACTCCAAAAGAAAAGTTACGCCTTCAGGACCATGCCCTTCGGGCTCAACGTGGCTCCACAAATCTTCACCAAGCTGGCAGACGCAATCGTCCAACAGCTATGTCTTCAGGGCGTCCAAGTGATGGCCTACCTAGACGACTGGCTAGTCTGGTCGACATTGCCCGAAGATTGTCTGAGAGCCTGCAACAAAGTCACCCAGAGAGCCTGCAACAAAGTCACCCAGTTCCTAGAGCATCTGGGTTTCAAGATAAACGCCGAGAAATCTCGCCTCTCTCCAGCTCAGAAGTTCCAATGGTTGAGAATCCATTGGGACCTTCAGTCACACCGCCTTTCCATTCCACCGAAGAAAAGAAAGGAAATAGGAGGGTCTGTCAGAAGGCTTCTAAAATCCAAACGGATCTCAAGACGCCAACAGGAACAAGTTCTCGGCTCTCTACAGTTCGCCTCAGTGACAAACCCAGTGCTTCGCGCACAGCTAAAGGATGCCGCGGGAGTCTGGAGACGATTCGCATCCATCGCTCGAAGAGACCTCAAGAGACGGCTTCCGAACAGACTTCGCTTACTTTTGAAGCCGTGGTCAGAAGCAAAGGCCCTGAAAAGGTCCATCCCTCTTCAACACCCGCCTCCATCGATCAACATCCACACGGACGCTTCACTGGAGGGTTGGGGAGGTCACTCCCACCAACAGCAGGTTCAAGGAACATGGTCTCCCCTGTTCAAGACGTTTCACATCAACATCTTGGAGGCCATGGCGGTTTTTCTCCCCCTGAATAAACTCTCCCCGCCTCCCTCGATCCACGTCCGTCTGACTCTAGACAACTCGGTGGTAGTCAGATGTCTAAATCGTCAGGGCTCGAGATCGCCCCAGATAAATCAGGTGCTTCTCCCTATCTTTCGTTTGGCAGAAAGGAAGAAATGGCACCTGTCTGCAGTTCACCTACAAGGATTCCGCAATGTGACAGCGGACGCTCTATCAAGGACAAGCCCAATAGAGTCGGAATGGTCTCTAGACGCAAGATCATTCTCCTTCATCTCTCACCAAGTCCCGGAACTTCAGATTGATCTCTTCGCGACGAGGACCCCAAGGCGGAAACGGTGTGAACGCCATGTCCCTGGATTGAATCAGATGGTCCAAGATCTACCTGTTCCCTCCACCAAACCTTCTGCTGAAAGTCCTATCCAAAATGAGAACCTTCAAAGGGATAGCGGCTCTAGTGGCTCCCAAGTGGCCCCGGAGCAATTGGTATCCTCTGGACCTGGAGCTGCAGCCCACCCTGATTTCCCTACCGGGCCCAGTCCTCTCTCAACAAGTACAGAAGTCGACTGTTTTCGCTTCATCACTGAAAGTCAGGGACCTTCATCTCATGATTTTCTCTCCTTAGCCGTAAAGAAAAGGTTTGGGATCTCGAAGAAAAGTTTAGACTTCCTCGAGGAGTACAAGACAGAGTCTACCAGAAGGCAGTACGAATCTTCCTGGAAAAAGTGGGTTTCCTTCGTCAAGGCAAAAGATCCTACGGAGATCACTATTGATTTCTGAATGTCCTTCTTCATTCACCTTCATGGACAAGGCTTGGCGGCCAACACGATTTCCACCTGTAAATCGGCCTTGACTAGACCACTCCTATACGCCTTCCAGATTGATCTGTCCAGTGACATCTTCAATAAACTGCCAAAGGCATGCGCTAGACTACGCCCAGCACCGCCACCAAAACCTATCTCCTGGTCCCTGGACAAGGTGCTCCATTTTGCTTCTAGCCTGGACAACGATTCGTGCCCTCTGAAAGACCTGACTCAAAAAGTTATCTTCCTTTTTGCTCTCGCCTCGGGAGCCCGAGTCAGTGAAATAGTGGCATTATCAAGAGAAGAGGGTCATATCCTATTCGCCGAGACAGGAGATCTTACCCTCTTCCCCGATCCGACGTTTCTCGCCAAGAATGAACTACCCACCAAGAGATGGGGCCCTTGGAGAATCTGCCCCCTGATGGAAGATGTCTCTCTATGCCCAGTGGAGAGTCTTGAGGTCTATCTTCGAAGAACTTCAGACTTCGATGGAGGACAACTTTTCAAAGGAGAAACATCGGGTAGCGACCTGTCACTGAAACAACTAAGGGCGAAAATCACCTACTTCATTCGCAGAGCGGATCCTGACAGTACACCCGCAGGTCACGATCCTAGGAAAGTCGCTTCTTCTCTGAATTTCTTCCAGAGTATGGATTTCGAAAGCCTCAAGAGCTTTACAGGCTGGAAATCATCGCGCGTATTCTTCAAGCACTACGCAAAACAGGTGCATGAAGTGAAGCATTTCGTGGTAGCTGCAGGTAGTGTTATGAAACCTGCTGCTTAAATCTGTATAGAACAGTGAGTTACTTGGGACTCTAACTCCACGGGTGCCTGTGTTGACCCTATCTTGATATATAGTGATTTAATGGACACTTAGTGTTTCTAATAGACTGTTCTTTACCAAGGTGAAATGTCATAGAAATTTTACACGCGTGCCACATGCTCTAGAGCATGGAGTGCTTTTTTAACTTTAAAAGACTGGCATTCCTCTGGGAACTTGTGTTTCTAAAAAGCAAACTTTCTTTTCAGACTCAAGACCACCGTCTTTCATTTTCTATGTACATTGTTCATTATTACTGTAAATAAATTCTATAATCATTATTGTAATTACTACTATAATGACCGGCAATCTTAAAAATAAAATGTCTATTTTATTACCATGTGCGTCTCCTTTCGCTCCGATTCTTTATTAAGAAATATATGATTGTTATAGTTTCATTTACCTCTTTAATGTGTGATCTAAAAGAATAATATAAGTAATTATGTTATATACTCACTTATGCCTTGATAATATTCCTACTCGAATATTAACCTTTGTTCTGTCTCCGAGACCAGCATGATCTCTCCACCAGGTGAGTAGTTCTTCAGTGATCACTTAGAGATATTCCTATTGTCCACCAGGACTTCCCTGCCAGGGGGGCAGGAAATCAGTTCATCATCGAATCTCTGGTAAGGGACATTTACTAAAATATTGCTCGAAGACCTTGGCACTTGGATTAAAGGGGAAAAAATCCACGATACATTAATTCTCTGGTACACTTCCATCAGGACGACATGGCTTGAGCCCAAAAAAACGGATTTTGAGCGAAGCGAAAAATCTATTTTTGGGTGAGATAGCCATGTCGTCCTGATGGACCCTCCCGTCTCTTCTTGTTCAGCCTTTCAGGCCTCTCCCTGACCTACTGTATTGCGGAGATTGGTAGGAGCTGAGCTCAAGATGAAGACGGACGTGACGTCATTTAGCAATGGCGCCCGTTTGTTTACGTCTCGAGTACCAAAAGTAGCCACGGATGAGAGTAACTTTGGAACGGCTCCTCAGTTACTCAGCTCATTCCCATATCAAAGTGTTAACTCTATATGGGGTGCAGATAGCTATGTGGCATGTTAATACATGCGTCCCCTGTTGATATACGATATCCTAGAGGGAAACCTTTAGGGTACTCGCACCAGAAGTTAGAATTCTGTGATAACCTTTAGTTTAATTCTCTGGGAATATCCACTGTAGTTAAATATACCCTAGGAAGCTACTAAAGGAACCTTCCATCAGGACGACATGGCTATCTCACCCAAAAATAGATTTTTCGCTTCGCTCAAAATCCGTTTTATAAGTTTTGTAAATATTACCCTCGTAATATTTTGGGAGGGAGATGTAAGATGAGGCTGCTTGCAGCGCCTAAGCTCCGCTCACATAAGTGACGTCATTGTCCACGTCACGGGCTATCTGTATTTCCTTCCGCTGTGCATGATGCAGCAGCATCAGTTGCAATGAAGATACGAAACAACGCTGACTGTCATTTCTTGATCCTGCCTAGTTTAAGATCCAACAGGAACTAATTATAAGAGAGGTGTAGACCTGAAATCATTCAGTTCATATAGGGAAAAAAGGGGGGAAAATAGGATAAACCCCCCTTTTAAAAGGATTGGCCCCGGCAAGATGCTGCACTAAGAAGCACAGAATATGCTGGAAATGTTTTACTGTACAACAGAGTACAATAGTCGTCGTTCTAAGGTATGAAATACCAGAGAAGGACTGGCTAGTCCACCCGGCTGCACGATAGTGACTGCCGGCACGGGGCCGGCAGCCGGGGAGGGGTGATTGTCCACTGTAAGCCGAGGTTAGGAGCGCCGGCAAGGTGAACCCGTCAAAGGCCACAAACTAAGTGGCAAGGAGACAGGAATACAGTTGAGAATGGCGATCGCCGGCAGGCAGTCAGCCTTGGTAGGCCTAAGCTGAAAACATTCGATGAGGCAGGAAGGTTACCAGAGATGTCGGCGGCTAGCGCCGGCAAGCGGAGGCGGCAGTGGACCGGCACCAGATAGAGAGAGGAAAAGGTAAGGAAGGGTAATACCCAATGCCCAAACTAACCTTCCTCCAGAAGGGGTGTTCTCATGATTGGAGGGGATAAGCCAATCATCCGGTGGCAGGGAGCCGGCAGCCGGCTATAATGCCTGTGGTAACCCAAGGGAGGATCAGAGAACACTCAATGAGGGAGGTCTTCCGCCGGCAGGCCAACCGCCGGCACTACCCCATAGTTCAACTAGGTAGGGAAGTGTAGCAGAGCGGACCACCTAGCAGAAGAGCATAGCCAATCCCACAACTCGCCGCAAGCGAGGAGTTGTAGGACAGCGGACAGGAGTGTGATGGCAAGCCAACATAAAGGGACAGAGTGGGGAGGGGGTGAGGGTCCTGGGAGGGAGCAGAAGGGGTGGTGACACACCCTACGCTCCCAAGAGAGAGAGGAGATCTGTTCGGGTGCTAGCCTACCTAGGGAGAAGAGAATGCTCTCCAACCTAGGGGAGGTTAGCTGAGATCAGGTACAGCACTAGTGTACTGTCCTGAACTATAATAAAACAGAATCCACCCAAGCCTAACCTAGGCCAGGAGAACCATTCTCCTAGGCTAGGGAGGGCGAAAGTAGGACAAATCGCTAGGCGGCAGGGAGGAAGGGACGTGTCCCAACCAAGTGCAGTCTAGGGGGAAAGGCAGAGCCCTTCCACCTTCAACCTCAGTCGATACCATAAGGAGAAAACCTTCTCCTAAGGTGGACTGGGATGAACGACAGTTACTCTGGGGTTCTGTCCCAACTCAAGCCATGAACAATGGCGAGGAGAAGGAAAGAACGACCCCAGTCTAACCTACCCGAATGCAATTCGAGGTAAGAGGGCTAGGATAGCAAGGCTACCCAGAGGGAGGAGGTTACCTTGTAAGGTAACAGGGGAGATAAGGAAGCATACAAGGGGCCCAATGTTAGGTTAGGGGAGTGTCAATGGGTAGACCACGCACGATCCCTTGAATGGTCCCTAGAAGGTGAAAACACATGTGCAACACTGAATCTTGTATGTATAAATGCCTATATCTTCATTTCATAATTTTTAAAACACTAGGAACACTTATTATATCATGCAGTAAGTAAACATGAACACTAGGCATCGAGCCTAGGGTAGGCTAGTAGGCTAGCATGGGGATCGGCTAAGTTCGCCGAGAATACTATCGGCATAATATAACTAATTCCTAGCAATGAAGACTAAAAAACTAATAATAAGAAATTAGTTACGAGACCGGGAGCTGTTCTGGCTAACTAAATAAAGCATGCGGTGCGAACAGTGGCGTTGTAACATGACTCCTCCAGTCAGGGCACAGCTCCGCCACAAAACACAAGATTTAAGGAAAAATAGTCGTTACTTTACGGCCAGAGCTTATCTATACAATACAAGAACATGGTACTCAACTTTACAGAAGAAGGCGAGGTCGAAGGCTGCGACATGGCGAAAAATATGGATCACTGGGAAAAAACCAAACAACGTAGATTGTTACAAAGGTTGGAATGAAGAAGACGGATGTGACGTCATTCATGATGGCGGATAGCTATGGCTGCCGTTTGTTTACATCGCGAGGTACCGTAACAGTAACATAGGAGGATAACTTTGCAACGGCTCCTCAGTTATCTCGCCACCTTTTCCCCCTCGAAGCGTAAACGCTATGTGGGGTGCAGATAGCCATGTGGCGTGTCAATGCATACGTCCCCTGTTGATATACGATATCCTAAAGGGAAACCTTTAGGGTACTCGCGCCAGAAGTTAGAATTCTGTGAAACCTTTGGTTTAATTCTCTGGGAATATCCACTGTAGACATATATACCCTTAGGAAGCTACTAAAGGCACCTTCCATCAGGACGTCATGGCTTGAGCCCAAAAAAAACAAATACACACATGCCCTCTGCTACATACTGTGTGGGAATCAAGAGTAGCTTGAAAGCCGGTCTAGCCCTACACACAAAGTTTAACAACAGAGGAGCCATCTTGAAAATCAAGTTAAATTAAACTGTCCAAATTGGACCATAAATAAACTATCTTATTTCGTGTGAAAAGGAAAATCCAATATCCTCGATAGTTGAAAGGCAGCGAAAGCCATTAACAATAATCAGACAAAAGGTACTTCACCAAATTGTAGAATAAACGGATTTTGAGCGAAGCAAAAAATCTATTTTTGGGTGAGATAGCCATGGCGTCCTGATGGAAGGTTCCTTTTTGGTAGCTTCCTTGGGTATATAACTACTAGATATTCCCAGAGAATTTAACCACAGGTTATCACAGAATTCTAACTTCTGGAGCGAGTATCCTAAAGGTTTCCCTTTTAAGACATCGTATATCAACAGGGAACGCATGTATTAACGCGCCACATAGCTATCTACACCCTAAACAGAGTTAACACTTCGGTGTGTAGGGGCGGAGAATAGCTGGGAGCCGTTCCACAGCTAATCTCGTTCGTGGCTACTTTTGGTACTCGAGACGTAAACAAACGGGCGCCATTGCTAAATGACGTCACGTCCGTCGTCATCCTGAAGCCAGTTGCTTGCCGATCGCCATAATACAGCAGAGCAGGGTGGGACCTAAAAACTGGACGAAGTAGCAGGGAGGGTCCATCAGGACGCCATGGCTATCTCACCCAAAAATAGATTTTTCGCTTCGCTCAAAATCCGTTTTTTGGGCTCAAGCCATGGTGTCCTGATGGAAGAATACCAGAGAATCAATGTATCGTGGTAGATTTTCCCCTATTGGGTAAGTGCCAAAGGCTTTGAACAAGGTAGCATAGTAATCTTAATAAAAGAACCGTAGGGAAGAAACCTTCCTGCCCCCTTGGCAGTGAAGTTCCCACGGGCCATGCCGAGATCAAAGTGGTTATCGAAGGGCTATTCACCCTGCTAGAAGAACCTGAAGAACTTGGAGACAAGACTGAATGGTTGGCATTCGTATAGGAACATTCTCGAAGGCAGACGAGTGGTGGTTGGACACTGTATGTAGAGGAGAATAGTCTCGTCTCTAAGGTATGAAGATTAAGTATTCGTATTGGAATATTACATTGCAAAGGTGAATATATAATAAGGGTTAAGACCTTAGTATCTTCATTAACCATAAGGAAGGGGATAATAAAACTATGACAGACATGTATTTCATAGTATAAGTAGGAGCGGATTGAGACGCACAAGTAATAAAATAAGAATTTTATTTCACAATTGCAGAAAAATTAAATGAATTGCAATAATAAGTAAAGTTAATTTACGACAAATTATAATGTACATAGTAATAAAGACTTGCTCTTGAATCTGAAAGGGAATTTCAAATTTATTAGTAGGCCCTCGTTCTCGAGGAACGTCAGTCTTTAATTAAAACACATCATGCTCTAGGCATGCGGCACTCGTGTGACGACTATGACATTTCACCTGGGATAAGAACAGTTATAAGAAAGCACTAAGTGTTTTCGACATCACTACGCATCGCTCGAGGGTCAACATGGGCACCCGAAGAGTTAGAGTCCCAAGTAACTCGCTGTTCTATGCAGAGTTAGGTGCAGGTTTCATAACACTACCTGCGGCTACCACAAAATGTTTGATTTCGTGCACTTGTTTCGCATAATGTTTGAAGAAAACACGCGAGGACTTCCAGCCTGTGAAACTTTTAAGGCTTTCGAAGTCCATACTCTGAAAGAAATTCAGAGACGATGCAACTTTTCTAGGATCGTGACCGGCGGGTGTACTGTCAGGATCCGCTCTGCGAATGAAGTAGGTGATTTTCGCTCTTAGTTGTTTCAGTGACAGGTCGCTGCCCGATGTTTCTCCTTTGAAGAGTTGGCCTCCACCAAAGTTCGAAGTTCTGCGAAGATAGACCTTGAGGCTCTCTACTGGGCATAGAGAGGCATCTTCCTTCAGGGGGCATATTCTCCAAGGGCCCCATCTTCTGGTGGGTAATTCGTTTTTGGCGAGAAACGTCGGATCCGGGGAGAGGGTAAGGTCTCCTGAATCAGTAAACAGGATATGACCCTCTTCTCTTGATAATGCCACTATTTCGCTGACTAGGGCTCCTGAAGCAAGAGCAAAGAGAAATATAACTTTCTGAGTCAGATCCTTGAGAGGGCATGAATCATTATCCAAGTTGGAGGCGAAATGGAGCACCTTGTCCAATGACCAGGAGATCGGTTTCGGTGGGGGTGCTGGGCATAGACGAGCGCATGCTTTCGGCAGTTTATTGAAGATGTCGCTGGACAGATCAATTTGGAAGGCATACAACAGTGGTCTAGTCAAGGCCGATTTGCAAGTAGAAATCGTATTGGCTGCTAATCCCTGTCCATGAAGGTGAATAAAGAAGGACATGCAAAAATCAATGGTGATTTCCGTAGGATTTTTTGCCTTGACGAATGAGACCCATTTTCTCCAAGATGATTCGTATTGCCGTCTTGTGGATTCGGTCTTGTATTCCTCGAGGAAGTCTAGACTTTTCTTCGAGATCCCAAACCTCTTCTTCGCGGCTAGGGAGAGAAAATCATGAGATGAAGGTCCTTGATTTTCGACGATGAAGCGAAGACAGTCGACTTCTGTACTTGCTGGGAGAGAACTGGGCCCGGGAGAGGGATCAGCGTGGGCTGCAGCTCCAGGACCAGGGGGTACCAGTTGCTCCGGGGCCACTTGGGAGCCACTAGGGCCGCTGTCCCTTTGAAGGTTCTCAGCTTGGAGAGGACTTTCAGCAGAAGGTTGGTGGGAGGGAACAGGTAGATCTTGGACCATCTGTTCCAATCCAGGGACATGGCGTCCACCGCCTCTGCCTTGGGGTCCTCGTACGGGGCCACATAACGAGGAAGTTGATTGTTGTCGCTCGTTGCGAAGAGATCGATCTGAAGTTCCGGGACTTGGTGGGAGATGAAGGAGAATGATCTTGCGTCTAGAGACCATTCCGACTCTATCGGGCTTGTCCGGGATAGAGCGTCCGCCATCACGTTGCGGAATCCTTGTAGGTGAACTGCAGATAGGTGCCACTTCTTCCTCTCTGCCAGACGGAAGATTGTTAGAAGCACCTGATTTATCTGGGGCGATCTTGAACCTTGGCGATTGAGACATCGAACTACCACCGAGTTGTCTAGGGTTAGACGAATATGGATCGAGGGAGGCGGGGAGAGTTTCTTCAGTGTTAGAAGGACCGCCATGGCCTCCAAGATGTTGATGTGAAACGTCTTGAATAGTGGAGACCACGTGCCTTGAGCCTGTTTCTGGTGAGAGTGACCTCCCCAACCCTCCAGCGAAGCGTCCGTGTGGATGTTGAGTGATGGAGGTGGATGTTGAAGAGGGATGGACCTTTTCAGGGCCTTTGCTTCCGACCACGGCTTGAGGAGAAGTCGAAGTCTGTTTGGGAGCCGTCTCTTGAGGTCTCTTCGAGCGATGGATGCAGAACGTCTCCAGACTCCCGCGGCATCCTTTAGCTGTGCACGAAGCACCGGGTTTGTCCCTGAGGCGAACTGTAGAGAGCCTAGAACTCGTTCCTGCTGGCGTCTTGAGATCCGCTTGGATTTCAGTAGTCGCTTGACAGACCCTGCTATTTCCTTCCTTTTCTTCTGGGGGATGGAAAGGCGGTGTGACTGAAGGTTCCACTGGATTCCTAACCATTGGAACTTCTGAGCTGGAGAGAGGCGAGATTTCTTCACGTTTATCTTGAATCCCAGGTGTTCTAGGTACTGGGTGACTTTGCTGCAGGATTTTAAACAATCCTCGGGCGATGGAGCCCAGACTAGCCAATCGTCGAGGTAGGCCATCACCTGGACGTCTCGGAGGCGGAGCTGTTGTACTATGGCGTCCGCCAGCTTTGTGAAGATCCGAGGGGCCACGTTGAGGCCGAAGGGCATGGCCCTGAAGGCGTAACTTTTCCTTTGGAGTCGAAATCCTAGGTAGGAGGAAGCGTGATGGTTCATTGGAACGTGCCAGTAGGCATCCGCCAGGTCTATGGAGACCGTGTAAGAACCTCGAGGCAGAAGGGTCCTTATCTGTTGAAGAGTCAGCATCTTGAACTTGTCGTTCGCTATGAACTTGTTGAGGGGGGATAAGTCCAGAATGACTCTGAGTTTGTCGGAGTCTTTCTTGGGGACGCAAAACAGTCTCCCTTGGAACCTGGTGGACTTTACCCTCCTTATCACCTTCTTGTTCAAGAGATCTAGGACATATTCTTCCTGAAGGGGGGTTGATCGTTGGAAGAATTGCTGGAAGGTTGGGGGTGGTTGAGTCCAACTCCAGCCTAGACCTTTCTTGACGATGCTGTGTGCCCAGGGATCGAAGGTCCAACGATCCTGGAATTGGCGGAGTCTTCCTCCCACCGGAAGCACTTCATTGCTTCTGGTGTCCCGAGGGCTTACTGCCTCGGCCGCTAGCTCCCCTTCCTCCTCTGCCTCTGGAGGGGCGGCGAGATGCGTATCTGCTTGCACCCCTGTTTGAGCCTTTACCTTTGGGACGAAAGGTAGTTGTCCGTTGCTTAAAGGCAGGGGTGAAAACCGGTGACTGGGACAAAACCGGTTGGATGACCAACTGAAAGGTCTGTTGTGGCTGAGCAGCCACTTGGGGAGTAGCGGGTCCCGGAAACTGTCGTCGCTGTTGACGTTGCTGGGGGTTTTGCTTGGAGGATTTCCATTTTAGGTTGAGGGCTATCATCCTGAGAGGATTTCCTCTTTTTTGACATGCCCCCCTTATTGAGAAGGTTCCTATTCTCAGTGGCAGCCTTGTCAGTGATCTCTTTCACGAGATCGGAGAGGAAGAGGTGTTTACCCCAGATGTTGGAGGAAATCAGCCTCCGGGGTTCGTGTTTCACAGTGGCACTTGAGAACACGAATTCTCGACAGGCTCTCCGAGCCTTCATGAAGTGGTACAAGTCCTTCACCAGAGTCGCCATGTGGGATGTGGCAAGTACCATGTAGTGGTCTGGGGCTCTGGTGTCACCAGCCATGACATCAAGTTGTACCTGGAGGGACATGGATGCTGCGAGCCTTTCCTTCGTATCTTGTTCCCGACGAAGGAGATGGTCGTTGAGTTTCGGGAGGTCTTCGTTAAACTGACGTCCGGCTACGTCAGGATCTAGCTTTCCCACCACGAAGGTATGCTGGATATCCTTCCAGTGTCGAGCGTCGGGGGGAGTTACCATGGAGAAGGGTCTGCACTCCTCAAGTGCAGGGCAGGGTTTTCCTTCTTCCACAGCCTTGTGGCACGCAGCGAAGGCCTTTTCCATTAAGGGAAGGACTGCATCGTCGGGTGCGACGTAAGTAGGGTGCTTCTTGCTTAGAGCAGGTAAAACCTCTACTTTTGAATGCGGTGGCTAGCATAGCCTGAGCCTTCAAGAGATCGAACACTATCACCTCCTTGGGTTCGGTCTCTTCTTTAGAGGCAGGTTCAGAACGAAGCCGGACGTAACAGTCCGGGTAAGCCTCAAAGTTCGGGAAGAACTCCACATCTTCCAGGGGGACCGTGCCGATCTTATCGCTGATAAAGATCCTGCCGGTCGCGATAACCATATGCTCGGCATACCTCCAAGGGTTGGCATGTGAGCATGCAGGGAGGTCCTTAACCGAGATCTTCTTCGGTTCTTTGGACCCTCCCATGGACCTGATGAACTCGTGAGTCTCTTGAAGTCTCTCATCCATAATGGCTTTAATCATCCGGAACATCTCTTGGGCGGATGGGATGGGTTCCGGGGTAGCGGAGGTAGACGGGAGAGACACTTCCGTCGGTGTAGGAGTAGGGGCGGTGATGGAAGGCGGAGCGACCTCCTGCTCCGACTCGGTGTATTCCACCTGGTCCTCTTCATCTTCCGCGCCTTGGGCCATGAGGGTCTTCTCCGTGTCCTCCGAAATATCCGACATGTGTTCATCGTTCTCGGAATCCAGGCGACACTCGTGCATGGACTGGGCCATGACTACGTCTGGTTCCACCGTGATCTGGACGGTGGGGATCTGGTCTTTGGGTACCACAGAATCAGGGGAGGCCTTTGGGAACAGTAGGACCCTCATGTCTTCAGTGGCCAGGTATGGTCCAGTGGCGTTCTTTTGGAAGCCACGCACCCACTTGCGTAGCTTATCCCGAGAAGCGTCCCTGATCTCCGCTGAGGGGGGGTTATGAAAGGCATCGACTAGGCGATCCTGGCAGACCATACAGTTCTGCGGGTCCCAGAACTTCAGATCCCCTTTCTTGTTGGCACAAGGGGCGTGGGTCCTACACGCCGTATGCCCGTAGAAGTGCGGGCGCTTCACTGCACAGAAGCCGTGGTCACACTTCATCTGCTCCTCCTGTAAAAGAAAGAGAATATGAGTATGGGGGGGGGGTCATAAGAATGACTCTTAAACTAAAGTTAAATATTAATCATTAATTTTAACTTGACAATAGGTGTGATGCACAGAGGAAGGGCTGAGAGAGGATAGGTACATACTCCGTGTATCTCGCCCGGCTGGTTACCGTAACCTTCATCCATGGACAATCCGAAGTGACCAAAGGCACAGGATAGAATTCAATATAGAATGCCCGTAGGGCAGTGGGAATTCTATTGGAAATTGTCAAGGATATAAGGCTGGGACTGAGGCCACTCAGTTCCAGAATTGGGGACTAGAAGATCCCATAGGGTAACGGTTTCCGGCAACCAGCCGTGCTAAGATACACACAGCATGCTGGAAATCTGTGATATGCAAGAAGACAGCATGATTACTAATAGAACGGTAATAAAATACCGATCCATTTACGTAAACAAGTCATCTGGTTGCAGTGTAGGGCTATCAATATCAGATGATAGCTAGTAGAAGGGGGTGCAAGTCGCCTTGACGCCTCCGGAAGGCTCCGGCAGACCGCCGGCACGCCGGAGGCCGCTCCAGCAGAGTTTCTGGCATTAGGGAAGACAATATAGAAGTCAAGAGTAATACCAGGTTGGCGGCCGCCGGCACAGCGGCGGCACGCCGGCGGGGAGCGGCGGCACGCCGGCGGGGAGCGGCGGCTCCAGCAGCCAGAGGTTGCCGGCTTGGTGACAGGAACAAGGATGGTTATAGCAGAACCGGACTGCCGGCGGCGGATGCCGGAACTCCGGGGGCCGGCCGGTGGACGGACGACCAAGCTATGAGGAAAGAGGGAAGGCCATCGGCTAGATGCCGGCGGCAGGCGGCAGTCCCCCGGCACACGGAGGACTGGCGGCCCAGGGGGTAAGGGATAAGTCACCAAGGTAGGAGGTGGGTATCACCGACAGTGGAGGCGGCAAGGGACCGGCACCAGGATAGTGAAAGAGACAGAAGGAGGTATGTAGGGGTCCGGCCACGGACCCCCAGACATCCCACCTGAGTGGGTGTACCCATGATAGAGGCTAGCCTTATCACCCAGAAGCAGGGGCCGCAGAGGACCGGGAGCTAAGGTAGCCCAAGGGAGGGCTAGGGGACACCCAAGAGGGAGGGGGGGACCCCTGCAGACAGAACGCATCCAGTGGCTAACCCCATAGGACACTATGAAGGGTATATGTACCAGAGCGGACTGCACACAGGAGCTCAAGGTAGCCCTATCACTCCACCCTAAGGAGGAGTTGTAGGACAGGGGACAGATGGGTATAGACTAACCTAAGTATAGGCTAGGCCATACAAGAGATAGGTGGGGAGGGGAGAAGAGAAGGGTCTTCTGTGGAGGAGGTTCTGTACCAGAGCGGCCACCGAGGAAGGGAGGAGACTCCCTAGCCTAAGGTAAGGCAGCTTGTCTGAAAACGGTGCATGGGTATCGTTTCAGCAAGGTACGCAACAAACCCCTCCAAAACCTAACCTAGATCAGGGATGTTACATCCTGAACTAGGAAGGATGGAAGACGTATCGCTATTGCAGGGATGGTCGGAGACCTAACCCCAGCAATAGAGGAAGGACTAGTCGTTCCTCATTCTCGGACGCAACCCTAAGGGGGAATCATTCCCTTAGGGAGGACAGAGAAGCGATAAAATACTCTGATAAGAGCTTGAACCCCTTACGTGGTAGGGGGGGCAAGGTTATGCAGAGGGGATGCCCTAAGGCAGGGGATGAAGGAAGCATATAGGGGTCCTACGGGTAGGTTAGGTTAGAAAGACTCACTATCTAACCTGTCCCTTATATGGTCCCTGAAGGCGAAAACACTTGCATCACAGTCAAAAGTATTGTAAAATAATGCCACTATCTTCATAATAACCTAGGATCACTGATAAATATCATGCATGAACACTGATATAGGCGCTCTGGCCTAGGGGCTATAGTAGCCAACTGGTATGGGGTCAGTCGATGACCAATAAAAAGGCGTCAAAACACGATACAAAAGTTCCTAGCTATGAAGACTAAATAACTAATAGTATCGATTAGTTAAAGAGGCCGGAAAAAACGCTGTTGAGGCTAACTAAATAAGGCATGCAAACAACAGCGACGCCATAAAATGGCGGGTCCGGTCGAGGCACAGCTCTGCCACAAAACATCAAATATCTCGAAAAGTAAAATTTACTTTACGGTCAGAGCTTAATTAAACAATACTGGAACCTTGTACACAACTTTCCTGAAGAAGGAGAGGCCGAAGGTAGCGACATGACGAAGATGCAGGTTGATGAAAAGAGCGTAGGGAAAATCCGTCTAAGTAAGGCAAGCTACTAGCAGAAGGATGGCGACGGACGTGACGTCATTTAGCAATGGCGCCCGTTTGTTTACGTCGCGAGTACCAAAAGTAGCCACGAACGAGATTAGCTGTGGAACGGCTCCCAGCTATTCTCCGCCCCTACACACCGAAGTGTTAACTCTGTTTAGGGTGTAGATAGCTATGTGGCGCGTTAATACATGCGTCCCCTGTTGATATACGATGTCTTAAAAGGGAAACCTTTAGGATACTCGCTCCAGAAGTTAGAATTCTGTGATAACCTGTGGTTAAATTCTCTGGGAATATCTAGTAGTTATATACCCAAGGAAGCTACCAAAAAGGAACCTTCCATCAGGACGCCATGGCTTGAGCCCAAAAAAGTAATATATCAGCAAAACGAATTTCCTAGGTGTTGACTCGATCAACGGCAGGGAATTTCTGAGGAACGTTGGAAATAGTTCTGGTAACCTATGAGAGATGGCGCTCATATATGACCACCTACTGTCATGGCGGCGATTGCCGCGAAATTTGAATTTCTGCCGTGCGCGCAATGAAAAGCTTGATTTAAGCTATATATATGTAACTACCAGGGAAGTTACATATTTAGAATAGATTTTTCGCTTTGCTCAAAATCCGTTTAATAGGTAGCCAGGGTATATTAATTAGTACAGGAGTGATCCTTTCTCGAGGTGGGACACCTTTTATCAGTCTTGCTCCTCTTTATCATGTTTTGTAATTTTGTAAGTTGCACTTTTGGTAAATTGTAGTATATGGAGTTACAGTAGTCAGTCCTGGTAATAAAAGTTTATTGCAAGTTTCTTTACAGAATGCTCATCCAGATACTTCTTTGTAAAAGCAATGTTTCTTAGATGATAACCAGAAGTTTTACTACATTATTTAATTGGGCATTGAAAGACTAAGTTACAGACAATAGATACCCCTAGATCACAAACTTTACTAGATATCGGGGCAGAGTTGTTACTAATATTTATTTGAATATCAACCAAGATTCTTATTCTGTTTTTCTTTCAAACCACTATAAACTTTTTATTTTCATTTAATTTTAGTAGTTTATCATCCATTCCCTAATACTGGCAAGAATTCAGTTTAGAGTTTCAGTAGTGTTCTCTATATCATTTATGGAGAATTAATATTGTGTATCATCTGCAAATAGTTTGAACTTCACACCATGCCTTTGAAGTATTTTCAATAGACCAATAGTATAGATACAGAATAAGGCTGGGCCCAGTACACTCCCCTGAGGTGGCCCTATAATTAAAGGTTAATATGATGAATAACAGTTTCCAATTTACACACAGTACTGTAATTTCTGTCAACCATGTAGTCTTTTAGGTATTCGAAAGCTTGATCTTCAATAACGATGGACCGTAGATCATTTAGTAGCAGTTCATGTACAACTGTATCAAAAGCAGTACTAAGATCAAGTAATATTAAAATATCACATTTGCTTTCAACCATCATTTCCAGCATATCAATTACAACAGAGCAGATAGCTGTCTCCGTAGAGTTTAAGTTTCTGTAAGAAGACTGGTTGTTTGGTAAAGCTTCTATTTCTTCTAAAACAGATTCTGAGCAAAGCGAAAAATCTATTTTTGGGTGAGATAGCCATGTCGTCCTGATGGAAGGTTCCTTTAGGTAGCCTTTCTAAGGGATATTTGCTACAGTGATACCTCCAGAGAAATAAACCGAAGGTTTCCAGAATTCTAACTCCTGGCGCGATTCATCCATACTATAACTTTAAGGATAAAACCAGAGGACATATTTTTAGATACGACACATAGCTATCTTACCCTGAATAGATTTAACTCTTTGATGGGGAAGAGTGGCGAAGAAGGGGGTGCCGATCTAGGTACCCGGTGGACCTCCTATCTGCACTACTACCAGCCACCATTCCTTTACTTGTGTTTAAGCAGGAATAGCCGCAGATAGAGTAGTTTCGGGTGGGGTCAGCAAAAAGGGTGCGTCCATCAGGACAACATGGCTATCTCACCCAAAAATACATTTTTCGCTTTGCTCAAAATCCGTTTTTTGGGCTCGGCCATGTTGTCCTGATGGAAACTTACCAGAGAATTAACTTGAAAGTACTATATCTGTGGGTTTGTATAAGTGCCTTCTACCTTGAAAGTGGTCCTTCTCTGGTCTCTTAGACCTGTATATGACATTACCGTTATTAGTCATTTCCACTAAGCTTGGAACTGGCTTAGGGCTTCCTGCCCCCTGCAGGGAAAGTGTCGACATCGGCAATAAGGATTCAAGGCTTGATTTTCCGTAGGGACGGAAGGTAATACTTAGAGATTACTTTTCACATACCTTGGAAATCTGTACTCTGATTTCAAGTTGGGCCCTTCTAGGGTTTAATTAAAACTCTAGTACACTTTATTCGTCTGTAACTGAGATAGCAGCAATAACAAGCAAATACGTTTAATATTTCTACCTTGCAACTAGATTATCAAATGTAGTTACAATAGGGTATGAATCTGATCCAGCATTGAAAACACATCAGGGTCCATATTTTCTCTTGTCTAAAAAATATGTAATTTCATCGAAATGATGCCACTCAATGGAGATTTGAAACCAAATCTGACTGACTTGTACAGATTTTGGGAATGCATGAACACTGTGACGCAACGTTCACTCGGCACAGGTGTTATTGGTCAGATATGCACCTGTTTGGAACAGTGTGTTAATCATCATTGTGATTTGCACTTGAGGGTAAGTGTACCCATGCACCCGATGCACTGGAAAGTCCCAAAGCAGTTCACTGTTCATCGCAGTGCTAGACGACGGGTTTTATAACATTACCCGCCGCCACCACAACATGTTTATTTCATGTACTTGCTTCGTATAGTGTTTGTAAAAGACTCTGGATGATCTCCACCCAGTGTATGAGCGGAGTCTTACAAAGCCCTTGCATTGGAAGAAGTTCAACAAAGAAGCAACTTTCCTTGGATTGTGACCTGCAGGTGTACTGTCAGGATCCGGTCTGCGAATAAGGTAGGTGAGCTTTGCTCTCAGTTATCTTAGAGGTAGGTTTGATCCTGAGGTTTTCACCTCTGACGAGCTGTCCTCCCTTAAAGTCTGAGGTTCTTCGAAGATAGACCTTAAGACACTCTACTGGGCACAGAGAGGAATCTTCCTTCAGTGGGCAGATTCTCCAAGGACCCCACCTTTTGGTGGGTAGCTAATTCATGGCAAGAAAAGCAGGACCAGGAAAGAGGCTAAGTTCTCCCGTCTAGGAACTGAATATGGCCTTTATTTCTAGGTAAGGCCACTATTTCACTAACTGTAGCCCCTGAGGCTATGACAAACAGAAAAATAGCTTTCTGTGTTAGATCCCTTAGAGTACAATTCTCATTGTTTAGGTTTGCAGCATGGTGCGAGACTTGTCCAAAGACCACGTGATGGGCTTTGGAGGGGTTGCTGGCTTGAGTCTGTTAGATCCTCTAGAGTACTATTCTCATTGTTTAGATTCGAAGCATGCTACAAGACTTTGTCCAAAGACCACATGATGGGCTTTGGAGGGGTTGCTAGATTGAGTCTAGCACATGCTTTTAGGATCTTATTAAAGATTTCACTAGAGAGGTTCACTCCAAAGGTGTACAGAAGTGGTTTAGCCAGGGCTGACTTACACGCGGTAATCGTAGTAGAAGCCAGGCCTCGTTTGAGTAGGAATATGAAGAAAACTAGACCGAAATCTATCGATATTTCTGTCGGTTCCTTTGATTTCACAAAGGACACCCATTTCTTCCATGATGATTCCTATTATCTCTTAGTTGAACTTGACTTACACTCTTCAATGAAGTCAACTTTATCCTTAGAGATTCTAAACCTTTTGTTCCCCGCTAGGGTGAGAAAATCGTGAGATGTAGGTTGTTGGTTCTCAAGGCTGAAGAGCAAGCAGTCGAATTCTGAACAAGATTGGATAATGCTGGGTCCAGCAAAGGGAACAGCTTTAGTTTCAGTTTTAGAACTAGAGGGAACCAGTTGCTTTTGGGCTGCTTGGCGGCCGCTACTGCTGCTCTCCTTCTGAAGGATCTTAGCTTGTCGAGGACTCTTAGCAGGAGGATGGTTGGTGGAAATAGGTAAATGTGGTTCCACTTGTTCCGTTCGAGGGACGTAATGTCCATCACCTCTGCTTGAGGGTCCATCTAAGGGGCTACATAACGAGGTAGTTTCTTGTTGTCGCTCATTGTGAAGAGGTCGGTCTGCAGTTCCGGGACTTTTTCCGAGGTAAAGGAGAATGGGTCTGTGTCTAGGGACCATTCTGTCTCTAAGGGCTTTCACCTGTATAGAGCATCAGCCGTCATGTTGCGGAACCTTTGTAGGTGAACTGCTGATAGGTGCCATCCCTTCTTCCTTATCAGCTGGAAGGTGGCTAATATCACATGTCCTATGTGAGATGATCTCGATCCCTGTCTATTTAGACATTTTACTATCCCTTCGATGTTCAGGGCCAATCTGATGTGGATTGTTCTGCGAAGAGATAGTCTCTTCAACGTCAGGTAAACTGTCAGAGCTTCCTAAACGTCGATATGAAAGGTTTTGAACTGGTACGACCAATTCTTTTGCACTTTTCTCTCGTGAGAATAGCCACCTTATCCTTTCGAGGAGGAGTGTACCTCCACTGATGGTTGTGGTGGTTGCAGGGCAATTGTTCGTGCTAGGCTCTTATCTGTTGACCACGGCCTTAACAGCGTGCACAATAGGGTCGGAGCCAGCCTTGGTTGATCTCTTTGAGCTTTTGATGCGTATCTATTCCAGACTCTTGACGCATCGTTTAAGTGCGCCTTTAGCACTGGGTCTGTCACTGCCACAAACTGGAGAGAGTGCACTACTCTTTCCTGTTGGCATTCTGGAATCCTCTTGTGACGGATTAGTCTCTTGGCAAATCCCTTTATCTCTCTTCCCTTCTTGAATAGAATGGAGAGATGGTGTGACTTTAAGTCCCATTGGACTCCTAGCCATTGGAACTTCGGAGCTGGAGGAAGGTGAGACTTCTTGCAATTGATGTTAAAGCCCAGGTGTTCCCGAAACTGGATCACCTTGTTGGCTGCCTGCAGACAAGTAGTCTTGGATGCTGCCCATACTGGTCAATCGTCTGGATATGCTAGTAATTGAACTCCTTCAGAGTTTAGTTGCTAGATGATTGTGTCTGCCGGCTTCGTGAACATCCTTGGGGCTGTATTCAGTCTGAAGGACATTGCTCTGAAGAATCACTTCTTCCGTAGCATGAATCCTAGGTAGGAGGAGAAAGGGCGGCTCAATAGAAGATGCCAGTGAGCATCTGCTGGGTCTATTGAGGGTGTGTTTGCTCCTTTTGGTAGAAGGGTCCTTATGTGTTGCCAAGTAAGCATCTGGAACTTGTTGTTCTCGATGAACTTGTTAAGTGGAGACAAGTCTAGAATGACTCTGAGTTTGTCTGAGTCTTTCTTGGGAACACAAAACAGCCTTCCCTGGAATTTGATGGACTTCGCTTTCCTTCTTACCTTCTTATTCAAGAGTTCTGAGGTATATTCTTCTCACAAGGGAGTGGAGGGTTAGAAGAATTTTGGAAAACGGGGTGGAATTCTGTTCCATTTCCACCCGAGTCCATTCGTTAATAGGCTGTGAGCCCAGGGATCGAAGGTCCCACGATCCAGACAGTGATACGGTCTGCCTCCTACCTGGAACCCCTCTTGGGTGTGGGGTCCTGTGGATTTGTTTTCGTGACCACGTGCTACTCGGCCCCAGGTGGAGTTATCTCTAGGTGAACTTCTCTTAGGGCCATTTCCTTTCTGACTTAAGGTGAAAGGAAGTCGACTGCCTCACAACGTTGGGGTTAAAGATTGGCGACTGAGTCACCAGTTGTTGAGAGACCATCTGGAAAGTGCTCTGAGGCTTCGTGGTCGTAGTCACGGCAGAAAGTTGTGCAGATCTGCATAGTCTCCTTGCCTTTTTACTTTTTAGGCTGGATACCTCCGTCCGAGGAAGATTTTCTCTTAGAGCTCATGCCCCACTTTTGGAGAAAGTTCCCGTTCTCCGTGGTTGCTCTGGCTATGTTCTCTTGGACCAGTTTCTGTGGGAAAAAGGTCTTTACCCCAGATGTTCGAGGTAATCAGTTTCCTTGGTTCATGTCTCATGGTTACTGAGGTCAAAACGGACTCTCTGCAGGCTCTCCTCACTCTGAGGAGTGGTAACGTGTTTGTCTAGCATTTCACATGACAAGAGATCGATCCCCGCCCAGGACCGTGAGTTTAAGCTGTTTACTGGGGAGGATACTGCTGTGGTAGGGCACCACAGTGGGGGGTTGGGCTTGCCCGGCTGACGTTCTGGTGAGCATCTATTCTGATGGAACCGGAACTGAAACCAGTCACCTTTACCTTTATATAAGTCTTTTGCAAGGGTACCCATGTGGGACTTAGCCAGGAAAGTGATCCTTTCTCGGGCGTTCTGTAGACCTGCACTCATTTCCAGGCATTTCTGATGAGAAAGGGAGGCCGCTAGTCTTTGTTTTGTCTCCTGTTCCCTCCTCAGAAGATGGTCTGGCAACTTCGGAAGGTTCTCATTGAATTGCTGGCCTGCTATCTCTGGATCCAACTTAGAGACGGAGAAGGTTAGACGGACATCCTTCCACTTCTCCTCGCAGGCAAGTAGTGCTAGAGAGAATGGTTTGCATTCTTCTAGGGTTGGGCAAGGATTGCCCTTGTCGATTGCCTTGACGGCGAAGTCTAGTGCTTTCTCCGAACAGGGGAAAGAGATGGAGGAAGGAGCAAGAAACATGAGATGTCTCTTGCTCAGTGCTGAGACTCTTGGAGTTGGTGTACCTGGCTCCTTTCAAGGTTTTCAGGATGGCCTTGTCATGTTCGAGGACAATGACCTCTTTGGGTACCGTTTCCTCATGGGTTGCATGTTCATCCCACAGTCTCATGTAGCATTCTGGGTAAACTGAAAAATTAGGCCAGAATTCAAGATCTTCAATCAGTTTGGTCCCCAACTTCTCTGAGACGAATAGTTTCCCGTTCATCATGGGTATATGTGTAATAAATGAAATAGTTAGTTATTACATGTTTAAAACACATGACGTAATATGTCATTGTGGATGAAGTTGCTAGCGTGAGATTTGCTGTAGTCAGATAAAATCATAAACAGGATGTATTTTGCATCCCTCGGCAATGTAACATTTTTCTGAACCGTCAACACTAATGCATACCGTGTGAAAGATTGTGTCGTCACCGGATGCAGGTGTCTTCCGAGAGACGAATGTAAAGTTTACATATTGTGTTTAAATGCTGAGACAACTAAGCATACGATATCTGTGATATCGATAATTTAGGCAGTTCATATCTATACTTCACCTGAATTGGTCATCCGACCAAACCAGCTACACTCCTGTGATGGAGATGTTTAACACTGTTGTTTTTAGAGAATAAACCATTTTAAAGTTACAAAGATGAACTTTATTTCAAGACTTAACATCTCAAACAACACATACTCAATGTGTGCTTATAACAGTAGCACACTAATAAATGGTGGCAGCGGTAAAACACTAATAAATGGTGGCAGCGCTTAAACTCTAAGAATCAGAGAAAGATCTTCAAGAAATTAATAATAATACTCTAAGAATTAGAGGAAGATCTTCAAGAAATCAAAAATAAAGCTGTAAAAACCAGAGAAAGATCTTCAAGAAATCAACGTTAATGAATCTACAATTTCGACTAAGTAACATAGTCCATCGAAGTCTACAAAATTTGATGAATGTTATAAATACAAACTGATGAACTGGATCTTCAATCAACATCCTAGGAAACCCATGGACTGACGTTCAACGCTTACAAAACATATCCAGGAAGCACTACATTCAACGGAAACTCGGACGATACATCGCTAACAAACATCAAGAGAGAGAGAGGATGTGACGACATCACACAGAACCATATATAAGCTAAGTAAAATTTTCAAATTCATTTCAGTTTGGGCAGTGAAGTGTAGTTATCACGAGTCGTTAGTCGATTATTACTGGGGTGAGTGGTTTGCTAATCTTTTATTTTCCTTTCATTAAAGGAAACTGTGTTCAACTCCGAATTCTCATCTAGAATTTTTTCTCTCTTTGTGCTAATTCCTTTTTCTTTCAGAAATTTACGGGAAATATCTTTGTGTTCCGTTTTCTTTCAGAAATTCTCGGGAAATGTCTTGGGATTAGTAACATTGTTTTGGGGAATTTTATTATAATCTTTGTCAGTGGGTACTTATGCGTTTACGCAGTGGACGTCTGTATTCATATAGATATTTTGATAGAATTGCAAGGGGTCGAAGAGATAGGAAAAGAAATACAGCAGTCATGACGCCCCCTGTGAGCCCCACCCCTGGACCTAGTGGCGTAGGACAGATTAATCCTCTCCCGATTGTGACGCTTGTAAATGCCAGGTCTGCAATCCTTCCTTTTCAGGGTCGGGTTAATGGGTTCTTGCCCCAAAATGTGGAGTCATGGATTTCATCCGTCGATGCCCATTTAAATGCCAAACAAATCGTAGACCCTTTTGTACAATTACAAGAAGCTAAAAGTTTTATAGATTTTTCTAAGGGGGATGCGAGTGCGTATTTAAGAGGTGTTTCATTTCAAGAAGCAGTTACCTGGGATGATTTCAAAGTTAGGTTACGCGCGGTCTATGGGGGTGAAGAAGCCTTGGATGTAGTATTAACGTTAAGAAATACACTTAATCAAGCCACTATGAATCGACTTAATGTTATTGAGAGAGCAGCTCTCATAGCTGATAGGCTTAATGAATATCAGGATATTTTAGGTAATTCCACTTGGGTTACTAGAGATAACATCTCCGTGAAAGAATTTTTACGATTAATGTATTTAACTTGCATGACACTTATGTTGCCTGAAGCTTTAGTGCGGTGTTTTGATAAAAAGTTAACGCCTGCAAGTACGGAATTGGATGTATATAAACAGATAAAAAAAACACATGGCTAAGTGTCCAGATCTCGATCCTTCTCAAGTTTTTGCAAAGAATGAAACAAAGCAACAAACAGTGAACGTAGTTAATAATAGTCAAGTAGCGGGAATGACGTGTTATAATTGCAAACGTCAAGGTTACTTAAGCGCGGACTGCAGAACGAAATTCTGTTCGATACATAATAGTTCGACACATTCATACAGTCAGTGTTACTCGCGTAAGACACAACAGAATCCCAGAAATACACAGTCAATTCCACAGTCAGTTCCATATGGAAATAAAAAGAAAAATCCTCATTTTAACAATAAGAAGAAACAACCAAATGTCAATGCAGTTCAGAGTCCGAAGCAAACAAACAGTTCTTCGAATATCGCTGAGCCTGGGTCGTCAAACCAGACCTCGCAAGGTCAGACTAATTTTCAGAATGTGCAGAGCAAAGCAAATACCACATAGTTAACTCCAGTGGGGATGAGAGTGATGTTGGGTCAAGGTCATTCATGTCAACATCAATAGTATTGAATAATCAATTTAATGTTTTATCAGATAATTGTGAGGCAATAGATTTTCCTATGAAACACACGGCCGAATTAAGTAAAACAGTGCATGCTTCCGTAGATTTGCAACGAATTCATACAATAATAAGCCAAAATAAGTTACGACCAACCTTATATGCTGTAAATTTAGAACACAAATCCTTTACGTTATTTTTTGACTCTGGTAGTCCACGTAATATCATGGATTTGAGGACACATCATTTGTTGTTTTCGAACTTTCCGATTGAAAAATCCGGAATTAGACTTTCGGGTATAGGAAATAGTGAATTAAATGTCATAGGCATAACTCATGTTCAATTCAAAGTCGGTAAACGCACGTTTGAAGATACATTTGTTGTTGTACAAAACATTGATATGTATCCAGCTGTAGGATACCCATCTATCGGAAATCAAAACATTATCTTAGCCCCTGCCAAGCACGGCGTGTATATCAAAGGGAAATTCTATAAGTCTTCTAATACCTTAAAATCAGTTTTGGATAAAAAGGAGACGACAAATGTAACCGTAACGTACGTTGAAGAACCAATAACTTGTCTCACTAATAAAGAAATAATATACGCGACCCAGCAGAATTCTCTTTCACCCGTAATATCATCTTGCACGCAATCTATCGAGCCAAACGTACCTTCGAATTTAATAGTGCAAATAAAGAAAACATTACCGGGATCTGAAATATTAATCCTTTCCGACACTTTGAAAACTAACGGATTGTCTGTCACACAAGCTATTTATACAGTAGGCTCACATCAACAATGTAATATTGAAGTCTGTAATCATTTAAATAACACTTTAGTAATTCACAAAAATCAACATATCTTGGATGTAGAAGTTTATAAACATCGTATTCTTACCGTTGCTGAAATCAATCACTCTCAATCAGTTGCGGATGAATCCCTTTTGCAATCTATTAAAAATAAAATCAATAAAGACATTCAAGACGAAGAAATTCAGCAGAAAATTTTTGGACTTTTAAACTAAATATCATGATGTATCACCCAGAGTCGAATGGGCTAGTGGAAAGGGCAAATAGAAAAGTTTTAAATATATTAAGAGTAACACTAGGGGGATCAGACCCCAACTGGGATATTGCAATACCGGCGGCACTGAGTACTCTGAATCATTCATATCATATATCAATTAAAATGTCACCGCATGAAGCATTGTATGGTACCCCAGTTAGAACGCCTTTCCATGTATTAACGCCTACAACTAATCTATCAAATCCTTTAAAAGAATATATAAATGCAAGCAAAAGTCGATATGATATCCTTCGAAAGAATTTAGAAGAATCACAAATCATAATGAAAAGGAATCATGATGAAATAGCGAAGCCAACTAAAACATATACCGTGGGTGATAACGTGTATATACAGATAAATGTGCGTAAAGGACTCAATTATAAACTAACACCTAAGTTTGAAGGCCCATTTAACATTTTGGAAACATTAACGGCCAATAGGTTTAGAGTTCAAAACGTATCCCAACCCACGGATGAGAGAATAGTACCATTGGCTCACATAATAAAAAAAAAAAAAGAAAAAAAAAAGAAAAAGAGAGGGAAAGAAGTGAGGGAAAATTTTTTATTTGTTTTATTAAAAGTGTTCTTCTTAATACAGGAGTAATTACATATATTTTTCTCATTACAGGTTTCCAAGATGAATTTTTTGTTGTTGGGAGTGATATTGTTCGCTCAGACATTTTTCTCGTGTGGGATGAGCTCTAAAACTAAAAGTATAGATTTTAAATATGGCACTATAGTTGAAAGACAAGAAGACGTTTTTATTACATCAAGCAACGTAGTTGTAGAAGTGAATATGCAGCAATTTTTCTTCCAGAGAATGATGTCACTAGCTTAAAAACCGCCATTTCAAGATTTTCTGTCTCATTGGATGAGTTGCATAGAAGACATTTTCATTTGACTACAGAGAGTTCGCTTGGATCGACGTTAAAAGTTGCAGAGATGCTATCTGATGACTTGCAAAATAAGACTTACGAGACAGAATCTTTGGCTTGTGACCTTTTGATGTGGACTGTAGGACACGAACATAAAGAAAGACGAAATCCGTTTATTTATGCTGCATTAAACATCTTTGGGTCTATTGCAAGTTTAGGTTTAGGAATTTCCAATTGTCTTAAGATTAGTAATCAAAATAAGAAAATTGAATTCTTGACTCATGAAGATGAATTGATTATGTCAGAACTAAGGAATCAGTTAGCTTCAATCAATCAAATTATGGATTTAGTAAATGAACATTCAAGTAATATCATTCAGATTATGGAAGTACAGGATTTGTTGGCAACGTTAACGTATTATGATTCAAAGATAGATCACATACATAACAGAATTGCACATTTCATTGAGAAATCCAAGGATTATGTAGAAGCTATCACGTTAGCAACTAAATGTGTACTGTCGCCCCATTTGTTGCCTATAAATTACTTAAAGTTAGTTCTGGAGAACGGAAGGGATAAACTAGGCTATGTTCCTTTGTTAGGCGAACGTAGGATAGAATTTTATTACAGCCTAATTACAGTAAGCGTTAAAAATAACAAGATTAGGATTACAATTCCCTTTGATTCTTCTGATGCCTGGCAATCTTACAGGATAACACCATTTCCGACTTTCATGACGAATCACTCAAATCCAGTAATATCCAGTTTGACAGGACACGTATTGATTTCCCCAGACAAGGAAACATATACGGTCATTAAAGACTTAAATCAATTAACTCACTGTTCAGACGCAATGGATAGAAAAATATGTACAGCTGACTCATTTGAATTCCATAAAAACTTAATGGATTCATGCGAGTTAGGTATAATGCTAGACGGTGCTCTCTCCTATACAAGTGAAAATTGTCTGGATAAGTTTTATCCCTTTGACAATAACGAGTTCAATTGCAGACTGAACAATGGCTCGTGGATACGATACGACAAGGACGGCTTCAATGTATCATGCCCGGACGGATCCACGTCCTTTGCACACATCTTTGTTGCAGCAGATGGTTGTATCGGGACTTCCCCTAATTCAATGGTGACCGGGCTAAGGACTATCATCAGAGAACGAGCCTACTTCGCGAACTTCACGTGGACGTCTACAATGCCAGCACTACCTCTCCCAAACAACAAACAGGTAGCCAAGCGGTTGATGAAATTGACCGAGATGGACCACCTGTCATCGACTTATAAGGAATTTCTTCACCCCATACTACTAGCAGGATTAAGTGGGACGGTGATGATATCTATCGCCGTGAACATCCTTGTTTGGCGTAGGTTACGGAACAGTTGGAAGCTAAAACAGAACGTTTCGCCATGTCCAGACAAAACTCCTTATTTAATTCAGTTTAAAGCCGTTTGAAGTGGCCACCTCATTCGCTAAAGGAGTAAAATGCTCTGGAAATTGTGTGTACTAAAAGCAGTTAGTACGCTAGTAATATGTAATTGAAGAAATTATTGAACATTGCATTGTTAAAATACATTTAAAAAAAAAAAAAAACATTTAAAAAAAATACAAATAATTTATTTCTCTCGGCATCTAATAAAATATATAAGCCGGAATGTTAAAAGAAAAGAGAAAAAAAAAATAAAAATAACAGAATCTATGGGCATCTAATAAAATATATCAGCCCTATATATAAATATATAATATATATATATATATATATATATATATATATATATATATATATATATATATATATATATATATATATATATATATATATATATATATATATATATGTACGAAACCGTGGTACATGTACGTACCAGGAATTCATGTTTGTGCACTAAAATTGAATCTTTACCAAGGTAACAAATATTTTTATTAGTTACCGTATTGTGTTAATCTATGTTTCTGACAAAGGTAACAATTATTCTTTAACAAGTTACCGAATCATATGTATATCAGTATTTTTTTTGGTACCATATAATCATTTGCTAGCAATGTACCATATATGTGATCTGTATTTATCATGCATTTTTTTTCTTTGCTTTGGTAATATCTTTTCATATGCATTATTGTTGTTATTTTTTTTGATGTGCCTATTTGGACATTCGTCGTCGTTTGCTTATGGCTAAAGTTAAACAAAGAATAATACATATATCCAGTCACACCTAGTAAACATATTTTGGCGTGTTGTTAAATTTTTAGAAAAAATTGAGATAGCTGGCCGAGCTAATGTAATAAATGAAATAGTTAGTTATTACATGTTTAAAACACATGACGTAATATGTCATTGTGGATGAAGATGCTAGCGTGAGATTTGCTGTAGTCAGATAAAATCATAAACAGGATGTATTTTGCATCCCTCGGCAATATAACATTTTTCTGAACCGTCAACACTAATGCATACCGTGTGAAAGATTGTGTCGTCACCGGATGCAGGTGTCTTCCGAGAGACGAATGTAAAGTTTACATATTGTGTTTAAATGCTGAGACAACTAAGCATACGATATCTGTGATATCGATAATTTAGGCAGTTCATATCTATACTTCACCTGAATTGGTCATCCGACCAAACCAGCTACACTCCTGTGATGGAGATGTTTAACACTGTTGTTTTTAGAGAATAAACCATTTTAAAGTTACAAAGATGAACTTTATTTCAAGACTTAACATCTCAAACAACACATACTCAATGTGTGCTTATAAC
Source organism: Palaemon carinicauda (assembly GCF_036898095.1). NCBI lineage: Eukaryota > Metazoa > Arthropoda > Malacostraca > Decapoda > Palaemonidae > Palaemon > Palaemon carinicauda. Next base: position 66,938,439 of record NC_090736.1, on the reverse strand, counting down.
AGTAGCACACTAATATATGCTCCGTATACCTCCACGGGTTGGTTTCGGAGCGGTGAGAGAAATTCAGCACCTTAAGGAGTTTCTTAGTAGAGCTCTAGGTAGGTCCTGGGCAATCCATCCTTTCTTGCAATAGTATCTGTTGTAGTCTGAGCGATTCTCTCATCGTCTCTTGTACCTTTTAGAACAACTCCATTATCCGTTGAATCGAAGTGAAGATCTCTTTGTTCATGACGGCCTATGCCGGTGGTTATGGAGTTGGGATTGAAGAGGTTGATGGCATAGGTTGGTATGCCGTCCCGGCAAACTGAGGGTCTTCAGTTGCTGTTAAAACGGATCTTTCTTCCTCCGCTTGTGGATGTTCCACGTCTTCTTCAGGACCTACTTGTAGTAGGGCCTTCTCAGTGTCAATCAACACTTCTGACGTCCTTTCTTGAAGGATGTCCATGCCTTCTAGTGCTTGCCTATGTCCACGTCTATCTTCATTTGTATGAGGGGAGCCTTGGGGGAACAGTAGGTACCTTAGGGAGTCGTCGAGTAAGTACAGTCCCTTGAAAACTCTTTTGGAATCTACTTACCCATCAGCGAAGGGTCTCCCTCGCTGTATCTCTGGTCTCCATGTTGACTGAGGGAGCTTCTCTGAAGCCGTTGGCCAGCAGGGTCGAACAGGTGGGGTAATCCTTCGGGTCCCAATACTTGAAAACTCCCGACACGATGCTGCAGGGGGCATGAGTCCTGCACTTCGTGTAGCCACAAGAGTTTTGTCTTTGTGGTTGCAGGCTAAGGCTGTGCATTTCTACATTGGCTCCTCCTGTAAAGGAAAAGGGGCTCAGTGAGTATATAGTTTTTTATATCATTGATATAAAAGCATACAATTTTATGAACAATAGTAATTACTATTGTTTATGGTAGCTTAGGATAGTAAGCTGGAAAGGAAATAGAAAAGACACATATCTACGCTTCCCACCCCAATCAATTACTGAGACCTCCATCAATAATAATATTTTAGGTTCCTTGTTAGGAAGAATACAGGGTGGAAGAAACTCTAATACTTAGTATTAGGGTTAGTAAGTGTTAGTATAACTATCAACCTGTAATATATTATTATTGAGCGGTGATTTATTAGGGCCCGATGATCAAAGGATTCATCTAGGTGTTGAGGGATTACTAAACCTTAACATGATATCGTGGTCCCAACAATAGACTGTGATAGGAAACGTAGAGTACGTTAGAAATTAAATGTACTACTGTATATTCTATATACTGTAGTCCAGCCAGCACACTACCGGGGTTAGGTTAGTACCTGGCGGCACTAACTGATAGAGAGAGAGAGAAAGTATTAAGGCAGGAGAGTTTTCTATTGTTATGGTTTAGCACAACAGCTGGAAGTGTAGGAGGACTGTCAGACTGCCTACTGTCTCCTTACCAGAATGAGAATTCTTATGGAAGGGATAAGAATCCATCTAATTCTAGCTTCCATCCATCCACAAAAGGCCTGCCGCCAGCTGTACAGCCGGCGGCAAAATTGAGGATGGCAGACCAAGGGAGGCCTGAAGACTTCTCAAAAGTATGTTGGGTTTCCCACCGGCAGCCGTCAGGGCTGGCTCAATCTTTCCCCCCAGGACATTCACTTTCGGTGAACGAAGGACATAAGGGGGGAAGGTGAATGAGGCGGCTGCCTAACCGCTGCTGGTAGGGGTCCCGGCCGGCAACGCAGTCAACTCGGCAAGCCAGGATGACTGTCTGAGTACCAGTGAAAGAATGCTGTGATGGCTAGGCCGACACTAAAGGACAGAGGGGGGGAGGGGGAAGGGTCTTATAGTTCACAGGGGAGAAAGGTGGCGGCAGGTAAGCCGCCTATCTTCGACCGTGAACTAAGGAAGCATGGCTTCCTTTGCCGATGACGTCGGGGGCGGCAGAGGAACAAAGATTCCCCTGCCGGCGACATCGTGGGCTGCAAGACAGGGCACCCTTAATTACCGTCTAACCCCAAAGCTGGAGTACTCAGCGGCGATGGGAAGAGCCGGCTGTTGGCGGCGGCTCAGGGAGGAAGGAAGGGTTTAGCCTCTTTTCTCTAAAAGAGAATATAAATCGAACCTTATCCATAAATTCTAGGGGATGTATGTCCCCATCTGAATTAATAAGGAACGATAGGGCGAGGTTAAGCATGGGGAATTACTTTACTAACGTATACATATACCACTGCCATGGTTGTTTCCGCTGGGGCCCGCACCGTATACAAAAGTAAAGTTACCTATTAAGAAGAGAAATAATAACCTATTTGTATGCACAATCTCTACTTGTATAATTTGCCTAACTAGCTAATATAGCTAAATACTGGGAATGTCCCCCTTCTAGCTAAATAAAAAATGCAATAATAATGGCAACAGCGGTCGTAAAAATGGCCGCCTCAGGTCGTGGCAATGCTCAACCCAACACATTTAAATTATTGGAATTTAACTGTGAGACGGGAGCCAAATTATATACATAGGAAAGAATTAATATACTCAACTTTCCAAAGAATGAAGATGCTGGAGATTTCATGATTATTATTCCGATAACTTGCGATAACACCGGGATAACATTGGGAAAACACTTAGTCATATCGGCTACAAGTAAAGGAATGGTGGCCGGTAGTAGTGCGGATAGGAGGTCAACCAGGTACCTAGATAGGCACCCCCTTCTTTCGCCACTCTTCCCCCTCAAAAAGATAAATCTATTTGGGGTAAGATTGCTATGTATCGTATCTAAAAATACGTCCCATGATTTTATGCGACATCCTTAAAGTTATATTATGGATGAATCGCGCCAGGAATTAGAATTCTGGAAACCTTCGGTTCATTTCTCTGGGAGTATCACTGTAGCAAATATCCCTTAGAAAGGCTACATAAAGGAACCTTCCATCAGGACGGCATTGCCGAGCCCAAATATGACTTTGTATTCTACTTTTGAAATAAAGGATAGATTAGAAATAGGCCTATACGAGGTTAATTCTTGATAATTTAGAGCACTTTTTAGAACCGATGTGACTAGAGCCATTTTCTTAGATTTAGGAAACTTACACTCATCGATGCTTGTATTTGCTATTCTCATAATTATATCAGCTAGACTAGAAAACGGATTTTGAGCAAAGCAAAAAATCTATTTTTGGGTGATATGGCCATGTCTTCCTGATGGATGGTTCCTTTAGGTACCTTTCTAAGGGATATTTGGCTACAGTGATACTCCCAGAGAATTGACCACAGGTCTCCAGAATTCTAACTCCTGGCGCGAGTATCCTTAATATAACTTTTAAGGATATGGCATAATATCAGGGGACGTATTTCTTGATACGACACATAGCAATCTTCACCCCGAATAGAGTTTTCGCCTTGAGGGGGAAGAGTGGCGAGATTGAAGGGGAGCCGTTATCAAGGTTACCTGGTGGATCCCCTCCCCGTACTACTATGGCGTAACTATTCCTTGCTGCATTTAAGCATGGATAGCCGCAGATAGAGTAGTCTCGGGTGGGGTCTTTCATTACATAGTTGTATACTCCTTTTCGAAAGAAGGGAGGGTCCATCAGGACGACATGACCATATCACCCTAAAATAGATCTTTTGCTTTGCTCAAAATCCGTTTTTTGGGCTCAGCCATGTCGTCCTGATGGAAGTATACCAGAGAATTACTTGAAAGTACTATATCTGTGGAATTGTGTAAGTGCCTTTACTTTGAAAGAGTTCCTTATATGGTCTCCTAGACCTTTATATATGACATTACCATTATTTGTCATATCCACTAAGCTTGGAACTAGCTTAGAGCTTCCTGCCCCCTGCAGGGAAAGTGTCAACTTCGACTATAAGGATTCAAAGTTTATATCTCCATAGGGACGGACGATAAATCTCAGAGATTACCTTTTATCCCTCGGAAATCTGTACTCTGATTTCAAGTTGGGCCCTTCTAGAGTTTAATTAAAACTCTAGTATACTTTATTCGTCTGTAACTGAGATAGCAGCAATAACAAACAAATACGTTCAGTATTTTACCTTGTAATTAGATTATCAATTGTAGTTACAATCAGGTATGAATCTGATCTGGCCTTTGAAAACACATCAGGGTCCATATTTTCTCCTTTTGGGAAAAATATGTAATTTCATCGAAATGATGCCACTCAGTGGAGATGTGAAACCAAATCTGACTGATTTGTACAGATTTTGGGAATGCCTGAACACCGTGACGCAACGTTCGTTCAGCACTTGTGTTATCGGTCAGATATGCACCTATATGGAACATTGTGTTATCATCGTTGTGATTTGCACTCGAGGGTAAATGTACCCATGCACCCGATGCACTGGAAAGTCCCAAAGCAGTTCAATGTTCATCGCAGGCTTAGACAACGGGTTTCTTAAACTACCCACCACCAGGATTCAGTTCTCCCTCTTCTGTGAACTGAATATGCCCTGTATCCCTGATAGGCCAATATTTCAATAACTCTAGCCCCTGAGGCTATTGCAAACAGAAAATTGACTTTCCGTGTTAGCTCTTCTAGAGTACAATCCTCATTGTACAGGTTCGAAGCATAGTGCAAGACTTGACCAAAGCCCATGTAATGGGATTTGGAGGGGTTGTCAGCTTGGGTCTAGTGCATGCTTAGGTACCTTAAAAGGGGTTCGCTTATGGGGTTCGTCTCAAAGGCGTATAGAAGAGGTCTAGTCAGGGCCGACTTACATGTGGTTATCGTAGTGGAAGTCAGGCCTCGTTCAAGTAGGTAAAAGAAGAAAGGGAGACGGAAACCTGTTGAAGTTTCTGTTGGTCGTTTTTTCTGTTGTTCCCCTTATATTCACGAGGGTTACCCCTTTCTTCCAAGACAATCCACATTGTCTCCTGGTTGGAGTTGACTTGTACTCTACAATGAAGTCGGCCACATTCTTTAAGATCCCAACCTTTGTTCGCTGTTAGGGCGAAAAAATCATGAGATGCAGGTTGTTGGTTCTCGAGGATGAAATGTAACAGCCGACTTCTGCACCAGTTTGGACAAAACTGGGTATGGCAGAGGACTTTTAGCAGGAGATTGGATGGTGGAAACAGATAAATTCGATTCCATCCATTCCAGTCGAGAGACATGACGTCTATTGCTTCCGCTTAAGGTTCTCATAAGGGGCTACATAACAAGGTAGTTTCTTGTTGTCACTCGTTGTCAAGAGGTAAATCTGCAGCTTTGGGACTTCATCGAAAATAAAGGAGAATGAGTCTGCGTCTAGGGACCATTCTTACTCTATCGGCTTTCGCCTGGATAGAGCATCCGCCGTCACATCGCGGAACCTTTGAAGTTGAACTGCTTGATAAATGCCATCTCTTCCTTACCAGGCGGAAGATGGCTAACATGATGTGGTTGATGTGAGGTGAACTCGAGCCTTGTCGATTAGACATATTACTATCACCTCGTTGTTGAGAGCCAATTAAATGTGGACTGTTCTATGAGGGGATAGTCTCCTCAACGTCAGGAGGACTGTCATAATCTCCAAGATGTTGATGCGTATCACCACTGATGTTTGTGGTGGTTGCAAGAAATGTCTGTGCTAGGCTCTTATTCGTTGACCACGGCCTTAATCAAGTCGGTGTCAACCTTCTTGATCTTTTCGAGCGTTTGATGCGTATCTTCTCCAGACTTCTGGCGCATCCTTTGGCTGTACTTCTAGCATCGGGCCTATCACTACTGCGAACCGGAGAGAGCCCAGTGCACTTTCCTGTTGACATTTTGAAATCCTCTTGTGTTGGATTAGTCTCTTGACAGATGCTGCTATTTCTCTCCTCTTCTTTGATAGAATGGAGAGGTGGTGTGATGGATTCCTAACCATTGAAACTTGTGAGCTGGAGAAAGGCGAGACTTCTAGCTACTGATCTTGAGACACAGGTGTTCCAGGAACTGGATCACCTTTCCGGCTGCTAGCAATCAAGTAGCCTTGGATGCTGCCCACACCCGCCAATCGACCAGTTATGCTACTACCATTACTCCTTCGTAGCGTAGGTGCTGGACGATCGTGTCCGTTAGCTTTACGAATACCTTTGTGGCTACGTTCAGTCCAAAGGGCATGGCTGCAAAGACAAATTTCGTCTTTTGTAGCCTGAATCCTAGGTAAGAGGAGAGGGCGGGGGACTGACTGGTAGGTGCCAGTAAGCAACTGCCAGGTCTATTGAGACTGTATACACCCCTTTGGTAGAAGGGTCCTTATGTGTTGCACCGTAAGCATCCGGAACTTGTTCCCGATGAACTTGTTGAGTGAAGATAAGTTTAGAATGACTCTAGGTTTGTCTGAGTCTTTCTTGTTCAGGAGTTTTGAGGTATATTCTTCCAATAAGGGGGAAGTGTTGGAAGAATTTTGGAAAGGGGGATTTTGTTCCATTTCCAACCAAGTCCATTCGTAATTTGGCTGTGAACCCAGGGATCGAAGGTCCAATGATCCCAAAAGTGGAAAAGTCTACCTCCTACCTGGAACCTCTCATTGTTTAGAGGTTCCTGAGGATATGTTTCCCTGACCACGTCCTCCTCCACCCTTGGGGGATTTCCAGAGGATCCTCTTTTGGGGCCCTTACCTTTGTAGGGCCGAAAAGTGGTCGAGTGCCTTTCAAAGCCAGGATTAAATACAGGTAACTGGCTACCAGCTGATGAGAGACCATCTGGAGGGTGGTTTACAGCTGGACTACCATTTGAGGCACCGTGGTCATGGTCACGGTCGGAAATGTGCAGTTCTAATGATGATTTCCTCTTTGAGGACATGACCCACTTTTGGAGCAGGTTTGTACTCTCTGTGGTGGCTTTGGTAATGACTTCTTGGACCACTTCCAGTGAGAAAGGGTCTAGGCCCTAGATACATGATAAAATCAGTTTTCTGGGGCGTTATTGAAGTCCTGCACACATTTCTAAGCAGTTCTGATGAGACAGGGAGGCGGTAAGACTATCTTTCATCTCCTGTTCCCTTCTCAAAGGATGGTCTGGCAACTTTGGAAGGTTCTCATTAAACTGCTAGCCTGCTATCTCCAAATCCAATCTCGAGACGGAGAAGGTTAGATGTACCTCTTTCCACTCCTCTTCGCAGGTGGGCGCAGCTAGAGATAATGGTTTGTATTTCTCTAGGATTGGGCAGGTTTTTCCCTCTTTGACTGCTCTCATAACAGAGTCTAGGGCTTTCTCTGAAAGGGGGAAGGCTCAGGAGGAAGGAGCAATAAAGGTTGGATGCTTCTTGCTCAATGCTGAGACTTTGGAATTAGTATATCCGGCCCCTTTCCGGGTCTTGGTAAGGATGGCTTGAGTCTTGTCATGTTCGAAGACAATGACTTCCTTCGCTATAGTCTCCTCACGGGATGTAGGTTCATCTCGCAGTCTCACATAGCAATCTGGGTACGCTGAAAGCTGGGCCAGAATTGAAGCTTTTCAAGGGGATTGGACCCCAACTTCTAGGAGATATAAAGCTTCCCAATCAACATGGGCATGTGTTCCGTCTACCTCCAGGGGCTGGTTCGGAGCAGTGAGGGAGGTCAGATATTTTAAGGGGCTTAGCGGAGCCCCTGGAAGCGCCCAGGGTATTTCCTTCCCTGTACCTCTCTCTTCATCTCTTTGAGATCTTGCTTATTCTCCTCTCGTTCCTTCCGGAACAGGAACAGTGTCAGCGTCTGCTGGATCGACTCTAGAGCGTTTCGCTCCTGCTGACCTGTCTAGCCAGTTGGGGAGCTGGGTTTGAAGAGGTTGAGGGCATAAGTTGATATGCCAGCACAGTGAGCTGAGGGACCTCAGTCACCGTCAAAACGGATCCTTCTTCCTCCGTGGGTGATTGAACCACTCCTTATTTAGGGCCTTCTAGCAGTAGGTCCTGTCTGGTGTCAGTGGACACCTCTGACATCCTATCTTGGTGGATGTCTAAGCTTTGCAGTGTCTGTTGATATCTGTGTCCACTGTCCGTTGTATAGAGGGATGCTGGGCATGTGCCTGAGGCACAAACGTATTCGATTGAGCCTCAGGGAACAGTAGGCACTACAAAGATTTGTTAGGTAGGTAAGGTCCCGGAGAGTTCTTCTGGAAGCCTCATACGCACCTTTGGTGGGTTTTCCTTGCTGTATCCCTTGACTCCGTAGTGTCAAGGATATCTTTTACAAAGCCGTCGATCAGCAAGGTCAGGCAATTGGAGCGACCTTCCGGGTCCCAAAACCTCAGGGATCCAGATACGATGCAGCAGGGGCATAAAACCTGTACATCGTATGCCCACAAAAGTCCTTACTCTTGTGGTTGCAGAATATAATTGTACACTTCGCCATTGGCTCCTCCTGTAAGGGAGAAAGAAGGGTGAATGAGTACAGTACTAGATTGTTTATATCATTGATATATCTTTAAAATACGGGTCCCAGTACCTCAGGGATCCGGGTACGATGCAGCAGGGGGCATGAGACCTGCACATCTTGTGGCCACAAAAGTCCCTATTTTGTGGTTGCAGAACAGGACTGCACACTTCACCTTAGGTTCCTCCTGTAAGGATAGAAAGAGTGAAATGAGTATAGGGTAATTTATCTCACTGATAAATATACACATGCATGAATAGTATGCTTTACTATTATTTATCATAGCTTAGGATTGTAAGTTAGAAAAGAAGTAGAAAAGACACATGTCTTTGTTTCCCTTCCAGGCAATTGCTGTGACCTATAATATTAATATTTTTATTTTCCTTATAAGGGAAATTACAGAGTGGAATAACTATCGTACGTAGAGCTGGAGTCAGTGGATACTAACAGTAACTCCACCACTTGTAAAATATTTTTTGGGCTCAGGCCATGTCGTCGTGATGGAAGTTCCTTCAAAGGTAGCTTCCTAGGTATATTTGACTACAGTGATATATCCCAGAGAATTTACCAAAGGTATCCAGAATTCTAACTCCTGGAGCGAATATCCCTTAAAATTTTACGAAGGGATATCGCGTAATATCAGAGGACGTATTCTTGACACGTCTCATGGCTATCTACACCCCCAATAGAGCTTTCACTACGAGGGGAAAGAGAGGCAAGAATAAGGTGAGTCGTTCCAGAGACATCGCTCTCGACGAGTCACTACTGCTCTGCAAATAGTGCGCCTGTCCGCCACCGCGAGGCGCCACTGTCATTCTTTCGCTTGTAGCTTCGATAGACCGGTGTTTTTCCCAGTTCTTTCGTGCTATTTTGGAGTTTTTTGGAGTTATGATGTCTTCCCCAGCCTCATCAGCTTCTGGAAAGTTAAGTAATATCTTTATCTTGTGTAAATGTAAGCTCTTGCCAGTTTTGCTTTTCGATTGAGATCGTAATTAACGTAACAAGAGCTGTTGCCAGCCGGATGGCGTCAGTGACGCGGTCGTTCTTTTGTTCATTTATTTAGCCAGAACGACCCTTTCACAGCATTTATACGCTTTAATAACTTTAGCTATTTAGATTTTTAGCTAGGGATTCTTATATTATGTCTTTGTTGTCGTGAATTTGGCTATTATGAATGAGCCTCACGAGTGCTAGGCTTCCTAGCCTAGGCACCCTCACACTTCATGCATGATATAACCTTCCTGGTAAACTTTTATTGAAGCACAGGCAATATTTTACACATTTATGATATTACTTAATTATGCTTTCCTCTTCCAAGATAGTATACAGAGAGTTTCGGTGATCGATTCTCAATGCTCCTAGGCTAATAGCCTAGGGGCTTTAGTATACTTTCATACATGTCCCCATTGCTCTTGTATTGCCTTTTAAGTGGAGACTGAGCCCTCCTATACCTTTTAAGTCGATACCAATCTCCTAGGAGATTTAAGAGCAATCCCCTTCCCTCTGATTAGCCTAGGCTATTCTCAGTTTTCTTTGCTGTGAACCAAGTTCTGGCAAAGTTTTACTGAGACGTTCCGTTTTCTTCCTCCTAACCACTGAGTCGGTTTTGAGTTTAGGACGGGACATCAGAGTATCAGTCTGTATTAGGCATCTCCCTGTCTTGGTGAAATGATTTCCCAGGTCAGGTTAAGCTGCTCTTTCAGGAGGCTAGACCTCCCTAGGCCATACTTGGGAGTTTTGTATGACAATTCCCCCTTCCCTGGCCTAGCAGACAGTCCTGTGCTGGTAGACCCTAGACCGAAGAAAGGATTTCTTCATTGCCTAGGGTCCCTGATACGAGATTCTGCTCTCCTGCGAGTCGGTGTCTCCTCTCCCTTGACTAACCCAACCTGGGGAAATGACTTCCCCTACCTGAGGTTACTTTACGAGACCAGAATCCTTTAGGTTGGGTAGTGCCTTCGGACATTACCTTACCTATAGGACACCTACCCCCTCCCCGCTATCCCTTTCGTGTTGAATGATCCAACACCCTCCTGGCCGTCGTTCTACAGTGACCCTAGGGTTCTTGTAGGACTGGCCTGAGGTTCCCCGTCTGCTGCCGGCTAGGCCGGCTGCCGGCGAGTATCCTCATATTCTTTAGAGTGTTCATCGGTCCTCCCTTGGACTGCCTTCCATATCCCTCATGACTGGGATATGGTTGGGTGGAAGCCCGAATTTAATTCCCCCTTCCACTTGAACCCTCCTTCTGGATACAGGTCGGCAAGACTGAACCCTTGCCTTCCTCCATCCTTTCTTTCTCTCGTACTTTCATACTGGGCCAAAGACATTGGACATTTTGGTACCAACTGCCGGCCGCTGAATTGCCAGCCGGCAGTCGGCCACCCATTCCTGGTCCTCTTCCGCCGACTGCCTTGGGTCCCCTTGATGGAAGGATCCTCGGCTGCCGGCCGGCAGAGCCACCGCCGGCTGGCAGTATCACCGCCGGCCGGCAGTATCACTGCCGGCCGGCAGATCCGCCGCCGCCGGCAGAGACCGCCGCCCCCGGCAGAGACCGCCGCCGCCGGCAGAGACCGCCGGCAGCCGGCAGATACTGCTGCCGGCCAGCAGTGCCGCCGCCGCCGGGAGCCGGCGGGGCCGTTCCCGGCCGGCAGAGCCGTTGCCGGCAGCCTATCACTCAATGTTAGGAAGACAATACTTGCCTTCAATAGCCCAGAATAGGCCGGCATGTGCCGGCCTGCCCGGCAGACGCCGGCAGGCCCGGCAGGTTCCGCCAGGCCTGACAAGTCTGACAACTTGTTGCCAAACAGTCAGTGCTGTAGCCCAAAGTTTTTCCAACCCACAAGGTGCTTCATGGGCAGCCTATTGTGAGACCATCACATATAAGAGAGCGATTCTCTCTTCCTTTAATGGTTATGATCCATTATTGTCCTTAATCCCCATTATTGAAACAGGAAGATTGTGTTAAGATACACTTATATCATAGGATATCATCTTCCCCTAAAGATTCTTAAGAATTCTGCTTTCAATATTGGAGGAGGTCATAGCAATTGGCTGGACAGGAAACACATGTAGGTGTCTTTCCTACTTATAGCTTACTCTATCCAAGCTAATATAACATATTATGTATGTTTAAATTTGAGAATTTCACCGAATACTAATAGACTTTTCCTTTCTTTACAGGAGCATCCCGAGTGCGGGAATAGTTTTTGCAGGGTCCGCAGTAAGAACTTCTGCGGCCACGACATGTGCAGGGCCCATGCTAGCTGCGCTGTCACCAAGGGGGCTCTCAAGTATTGGGACCCGCAGGTATGTACCGTTTGTGACAACCTAGTAAAAGAGGCTTTTGATGACCAAAGGTCCACTGAGTCAAGGGACGCAGCAAGGGAGAAGCTGCGTAAATGGGTCAGGGGTTTCCATAAGAATACTTCTGGCCCATACCTTCCTAACGAAAGGATGAGGGCGTGTCTTTTCCCTAGGGCATCTTCGGATGCGGTTATTCCCCAGGCTCAACCTGAGATTCCCCTTGTTCAGATTCCGGTAGAATCTGAAGTTTCGGATGCCTTGGAGAACATCCAACTTGAGGACAACATGTCAGTTGTCTCAGAGGAGACTGAGAACAATCTCCTAGTGGAGGAGTTGGATCAGGCGGATGAAGTTCCACCTGAACCACAAACTGAGAAAGCCGATACGATTTTGGTGTCATCGGCCACAGGGAATGAGCCGGTGCCTTCTACTTCCTCCACTGCGCCCCAACTGGATTCGATTACGAGTACTTTGCACTCATTGCTGTCCATGGTGCAAGACATGCAACAGAAATCGACTGAGAAGGAGGCCTCTTTTCGGACCGAAATACATCAACTGGTTGCGGCACGTTTGGCTCCAAAGAAGCTAAACGTTAAGAATCTCCCTGCTTTTTAACCCTTGGAGGTACGCAGAGCACATGCCCATGTCAGGCGGGAAGATCTTCCTCTCGGATAAACTGGGTACTGTCCCAGTAGAGGAAATTGAATTCTGGCCCAGCAAAGGGGCCTACCCGGATTGCTAAATCCATCTCAGGACGGAACCCGCATCCAAAGAGGAGACAGAGCCCAAGGAAATGATTGTCCTTGAACTCTCTAAGGCTCAGGCCTTATTTACCACCACCTTAAAGGAGAGGGACTATACTAGCTCTAAGGTACCGGCTCTCAGCAAGAAGCACCCGTCCTTCATTGCTGATCCTCAACGTGCCTTTCCCTTTATGGACAAAGGGCTCAAGGCAGTCGAGGCAGGGAAACCGTGCCCTACACTGGAAGAGTGTAGACCCTTCTCCCTTGCCTTCCCATCAGACGATGCGAACTGGAAGGATGACCACAACACCTTCACATTCTGGAAGCTGAAGGCAGATATTGCCGGACGACAGTTCGACGAAGACCTCCCCAAGCTGTCGGACTTTCTCCTGCGTAGAGAGCAGGAGACAAAAGAACGCTTAGCCACTTCCTTGTCTCTACAGACTGGCCTGGAGACAATGGCAAGCATCCCAGATAAACCAGACATGTACATGGTCTTCGCCAAAGCCCATCTGGCGACGGTGACTAAAGACCTGTACAACTTTATTAAAGACAGAAGGGCTTGCAGAGAGTTCGTGTTCGCCTCGGCTGCGGTGAGGCACGAACCCAGGAAGCTGATAGCTTCAAACATCTGGGGAAAAGACCTCTTCCCAAGTGAAGTGGTCAAAGAGGTCGTGGACAAAGCCGCCACTGAAATCAGGAACCTCCTTTCCAAATGGGGCTTGTCCGCCAAAAGGAAATCTTCAGCTGACGAGGGTCCCCAGCCGAAGAATAGATCAAAACGACCTAGAGTGCCCTCTCGGCCTAAGCAACAACAGCAGCTTCCCGTGGCCACGGTGCCCCAGACGGTGGCACAACCACCCACCACCTTTCAACTGGTGCCCCAAACCCTGGCGACTCAGTCACCAGTGTTTGAAAGGCAGTCTACGACCTTTCGGCCGAAGTCTCGAGGATCCTTTCGAGGCTCCTCCAGACGCCCCTCCAGAAGTAGGGGCAACAGGGGTGGACGTGGCCAAGGAGGTAAATCCTCCTCCCAGCACTCAAAGTGAGATGCTACCGGTAGGAGGGAGACTCTTCTACTTCCGGGATCGTTGGACCTTCGATCCCTGGGCCCACAGCCTAATCAAGAACGGATTATGGTGGAGTTGGAGCTCAACTCTACCAACCTTCCCTCAATTCTTCCAACACTCAACCCTCATATTGGAAGAATATGTTCAGGAACTCTTGAACAAAAGAGTTATACGGAAGAAGTCCGTCAGATTCCAAGGAAGGCTATTTTGTGTTCCGAAGAAGGACTCGGAAAAGCTCAGAGTAATTCTGGACTTGTCACCACTCAACAAGTTCATAGTGAACTACAAGTTCAAAATGCTGACGCTTCAACACATCAGGACCCTGTTGCCCAAACGGGCATACACAGTCTCCATAGACATGACGGATGCCTACTGGCACGTTCCGATCAGCCATCAAGTTTCCCCCTACCTGGGATTTAAACTACAAAGAAGACAGTATGTCTTCAGAGCCATGCCCTTCGGACTAAACATAGCTCCAAGGGTATTCACCAAGCTTGCGAATGCAGTCATTCATCAACTACGCCTAAAAGGAATCCAGGTGGTAGCCTATCTGGACGACTGGCTGGTGTGGGCAGCATCCGAAGAAGAATGCAGGCAAGCCTCCATGGAAGTGATCCAGTTCCTGGAACACTTGGGATTCAAGATCAACTTGGAAAAATCCCGACTGTCTCCAGCTCAGAAGTTTCAGTGGCTGGCGTCCACTGGAACTTGCAGTCACACTGCCTTTCTATTCCATCACAGAAACGGAAAGAGATAGCGGGATCTGTCAGAAGCCTTCTTCGATCCGCAAGGATATCAAGAACGCAACAGGAGAGAGTGTTGGGGTCTCTCCAGTTCACCTCAGTGACAGATCCAGTATTGAGAGCACAATTAAAAGATGCATCAGGGGTCTGGAGAAAATACGCATCAAACGCTCGAAGAGATCTAAAAAGACCAACACCAAATTGTCTGCGATCCCTACTCAAGCCATGGTCGGAGGCCAAGAACCTAAAGAACAAGGTTCCCTTACAACCACCTCCACCGTCAGTCACCGTTCACACGGATGCCTTGAAAGACGGGTGGGGAGGTCACTCTCACCATCGGAAAGTCCAAGGAACCTGGTCTCCCCTCTTCAAAACCTTCCACATAAACTTCCTGGAAGCCATGGCAGTTTTTCTTTCCCTAAAGAAACTGAAACTCCGCTGCTCAATCCACATCCGTCTGGTTCTAGACAGCGAAGTCATAATGAGATGCCTAAATCGAAAGGGCTCGAGATCGCCTCACATAAATCAAGTGATACTAGCCATCCTCCGCTTAGCGGAGAAGAAGAGATGGCACTTGTCAGCAGTCCACCTTCAAGGGTTCCGCAATATGACAGCGGACGCTCTATCTAGAACCAAACCGATAGAGTCAGAATGGTCCCTAGACACAAGATCGTTCTCCTTCATCTTACGCAAGTCCCAGGACTGCAGATAGACCTCTTCGCAACGAGCGACAACAAGAAGCTACCCCGGTATGTAGCCCCGTACGAGGATCCTCTAGCGGAAGCAATGGATGCAATGTCCATAGATTGGAACAGATGGTCCAAGATCTACCTATTCCCTCCAACCAACCTTCTGCTGAAAGTCCTCGACAAGCTGAGATCCTTTCGGGGGACGGCAGCAATAGTGGCCCACAAGTGGCCCAACAGCGTTTGGTTCCCCCTGGTAATGGAACTACGCCTGAAACTGATCCCATTGCCGGACCCAGTTCTGACTCAGCAAGTGTAGAAATTGACTGTCTCAGCTTCATCAGTGAAAACCCAGAACCTTCATCTCATGATTTTCTCGCCTTAGCGGTCAAGAAACGGTTTGGGATTTCTAGGGACAGTATCAACTTCCTAGAAGAATACAAGTCAAAGTCAACAAGAAGACAATATGAGTCTTCCTGGAAAAAATGGGTGGCCTTTGTCAAGGCGAAGAAACTTAAGGAGATTTCTACGGACTTCTGTTTGTCCTTCTTCATCCATCTTCATGAACAAGGTTTAGCAGCCAATACGATTACTACATGTAAATCCTCCCTGGCCAGACCAATACTTTATGCCTTCCAGGTAGACTTTTCCAACGAAATCTTCAACAAGATCCCTAAAGCCTGCGCAAAACTTCGGCCCGCAGCTCCTCCTAAGCCCATTTCATGGTCTTTGGACAAAGTTCTTCATTTAGCATCAACCCTGAATAATGAGGATTGCTCGCTGAAAGACTTGACTCAGAAGGTGATATTCTTATTTGCACTAGCCTCGGGAGCCAGAGTTAGCGAAATAGTGGCCCTCTCGAGGGATGATGGCCACATTCAGTTCACAGACAATGGAGATCTGAACCTCTTTCCGGACCCGACGTTTCTCGCCAAGAACGAGCTGCCTACTAAAAGGTAGGGTCCCTGGAGAATCTGCCCTCTGAAGGAAGAAGCATCCCTCTGCCCAGTGGAATGCCTAAAGGTCTATCTTCGTAGAACTTCAGACTTTAAGGGAGGTCAGCTTTTCAGGGGAGAGACTTCCGTTTCAACGTTATCCTTGAAACATATTAGGGCGAAAATCACCTACTTCATTCGCAGAGTGGATCCAGACAGTACACCCGCAGGTCTTGATCCGAGGAAGGTTGCCTCGTCTCTGAATTTTTTCCAAACGATGTCGTTTGAAAGTCTTCGTGCTTATACTGGATGGAAGTCCTCGAGGGTCTTCTTCAAGCACTACGCGAAGCAATTACAAGAAATTAAGTTTCATGTGGTGGTGGCGGGCAGTGTGATAAAACCCGCTGCTTGATTACTGTGAAAAACAGTGCACTATTGGGGACTTATAGTGAAGGGTGTACACGATAGACTCGTAAGACATATCATGTTGAGTTTTGTGTTTAAGTGATAACACTATAGACTGTTCTCCCTACACAGGTGACATTAAGCATAATAAACTGACACAAGTGCCCGGCATTCTTATATGCACAGTGTTTTTAGTAACAACAGATTGTATAGCGAAACTGCATATTTCCCTTGAGTGGCTAATGTTTTCCTTTTCAGGCAAACCCTTTTTATACTGTTATTACTGTTTATGCTTGTATGTAGAATTATTCAACATACATTGTAATTGTTTACATCCATGATTTCTATTTTGTAATAAACAATAGAACGAATATTTGCGTCTCTTTCGCCCCAAATATTTATTTAAATGTATAAGTCAGAGCATCCTTGACTCTTTTGATATTTAAGTCAATACCAGAACTAATATTTATGGTGTTCCAGGCAAACAGGTAAGATCTTGTTGTACTAGACTGTTCATTTTACTGCTTAAAGTGTTCCTACACATACATAAACCTGTCCGTCTCTTCACGACAGACCCGGGAGCTACAGTAATCTGCCCAAACCAATCCCATCCTAGTACAGACTATGCTTTACGTATATGTTGACACTAATATACAAACTGTTTGCTAGATTGTTCCCTGAACTCACAATCCTCGGTTTTTTTCCTCAAGTCTACCCAGACTCTTCCCTGTAGGGGGCAGGAAGCACTGAGATATTTTTTGATCAGCTGATCGATGTATAACGGTAACATCAAGTGTCTCTAGGTCTAAAGACCGAAGAGGAAAGATTTAGCTCGAGATGAACGGCACTATTGGAAATCCACAGACACATTAATGCTCTGGTACACTTCCATCACGACGACATGGCCTGAGCCCAAAAAACGGATTTTGAGCGTAGCGAAAAATCTATTTTTGGGACAAAAGGATAATGAATCCCTCCCTATAGTACTGTATCTGCAACACCTACAAAGCTACAAAGAATGACGGTGGCGCCTCGCGGTGGCGGACAGGCGCACTATTTGCAGAGCAGTAATGACTTGTCGAGAGCGATGTCTCTGGAACGACTCACCTTATTCTTGCCTCTCTTTCCCCTCGTAGTGAAAGCTCTATTGGGGGTGTAGATAGCCATGAGACGTGTCAAGAATACGTCCTCTGATATTACGCGATATCCCTTCGTAAAATTTTAAGGGATATTCGCTCCAGGAGTTAGAATTCTGGATACCTTTGGTAAATTCTCTGGGATATATCACTGTAGTCAAATATACCTAGGAAGCTACCTTTGAAGGAACTTCCATCAGGACGACATGGCTACCTCACCCAAAAATAGATTTTTCGCTACGCTCAAAATCCGTTAATACTGATAGGTAATCATTGGTGTTCCAATGATCTAGGATTCATCAGAATGTTGAAAGAATACTTCACCTCAACATATTTTAAAACGATCTCAGCAATGGACTGTGAAAGGATACACAGAGTATATAGAAAATTTCATACTACTGTATCATTATATACTGTAGTTTTCTAACTGCTGTATTGTTATACTGCAGGAATACTGGCTACTGTATTGTCTTATACTGTAGTTTTGCTGGTATGCTACCAGGTTAGGCTAGTACCTGGCAGCACTAGCTGACAGAGAGAGAGAGAAAGAATGGAAAGAAGTACTACCGTAATACTATAGTTTAGTACAATAATTAGGGGTGTAGGGACTACTGTCTCTACTGCCTTCTTTCCAGAATGTGGATTCAAATGGAAGGGGAGGAATACATTGATTCTAGCTTCCATCCAGCCACAATTTCTGTTGCCGGCTGTACTGCCGGTTACAGGGATTGTGGATGGCAGTCCAAGAGAGGACTGAAGAATACTGAAAAGTATAATGGGTTTCCCACCGGCAGCCGCCAGGGGCGGCTCAACCTTTCCCGGAGCTTAGCTTCCGTTAGGGAGATGGTCGAAGCGGCAGCCTAACCACCTTTGTAGGAGCCAGGCCGGTAACCCAGTCAGCGGGGTGATTGTAGAATACCGGCCACAGGAATCGTAACGGCTAGGCCTTCTCTAGAGGAGAGAAGGGGAAGGGAATTGGTCTTATATTTTACAGAGAAAGGTGGCAGCAGGTATGCCTCCTACTTTCGGCTGTAAGTCAAGGAAACTTGGTTTTCTATACCAGCGCCGTCTTGGGCGGCAGGGGAATAACAATTCCCCAACCTGAGACATTGCCGGATATAAGATATGTCTTCTAGTCTACAAGGGAGAAAGGTGGCGGCAATTTTACCACCCACTTTCGGTTGTGGACTAAGGAAGCCGAACTTCCTATGCTGGCAACGATGTAACCGGTAGGGGAACCTATTGGTACCATTGTCGGCAACAAGACAGAATACCCTGAGTTACTGTCATATTCCAAAGCCAGGATACTCGCCGGCAAAGAAGATTGACAGAAAACACTATCCAAGTCAAGTCAGAGTACACTACTCGATGGCGATGACAGAAGATAGGGTTGTCGCCGGGGCTGGCGGCACTCAGGGGGGAAGGAAAGGTTTAACCTCATTTCTCTAAAAGAGAAGCGTATCGAATTATACTAATAATTCTAGGAGATATTTATCTCCGATACAAGAGGTTAAACGGGGAATAACGTTATTAAAGTAAACTAAAACGAGTTAGGTTAACCTAACCCGAGTCGGGGATCTCGGCTACGCTAGTACCACCGAAGCCCTATCGTCAACGATAGAAACGTTATTAGGAAAAGGAAATATTGAAAGGAAGGGTTTATCCTCATTTCTCTAAAAGAGAAGCGTATCGAATCATAAGAGTAATTCTAGGAGATATGTATATCTCCAACTAAATTAATAAAAGCAATACAAGAGGTTAAGCGGGGGATAACGTTACTAAAGTCTACTAAAACGAGTTAGGCCAACCTAACCCGAGTCGGGCTCTCGGCTACGCTAGTACCACCGAGGCCTTATCGTAAACGATAGAAACCTTTAATAGGAAGAGGAAATATTACATGTGTAAAGCTTATCTTCACTAGTATAATTTTGCCTAAACAGCTAAAACTTCTTTATAGCTAATTACCGGGAACGTCGTACTACTAACTAAATAAAGCACTTATTGCGTATGACAGGGGTCTTAAAATGGCCGCCTCCGAGGATGGCAGTGCTCCGCTTAACACACCTAAATTATGTTAATTTAACTGTGAGAAGGGAGCCAAAAATTATACACAAGAAAGATTAAATACTCAACTTTCAAGAGGATGAAGATGCTGGAGATTGCATGGTAATATTCCTTAAAAAGAGTAACAACACCGAGAGCAAGTGGGAGAAACACTATGCAGAAATGGCTACTTTTAAAGGAATAGTTATGCCATAGTAGTACGGGAGGGGATCCACTGGGTAACCTTGATAACGGCTCCCCTTCAAACTCGCCACTCTTCCACCTCAAGGCAAAAACTCTATTCGGGGTGAAGATTGCTGTGTCGTATCAAGAGATACGTCCCTTGATATTATGCGATATCCTTAAAAGTTATATTAAGGATACTCACGCCAGAAGTTATAATTCTGGAGACATGTGGTCAATTCTCTGGGAGTATCACTGTAGCTAAATATCCCTTAGAAAGCTACCTAAAGGAACCTTCCATCAGGATGACATGGCTGAGCCCAAAAAAGTTTATTTCTCCAGTTACTTCAGATATTGGCTAGGATCGATTGCACAGTTTTTTTCTTTGCTCTCTTGATTATCTTGGTGATATATTCTTGTGTTATATTATTGAATCTCGTTAATTTTTATCCGTGTATCTGGTGTAGCACTAATCTGATGTTGAATATTTGAAAATTACCTAGTTAGATTTCCTATTTAGTTTTTAAAGAATATTAGAAAATTATTTGCTAGTTCCTGGTCACTGTACCCTCCTGGTAGCCTTTTTTCATTTACATTTCCCATTATACCATTTAGGAGACGATATAACTTTTTATGTCTGTTGCTGCTTCGCGGATCTTTCTCTTATAGTATTTGCATTTTTTCCTTCTTAGTAGGCACAGTATTTATATTGGCACACTGCACTTTTGTATTCTACCCATGTACTTTCAGTTTTTAACCAATTCCACTTTCTTTACATTTTTTCCCTCTTCTTCTTTTAAGTCTCTCCATCAAACCATGGAGATCGGTCTTTAACAATTGTCTTTTCCACCAGTGGACGCATGGTATCATATTCACATCAGCTCACCTTATTATGTATGGTCATAAAGAGTCAACATATGTATCGCCCAGCAAACGTCGGTTATCATGATCGCAGGGAATGCTGATAGCATCATTTATTTTCTTTGTAACTTCTTCAATAAATATAAAAGGAGAGATGTTTGATTTATGCCTAAAGTTTATTTTCTTCACCACTGGTGTTTCTGTAGAGGTAGTGTAAATGTAATAAGTTAGGGCACTGGAGAGATAGTGCATTTCTCTTCTACATTTATATCAGATACAATGATATTCATTCCATAACTTAAAACACGTCCAACGTATGCCCAGTCAAAATAGTTGCACAGTCAACATTATTCACCAAATTATATGATTCAGTACCTCACTAAATACTGAAGCATCAAGATTTGATGCATCATCCATCCAAAGATTGAAGTCTCCAGAAATAACTAATTTATTTTTTCATGATAATCATTTCAATGAGTAGGCTACAATGAATTCTTCAAAGATACTAATATATGTTCTCAGATGTTTGTAAACTGTTACGATGGATATATTTTTGTTTTTGTGCATAAAGTTTATATTCAAAGCTTGTTATAAAAGTTGTTTTTAACATCTTGAGATTTGAGTAACCCTTACGAATGAAGAGCCGACACCCCCACCAGACCTGCCCTCTTTCAAAATATAAAGCGAACTTTGAGCAAAGCGAAAAATCTATTTTTGGGTGAGATAGCCATGTCATCCTGATGGAAGGTTCCTTTAGGTAGCCTTTCTAAGGGATATTTGCTACAGTGGTACTCCAAGAGAAATAAACCGAAGGTTTCCAGAATTTTAACTCCTGGCACGATTCATCCTTAATATAACTTTAAGGATGTCGCATAAAATCAGGGAACATATTTTTAGATACGACACATAGCAATCTTCACCCTGAATAGATTTAATTCTTTGATGGGGAAGAGTGGCGAACGGAAGGGGAGCCGTTATCTAGGTACCCGGTGGACCTCTTATCCGTACTACTATGGGCCACCATTCCTTACTTACATTTAAGCTGGAATAGCCGCAGATAGAGTAGTTTCGGGTGGGGTCATTAAGAAAGAAGGTTGTGTCCATCAGGACGACATGGCTATCTCACCCAAAAATAGATTTTTCACTTTGCTCAAAATCCGTTTTTTGGGCTCGGCCATGTCGTCCTGATGGAAGCTTACCAGAGAATTAACTTGAAAGTACTATATCTGTGGGTTTGTGTAAGTGCCTTACATTATATGAGTTCCTTATATGGTCTGATAGACCCGTATATGACATTACCGTTATCTATCATATCCACTAAGCTTGGAACTAGCTTAGGGCTTCCTGCCCCCTGCAGGGAAAGTGTCGACTTCGACTATAAGGATTCAAAGTTGGTATATCCGTAAGAACAAAAGCGAAACTTTCTAGAGGTTACCTTTTCATGCTTTGGACATCTGTGCTATTCTAGGTTCTATTTATAGGAATAGAATAAAACTCTGGGTTTCTTTTATTTCTATCAACTGAGGATAAATAAGACGCAGCTACATTTTCTCTATTTATTTTTACAAGCAAATAAATTATAAAATGTAGATATAACAAAGTAGAAATCTAACCTTACATAGATAAACACCATGGTTATGTATATTTCTGACTTGTAAGGGAAGAATATACATATATGAATTCATTATTAATTTAATGCCACTCAAAATGAATGTGAAACCAAATATGTCTAGTTTTACTCAGATGTTGGATATGCATCAACACTGTTCAAATGTTCACACAGCACTGGTGTTATTGGTTAGATTCTGCACCTGTATATAACAGTCTATTAATCACCGTAATGATTTGTACTAGAAGGTATTGATACCTATTCACCCGATGCACTGTCGAGTCCCAAGACAGTCCACTGTTCATCGCAGCACTAAACAACGGATTTTATGACACTACCAGCCGCCACCACAAAGTGTTTTATCTCATGTACTTGCTTTGCATAATGTTTACAGAAGACTCTGGATGATTTCCATCCCGTATATGAGCGGAGCCTCTCAAAGTCCATGTGTCGAAAGAAATTCAACGAAGAAGCAACTTTCCTCGGATCTTGACGTGTGGGTGTGCTGTCAGGATCCGCTCTGCGAATAAAGTAGGTGAGCTTCGTTCTCAGTTGTCTTAGGGATAGATTCGATCCTGAGGTTTCACCTCGTAAGAGCTGTCTCTTATGTTGGTTGAATATTGTCTGGTGATTTCAGCATATTACTCCCCTGGAAATAATAATACAGTAGTTAGATGAGGATATTGTATCCCAACCTCGTAGCTGACTTGTCTTCTGGGGTGGATGGGTTATAATCAGACAGACTTCTTAATAGAATACATTTTATGTACTTATGATTACATTGCTCTGTGACTTTGGGCTTCCAAGTTCCAACAACCAACTGAGCGTCGAGCGTCTCGTAAACAATCTCAAAAACCAAAACACCAAAACAAACATAAGAGCATCACTCTCAAAAGACTTAAATCCTACTGCAGTACAAAAGTAAAAAGAATCACATCCTATCTTTGAGGTAATTAATAAATGCTTGAATCCTAATATCAAAATACATCATTTCAGTTATGTACAATGTATAACATGTTTTATCAATGCAATATGATGCAATGTTGCGCTCAATACACGTAACATTTGAGGTAATACAGTACATTATTACAATAATACATAACACTGTCCCTCCCTGAAGTCTGAAGTTCTTCGAAGACAGACTTTGAGACACTCTTCTGGGCATAGAGAGACATCTTCCTTCAGTGGGCAGATTCTCCAAGGACCCCACCTCTTGGTTGGCAGCTCGTTCTTGGCAAGAAAGGCCGGATCAGGGAAAAGATTCAGTTCTCCTGTGTCTAGGAACTGAATATGGCCTTCGTTTCTGGATAAGGCCACCATTTCACTAACTCTAGTCCCTGAGGCTATTGTTTTCATACAGTGTGTTAGACAATTCCTTAGCAATTCACCAAGTTGGTTGTTTTTTTTATCAATTTGATTTTGACATTATCGCTTTCATTGAAAAACGTAAAATTATTTTTGCTCCGAGCTTTGTATCATGCACGATCTTCCAGAACATTTGGTATTAATTAGTTATGAAGTAAGAGGGAGTTTACTATAAATCATATTTTTTGTTAATATTCTATTAGTATTTACACACAATACTTCAGTATGATGTCCAACCTCCATCTGCATCGATGACCTCACGCAAACGATTGGATATGGAATCTACAAGATTCATGCAAAGTAGCGGACGTCGACAGACACTCCCACAGATCATTGGCTTTAGTTTCTACTGGCTGGCGGGTACGCTGCTCCCCAACGTCTTATTCCCGATCCATCATAGCCCAAAGGTGTTCAATTAGATTCAAGTCGCATCCTTTCGATGGCCACTCCAAAATTTCAATTTCAGGATGACTCTGTAGCCAGTTTCTCACCACGAGGCTCTTATGGATGGGACTTTGATCGTGGACCAACTTTATTTAACCAGGAGCAGGAACTGCCATTGTCCGAACTGTTGGAAGTAATACTTGCTCCAGGATTTCAACGTATTTTTCTCCTGTGAAGCAGCCATCGATCTTGACAAATTCGTCAGGACTTTAATATCCCCACATCCATCCCCAGACTGATACTGCCACTCTGCTACTCATCGCTCGGTGATGGATGTGATTCTCCTGATAGCGTGTGTTAGGTCGCTGCCAACAATGCCTAGCTCGGGCTGCCACTGATTGAAACACCTTCTCATCAGTAAAGCTTATATTTCTCCAATAATTTTCGTCATGCGGAAGGTGTTCCAAAGAAAACCCAAAGCGACATTCCTTGTATGCGAGAGTGAGCATTCCCTTGTATTATGGGATAAGACAGCGAATCCCTGCTTCATTGAGTCTTCGTCTCAAGGTCATGGGATGGCAGTTTAACCTCAGATTTCTAGTAGGCTGAACCGACGTCCTCATAGGATGCATTTCACAGGATGTTACAATCTGGGCATCTATCCTGGGCAAGGTTGAACGTGGCCTTCCACTTCAAGGCCTTGTTTTCACGGAGGCTTCCTCTCACCGGGCGATCCACTTCCTGACCATTTTGGTGCTTCTCCCAATTCGGTGAACAATGTTCGCCACGTTCAACCCACTTTCCCACAATTCCTCGTTCACCAATCACCTCTGTGGAATTTACGTGTCCTTCAGGCATTGCTGTTATGGTAGAGTGATAAATCTATATACACAAATTTATTAGAGATGTCAACTTCATTCTCTCAAATACTGGAATAAAAGCGTTGTCTATGGAAGGATTTTCAGCCTACAACTTTTCGGAGTCCCGCGTGGCCCTGGTCAATAGCAGCAGAAGGTAGTGTGTGTAACAAGACTGGCTGCAGTGTGTCTGAAGTCACCTGCTACGAAAGGTTTACCTTTCACCACTCTGGGTATCTTCATAAACTTTGATGCAGATGGTCATGTTGATTTAAAAAGTGTCAACTCTATAATATTGTTTATAGATTAAAAGTGTTCATGACCATGGCATTTTAAATTGCATTGACAATACTCACAATTGGACTAGTAAAAAAAATATTAATTTATTAGCTCGTTTACATTGTCGTAACCTTACACCACCTATTAAACAGCCAAACAACAATCATTGAAAAGATTGTTTGATATTTATGTAATTTAGATTGCCACTTTTCGAGTAACATACACTCTTTCATATTTTGTTCCTGTTTTTATTTCTGTGCTCTTAAAATAATTCTCTGACTTTTTTCTATCTTGTTACATTATATGGAAATATTACATTCGTGGAAATAACTAAATTTTATATCATATTTTGGAAAAAAAAACAAGTATGGTCATAATTTTAGTTTCTAAAATCCCATTCAGTTGCTATACCCCATATTGTCCACCTTCGCTCAGAATGTTGGCCCAATTACACAATATGACAGATCGATGAATATTTGCACATGAAACTGTAGTATGTGGTTACTACACTAATAACGCAAATGACATAAAAAACAAAATGCCAACTTGCTTCTACAAATGTTTATTTTGATTTTACAATAGGCGACTTGCAGTATAAAACACTTCCGTACACATTTAAGCTAAAATGCTTTGTAATGACCCTTGGTTGCTCATGTCTCTTGATAAGATACGATAATATATGAGAATACCAATTCAAGAATGTAGATATCGTAAGCATAATTTTAATCTCATATTTATCTAGCATATTTCGTTAACTGCACATCTTACACGGAAACCCAGTAACGTCAAAAACAACAAAATCCTCTATCACTTTTTAACGATATCATATTATGAAGGCTTTACTCAATGCTTTAGAAAAATAAATACTTCCTATTCCTCTCTGCGCCCAACGTCCTTGCGGTGCACCATCTATTGGGTTTTCCATGACTTATTTGTTCAAAAGCTTTGGTGATTCATAGTGAGGCGATTCGTGTTCACTCTCTGGGGGTCTAAGGGAACGAACTTTTGTTCATGATAGTACATTCAGCCGATGCATTAAGTGTGGGACATATGCTTGTAGCAACACATCTAGGCAGAGCTCTTGACCCCACTTGTGCATTCCTGTTTTGTGCCATAATTGACTGATGCATTTCTGTAACTGTCTGGGAAAAAGGACGCACAGGTTGTTTGTGCATCTGCATACACAGAGAAAGATTCACACTCGCACTGGGCCTATAAGACCAATCTTTCTGTTTTTTTTGCACTTTCAATCCTCATGTAAATTTTTACTTGGAGAAAATTTACTACTTGGGCCTTTGGGTGTTACTAGTAAGCCTGAGTCGATATGGGCTCTCACTGATGAATAATATAACTCCTTTAGTGTAATAGGGAGGGAAAATACCTGATGCCCATTCACTAAATGATGCAAAGACCATGTAGGTGTGTCATCAGTGGGTAAATGATCTACATTAACAGGAGAAATCTGCATCATAGAGGAGAAATCTCCTCGTTCTCCTACATTTGAAATAAAAGCTGTTTCCCCGAACTTAGCACACTTGTCGGTGGCGATGGTGATCTGTTAGGATTTACAATCTCTGTAAGAATCCTGCTCTCGTAGGTTAATTGCTTAAGCCAGAGGGTTATAATCACTCTGAGTACTCTCCACCCCACAAAACAAATTAGGGGATAACTAATCTACAAATTCCTGTTTGATCAACTGGCTGCCATCCATTTATCATCAGTATCTCTAGAAACTCCAGTAATGAAGGATTGGACAGGGAAAATTCAGGGCTTGTCAGATAAGATTTGTTTCTTGCCCTCTTTAGAAGAAGAAACCAAGGGGAAACAATTCCTTTTTGCCTTCTTTTTATGATGGTTACTAAATTTCTTCCATTGGGAAGATGACCATTCCCTACAAATCTCTCAAGGGGAAGACATGGAACATCTCTTACCTTGACATCCAATATACAAAGGATGGGGATCAACCTCCACCCAATTCATGAAGGTGCCACAGGCATGACCTTCAAGCCCAGGAATGGTTCTCATACATACTCAAAAACACTCATGATCACACAAAGGAACTGAAAGAAAAGGCTCAAAAGCACAGTGTGGGCAGCGGTAGAGCAGGCATCCGTTCATCACAGCAACCAAGAGTGGAGTGATTATTGAGCCACAGGCTTGCACAAGCCTACCCAGTACAAGTAGAAACAGAGGGCAACTATACAATGTTGCCATAGCTACAAGATTTCCTTAATTTTGGTTGTAGCAAAACAGCAATAAGAGTAGTGTAACCCACATAAATAACAAGGGTTTGTATTCAAATAGGAATAAATAAAGCAGCCAATTAATGCACAGAACTGATACAAGTAAAGTACCATGAATCTAAACAATATCTGCCTGATGACTATTATTGGGTACCTGTGATGTTCTCACCTCTCGAAATGTCCCTTTCCATTATTCTTTCCCTTTTAACACATTCATCCTTCTATGAACCTCCCTTGAAGTTCATATTACTGCTTCTCTGAAAGCTTGGTTTATTGATATTTGCCCCTGAGATTAGGAAAATTCCCATTTTCTCTCAATAGACTAATGCCTCTAGCTTTCAGTTCAGAAGGAAAACCAGTGAAGAATAGGCTAGTTTATTGCAGTATTGCAGGGATATGATGATGATGGCATACCAGCATCTAACTCTAAGGGTGTTTTCACATTGAAGTGGTACATTGCATGTGGCATACCACGTAGAACACGTCAGTTGAAAACGAACATCCAGTAATATATGAACCCTTTCGCACAGAAGTGACGTGAAACATCAAATGTATGATGGTACTTTTGTGTGAAAGGTTTAATATATTTCTGGATGTTTGTTTTCAACTGGTGTGTTATACACATACAACGTACCCCTTTGGTATGAAAGCGGCTTAATACAACACTTGACCAATCAAGTTTTGTAGTGATGAGCTTTGAAAGCTCTTAATTTCTTGAGCTTCTTTTGTGAAAGCTCAGAAGGCCACAGAGTCTTCACTAAATGTTGGTAATTTTGATCTTATCAGCCCAGTTGCTCACCCTAACCTGATCTTTCCATTCGGGTCTATTGGCAATATAGTTCCATTCAGTAAGGGTTCTGATGGTGCACAGTGCATTACAGGTTTGAAATCCTTTCATACAGCCTCAAATTCTTTATCTACTTTAGACCATTTTACTGCAACAACCCTTATATTTCAGCAATTATAGTTGCTCTTTTAGACAACTAGATTGTGAGGGAGAAGACCCAGTTGGTAGTCTGGATCTTAAAATTCCCTGCACTCGCTGAACTTTGTATTTCATATGTGGATGGCAAGACAAATCATATGATTCCCCTAAAACTATAGTTTTAGCTACAGTTGACCGGTTGCATAATGTTTCAGATGGCAGTGTACTTCGTTTGCTTGCAAGCTCGGCCAATGGCTCATCACGGGTTAACTCTAATGGGGTAAATGGAGGTGCGAGTACTGTGCTTTTACTGACAATATGAGTCCCTTGTTAAACAAATGTACAACAGCTCCCTTACAAAGATGTAGATAATTAGGTAAAGAAAGTAACCATTAGGAAAACAAAGTAATGACTCTGTTCATTCTCTGAATAGGAAGATCTAGATGAAGAACACACAGGAAGATCACGAATGTGATTAGGAATCTTCCTTTCAAACCTTACGTAGCATTGCTGAAAAATTCTAAAATAAGTTGCTTAAAGTAAGTTCTGAAGGTGCTTATTCTTCCAAGTCCTTAGAGATAGCTACTTGCAAGACTATTTACACCACCCGGTTCTCCTATTTCATTGTATACAGAATTGACAAACAGTAAACTCTAATCAAAGAAAGGTTGGTAATTCTGGTTCTTATTTAGTGTTGAAACCTTCTTTACCTTAAAATTGTTTTGACTTGTATAAGACTAATCAGTTACCTAATACTGATCTGAATTATGATTTAATTTCCTGCCTTGAGCCCAGCATTTCTGCTAATAGACATATTCTTTAAATGCTGTGTTTGCAAGGTGGTTAATCAAGGAAATGCTGTTTGTGGGTAATAAAATAAGTGTTCTTGGAACTCTCTCCTCTGCAGATTCTATAATAGAAGTTATCAGAAAGCTGACCAAAAACATCGACCCACATAGAAGTGGGAAAAGATGTAGACAAAGAAGAAGAAGTTGTTTCTAGTCTTATAAAAGAGAAATTAACTGGCCATCAAGATTTAAATTTGATTTTGGATTAAATGGATTCTTTATATAAAAACTGTTTCTGAAAGGGCTTGGAGGCTGTAGAAGCCTTTATTGGCTTTGTGATTATGAGAAGAAAACAAAGAATGTGCCTCAATGCTGGGGAGTCTCTCTGAGGCACAGAAATATTCACTAATTTTTTCCCCTATTTCAGGTCCTGCTTTAAATGTGGATGAGTCTGATAAAGCAACTGGTCAAGCGGATACTGTGACTCAAGCTGATGCTTTGAGATCTTTTTCTAGAAATGGAAAAGTTTCTGCCTTAAAGCCAAGAGCTTCAAGCTCCTTACAATCATTGCCAAGGAATTCCTTTCATGATGTGGGAGAACATCAGGCTTCCACTCAAGTAAGCCTAGACGTTACGGAAGACTTGGCTACTGGACTCGAAGATCTTATCATAGAATGTTTCCCTGCAAATACTAGTTGGATGAAAACTTTCCCAATTCTATTACATTTAGGAAAGCCTTTTTCCTAATCCCTAGGTACTAGCTATAGTTAAAAAAGGTTAGCAGATTCTTCTATTCTCCAATCTTCCCTTGTTCAAAGGAGCCCGTTCTGCATCAGAGCTATATAGTAAATACAACAAATTGTGAACCTTCTGGAAAAAGATGTGATAAAAGAAGTCTTAAACCCTGCTCTGGAGTTTTATGAAAGGTTATTCCTAGTCCCCAAAGCTTCGGGGGTTGGAGACTAGTTCAGGACCATTCAGGAAGAGAAATCACTGGTGGCAGGAAAGATCAAAGCGGTGTTTAGCGACAATACAACAGTATTGACCTTCATCCAAAACCAAGGGAGAGACATGGTCACAATCCCTGTTCCGCATAGCTGAGGTGCTGTTAACTTCGGCAAATCAGAGAGGAAGAAGCCTTGTTCATCATTTTATTCTGGGAAAATCGTAAATCTTAGCAGATCACTTAAGTAGAAAGTCAGGTCCTTTTAAACAAATGGTCTCTATATCCATCAGAAAGTCTTGAAATTTGGAAATGGTGGGGTCAACCGAGCTTAGACATGTTAGCAACATCACTGAATCAAAAAATAGAAATAGAATAGAGGTGTTTTGTTCACCTGTTCTGGATCCCTTAGCACTAAAGTAAGATGCCCTATTTCAAGACTGGTGAAATCTAAATCTTTATGCATTTCCACTGTTACCCATGATTTGACAAGTGATAAACAAATTCAGGATTTCCTCAAACACTAGGATGACTCTAATAGCCCTGTTCTGGCCACAAAGGGAATGGTTAACAGATCTGTGGCCTCTATTGTCAGTGTCTAAGAAATTTGATGTACAAAACAAACCTGTTCAAACAATTCATTTCAAAAGTAATTCACCCCAACCCATCTGTGCTACATCTAACTGCATGGAGACTATCCATCTAAT
The DNA here is from genome assembly GCF_036898095.1 of Palaemon carinicauda. Taxonomy (NCBI): domain Eukaryota; kingdom Metazoa; phylum Arthropoda; class Malacostraca; order Decapoda; family Palaemonidae; genus Palaemon; species Palaemon carinicauda. The sequence goes on along the minus strand of NC_090736.1, from coordinate 66,907,924 downwards.
TCAAAGAAACAAAAAGAATTCTTATAATCCTCTAGATTGTCTATCATAGGTTCCAAAAGCAAAAGAATCTACCAAAAATCTGTATAGAAATAGTGGAGTGTTTATTTTGATTGGTGTAAATCTAGGAATGTATCAAGGACTAGAACTATTGTGGATAATATCATTAAATGTTTACACTTTATATGAAAAGACAATTTTAATTTCAACCATCAAGGGATGATCAATGATTGTTTCCGTGCCTGAGTATTTAGGAATATAGCGGATGTATTTAGGATTTTTAGTGTCGAAAGGCCTCCGGTAGTCGGGTATATTTTCTGAAATTTGGATGTGGATTTACAGTATTTAAATGATTTGAGTTTTGAAGCTTTGCAATAAGTTTCACTTAAAAGTCACACAGGGAAATTATTTTTATATTGGCGCTGGTTTCAGCTAGATGCATAAGTGAACTGCACGCCCTATCCTAGTTCTAGGTTTGGGTGTTGGGAGCATAAGACAATTTAGTTTCTTTTGCTTTCGTTTAGAGCAATGAAATAAGACAGAGTTTTCCAATTTTTTTTTCACGTCCTCTCTTATGAAATGGATGCGGGCATTACATCAGAAAATAGATTTCTTTGTCCAGTAAGAGCCATTCAACATTATTTGGTAAAAACGATGAACATTAGATGTAGTGTCCATAATTTGTTTTCTAGAATTAGAGTTCCAAATCATCATCTGTCCAAAAATGGAATTTTAGTTCTTGCTAAAGGTTGGGTCACGGAAACCCACAAAGAATTGGACCCAAATCGATTGAAAGCCATGAAGCTATATCTTTTTATTTTTGAAAGACAGATCTTTGGAAATGGTTCTAAGTACAGGTCAATGGGAACATAGTTGTTTTTTGCTAAACATGATCTTAAAAAATCCTATATTAATGATGAAGATGGCTGGGTTCACTTAATTTTCTATTTTCTTATTTTACAAAATTCTAATTTTAGTAGCTTTGTATTGGAGTTACATAGATAAGTAATTGGAAATATGGTATAATTTATGGGAAAAATATGGAGTCATGTACTGTACTTCAAAAGATATGCTTTGGAGAAACAATCTTAGGTTCTCCATTTCAAAATATATCTTGAGATGATTTGTTACCCATAATCTAGACCAGATAAGTAGAATTTAAATTATTTTGTACTATTTTAAATCTATAAATGACCTATCTCTGTCTTTCACTCCATCAGTGTGGGGGTAGCGATACAGAAGGGAAGGTTCATAGAAATAAATGGAATTTTAATAATAGAATATAACAAATCTTAAAAGCAATTCGTATTTTTCCTAACTGTACAAACCTGAGTCCTTCTATATAAGAATTGTTTCAAGTGCAGCTGGGGCTCAGCAGTTAGAAATTTATAAAGAAGTTTTAACAATAGCCAGTAGTAAATGGTTGGTGGAGAGGAATCCCCTTTCCTTCTGTCTTTACACTGAACAGTCACTCAGATTACATCTGGGACTTAAGGAGGAAGGTGCAGGCATGAAGTTAAAGAACTTTGATTTGTATAGTTAGGAAAAATACAAATTGCTTTTAAAATTCTATTTGTTCCTACACAAATACAAACCTTCGTCCTTAAATATGAGACTCATTTTCATGTGGATGGAAGTCTATATTACCAAACTGGCTGGCTAAAATTCCAGGGTAGCTATGTTCAGACCTGATAAAGTGCGGAGCATAGCATCCTAGACACCTCGTGAACGAGGATTAAAGGTACCATTAGATTCACGGCCCAGGCAACCAAGGCTATTGAATAAGAAAATCTCTCTTAGATTAGTGGGTTTGCTAATCAAAGCATATACTGTACATATTGATGGGTTTGTCTATGCATATCTATCCTCCTCTGCATAAGGAGGATGGTGAAAATAATACTTCTATTTTAACAGTACCATAACAAGATAACTGCTAGCTATCAGTGGTGTTTACCTGTATCAACGTACATTCGGCTCAATGGGGTTCCAACCGTTATATCCCATGAGAAAGGAAGAAGAGAGAAAAAAGGGCCGGATACTCTCACTCTCATCCTAGACTTACATTGTAGTTGTCATTTTAGATGCAATACTTTTGGTCCTGTAAGGTCATTTCACTACTTCCTTAGCAGGAATCACAGGTTTTAGTGAAAATGTATCCAGACACCTGTGAGTGTATTCCTGCATATAATGCGCAGTTAAGGTAGTCTGAGGCTTCCATAGTCTAGCGTCTAATATTTGCGCCACCTAGAGATTTTTCTTGAAAGCTAGAGTAGCACCAACTCCTCTAATTTTATGGGTATGCACCTTAGCTTGGTCTGATATGCAGGGGAGATTGTGTTTTTGGTTAATCTTCTCTACCGTACCAGTGCTTATGAATAAATTCTGTAACTTACGTCTCGCAGTCTGGCTTAATTTCAGGTAGTCCTTTAGTAAGGACACTTCATCAGTATAATCATTTACCTCCTTAAGTGGAGTAACTGTAAACGGAAACTTAGAAACAAGGATTGACAGATTTTGAGTTTATGCTGCCAAATCTGGAACCAAAGATAGAAAGACTTGTCCCTAGTGCTCGGAATGAGAGAACAAATAAGAGTCCATGAAGTTCATGTATGCATTTAGTCAAAGTCCAAACAAGGGGAAAGACTGTCTTCCAGGTAAGGTCCTTATTTGAGGCTAGTCTTATAGTTTCATACAGAGCTTTCTTTAAGGAACACAGTACTGTACCTTGGTCACACCCCAGACCGGAGATCGGATCTCACATGGAGGATAGTTCTGTTTTATACTTTTAATAAGCATGGATAATTTCCACAAAGGCCAAACAATAGCCTTTCACCACTGACTCTGATAGGCATTTTTCCATTCGTAGGTATGGTAATCCGCTACATGTGGAATAGAGGCTTTGAAAGAAGTATCCCTTCCATGGCACCAACGACAGAAGACGGCCCACTGGCCTGTTATCGGGATATACCTTGTGCTGTCTCATGCGTAAAGCCTCTCTCTCTCGGATGAGGTACTGGATAACCTTCAGCCGTGAAGTGACAGGGACCTCATCAAGTTGTGGAACCTCAGCAGGTGGGATTGACAGAGTAGGTTGTGCCAAGGTGGAAGTTCTCTTGGAGTTTCTACTCGCAGAACCAGAAAGTCCAGATACCATTCTTCTTGAGACCATTTTAGGGCTAATAAAGTCAACATTAGATTCTGGAATGATAAAACTGTTTATCACCCTTTGAAGAAGGCAAAACGGCAAAAAAGCATGGATATAAAGGTCATCCCAGGGGTGATAGAAAGATTCCTCGAGTGCTACTGATGGGTTTGGCACTGGTGAGCAATAGACTGAGTTTCTGTTTGAGGCTTATAGCAAATATCTCTATTGCTAAATAGGCTACCTTTAACTTTAGCACATTGATGTGAGGAGACCATTGTCCCAACGTTAGATGGTCCTTGAGATTTGGCCCCTACCTTCTCTTTGACACATCCGTAAACAGGAGATCCGAAGGGGAACACTCTAAAGGAGACCGCATAGCAGGTTGTCCTCGTCTAGCCACCAAAGAAAATCAGATCTGGTGTCTTGCTCGATCAGTTCAAGAGCTTGAGAGGAATCTGTGGTCTGCAACCAATGTTTTCTTAGACACCACTGCAATGAACATAGGTGGAGGTGGCTGTGAGGAACAAGCTTTTCTAGTTAAGTCAGGTGGCCTAGTACCCACAGAAGTTCTCTGAGTCGGGTTACCCAGTCTTGGGATGGATAGACTTTCCCTACTACTGTGTCTGTATCCATGCCTAAGTATATTATTTCTTGGTGAATGCAAGCTTAGACATCTCCCTAATTATCACAATCCCCAGAGCACGATAAAACGAGAGGAGCCTATCCCAATGCCGACCAAATTGGGACCAAGTCAGCTAGTATTAGCCAGTTGTCTAAGAACTGGATCAGACAAATCCTGCTGGCATAGGCACATGCCAATACCAACATGAATACCTGGGGGGCCACAGACAACCTGAAGCAAAGCACTTTGAATTCAAAGACTCTGCTCCCTACGACAAAGCATAGATATTTTCTTGAAGAATAATTTACGGAGATCTGAAAATATGTCACTGAGGTCGTGAGCAATCAAAGTCGTTCTTCCTAAAAGCATGTATGACTCTGCTGGGAATTTCCTACCAGAACCGAGTCTGAGGAATAAACTCAATCAGAGCTGACAGATCTATTACTGGTCTTCAGTCCCATTAGATTTTCTTGACCAGAAAAAGCTGGCTGAAAAAACCTGGAGACTCATCTTTGACCTCCTTTTGCTGCATATTCTGCGTCTCTGAGTGATACGCTAGGTTTTTCTACCCTCCTGGCCGATAGTAAGACCAATTAACTGGAGCCGGAGTGAGGGGAGGCGGGGGGGGGGAGCTGATGAATGGGAGGTAGTATCTAAACCAAAGCACGTTTACTGTGCACTGCTCTGCCCTGTGAAATTATCACCTCACCCATTTCCTTGACAGGCAATCCCCCATTGGAAATGGTTGAGTGGGGGAATTGCTGGCCCTTTTTTTATCAACTTCATCTAACCTTTTACTATATGATACTGATTCAGGCATCTTTGCTGACCAAATCGCTGACCAGAATTGGAGGGCTTACATGATGCTCATGGAGTCATGTCTACTATACTTCTGTCTATGTACCAGTCTTGGAGGTTGCCTAGGCAGATGAGAGGGTCTACTAAGGACACTGGAAGTGGAAGGCTGTGGCCTCCTAAAAGACACTTGTTAGCTGTTAGTTCCACTTGGTCTAGGGGAACACCAAAGGGCCTTTGAGCAAGGAATTTCTGAGGTGTAAGACCTCCCTCAGGTCTACCTGTTTCGTAAACTTAGAGGCGAGCGGATCTTGCTTCTTCAGAATCCAATTGGCCCATTGGTTAGCTGCCTGGTGAACCAAAAACTCTCCAGCTTTTGCCCCAACAGAGTAAGATTTGTAAACTGCCTCTCCTCCTCCACATTGGAGAAGTCTGGTTAAGAGGTGGCCTGCAGAGTAGCCATTGCTGTGGCTTCTATGTTATCTGCCTCCAAAGCCGTATTCGTGATACGCTGGGTGGCCAATTTCTCGGCCGAACTGGATGAAGCCATGAAAGAGACCACTGAAATCAAAGGCAGAAGTGAGGAATGAGCGTCCTGTATTAGGTAATATCGCCTCTGTCTTGGAAATGCTGGTGGCAGGATTTTGGAACATCAACCTACCTTCAAGGAGTCTTTCACCTTAGACACCTACAAGTTGATCATGCCAAAAACCTCCTTGGCTGTTTCGGAATAGAGGCTTTCTAGCCATTGTCTAGATCACTGAGAAACGCCGAATAGCCTGTCACCGCCTTTCTGCCCTTGACCAGTAATCCAGGGGCTTCACCAAGGCCATTTACCTTCCTAATCAGGGATACAACATGAAGGAAAGAAGACTTGGACACTGCCTCCTTGGATGCTGTGCAATTTGGACCAATTGCCTGAGGCAATCGTCCAATGGAGTTGAGGGGATCTTCACCTCTGAAAAAGCTGCTCCCTTCTGGAAAGGGAAGGTGCTGCTTTTCGTCTTTCTTCACGTGTGCTGTACTCAGTCGGCGCTGAGGAGAATTGGGATCTAAAAACTTGTCAGCAATTTCCTGATTAATGAAAGAAAGAGGTTTTTCTGCCAACGTGTTGCTCGTGAGGGCGCCATGCTGCTCCACAATTATGCGAGGGAGAGTGGGGTCGGTTGTAACAATGAAACAAATGGCGTTGTCTCTTCAGAGAGGTTGAGCTCGCTCCTCTCCCAACTACAATCTTTGGGAAACATTCCAGGGGCTGGTAAAGAAAGGTTGTCCTAAGGACAGAATATCAACCGGCACCTTGGGGGCAGGCTCAAGGTCATTAACAGCATCAAAGGAAGCTTTAATTCTGGCTGAGGGACTAAGCACAGAAGCTAAGCATTCTCTAGAAGAAATTCTTTGCATCCCAAAAGAGAACAGAGGTGCAGCGCTGTATCATCTATGGGAATATTTGCAAAAAAAAAAAAAGACTCCTCCTAAGAGAGAGACTATTCAGTTCTGCTGGGGAAACAAAATTGCCTTGAGATTCATCCAAAATTGGCACCATTCTTCCCCGACAGTCCTAGCCGATTTCTTTGATCTCAAGGATGAGCCTGAAGAAATAAAAAAAAAAAAGGCTTCATCTGCCTACTACTATACACCTTCCACTGGGAGAGTGACCAATTCCTACACTCCTCACAGGGAGATTCCACGCTGCAATCTTGCTCCCTGCACGAATGACACAAAGAATGAGGCTTGAATTCCTTGTTGCTTATAAATGTGCCACATTTCATATATTCCTGGCCAGGTTTGCATGTTTTAAATAGTTAATTTAGCAGATGTCGATAGCATGTCAGCGTTAGTCGAAGGCAAGAATCAAAGTGAATGTTGAGTATACCGGCTGAAGGCGTGAGGCTTCCTCATTGTCAGTGACTAACTACTAGCTATTGTCAACACCTCGTTATAAGTTTTAAACTGCTGAGTTCAAGCTGTGCTCATATTATAGGATGAAGGTTTGCATTCATGTAGAAACAATTCTTATTTCTATACTGTACTCACCTGATGTTCATATGCAAGCATCCTCCTTACCACGAACTTGTGGTGTCAGGAGGAGAGAATTGTATTGATTTTGTGACTGAAAAGACAAAGATTGTCTTGAGATCCCAGCTTCATATCTACCATTAACCAATAGATTATGTCATTACTTTACTAGGGGCATGAGTTTATTGAAGGGAAAGAAAAAGGGAAATTTTAAAATTAAAACTCATCCTTCAATAAGATAAGTTTTTGTCCAATTTCTAAAAAAAAGAAGAACGTTTAAAACTTGCTCCCTGGCATTTACCCTACAGGAAATAAAGATCATCATGGAATTCGTGGCACTTTTCTTTCCACTACTATTTGACAGTTCTCTACTGTCATTCCATCCTCCTTAAAGATAATCTCCTTTCTTAAGTTTATTCATTATTTTTTTTTGGGGGGAAGTTACCAGAAATACCTGTGCCAACTACAAAAATGGAGAGGTAAATATTTTCACACTTTCTCACTATAATATGCGTCTGGGTGTTGTTTTAAATATCAGGGAAATACATTCATGTAGACTCTTCAAAGTAAACAGAATCATTTGTAATCTCAAAGATTGTTGTTCAAGATAGACAAAAAATATCAACATGTTGTAGTAGAAGGATGCTATAGAGATTTAAATGTTTTGAAATCTCACCTTATAAATTATTAATTGCTTTACAATGATGAATACATCTGGCAATTCAACATGGTCCTTTCCTTGGTCTCCTATTTATGTTGTTTGATAAAGTGATGGACATACTTGAAGTTATACAATACCTGTAATGAGAGAAAACCAGTAACAATCATCAAGCATATTATTGTAAGATCTTTTTAAACAACTACTGCATGTTTTGTTGAAGTAATTTTCAATTAATAATCAATGCTTAAATAAAATAATATAGTGCTTTATTATTTCTATGAACCTCTCCTGATGTTCATATTGCTTCTCTCTTGAAGCTTGCAGTATTTCAATGTTTACCCCAAACCTAGAAATTTCCTGTTTTCTTTCCTTTCAATAGGCTTAGGCCTCTAGTACAATATTGAGTCAATCTAGCGGTTAATGGCAATAACCGTGGTGTGGGTATGCTGTACATCATGGTTTATCTTTCAGTCTTCTCGTTGACTTGTGCTTGATAAGTCAACACTTTGTTTACCTCCTTCAGATTGTGTTACTTAGGTTATTAGTGATTATAAGGGAGTCTTCTGGATTTGTTAGAAATTCCTGGTAGAATGTTCAAGGAAGTCATTATTGGGCAAACATTTTTATCAATCTATTTATGCCTTGTGCTAGGGGCAATATTGTGATTTAAATAATGTTTGTAAGGAAAACTAAGGCCTTACTTTTCTTCTCATGGAAATGTATGTGCTGACCAGATTAAGAGTTCCAAATTTTAAAAATAACTATTTTTTAATTCAGGGGAAAATCCAGAGAAGAGTAGGCGAGTGGATTATAGTGGGGATGATGATGGTAATGCCACTCCAGACATTAACAAAATCTCCGCCTTTGATATTAATAAGCTTCATAAGCTCCTGTCATTTTTGGCTTCTTTTGTTAAATCTTATGCCAATACCCTTCGAGCAAAGGCAAAAATTCTAACAGAGCCAGCCCAATTTCAAATCCAAGACTAACTCCAAGTTTTGCCTAGCGGTTCTAGTACACTAGCCAGTAAGGGTTCTGATGGTGTACAGCGCAAGATGAAGTCGACCATCTCTCTAAGAGCCTCGTATTCTCGAATTACCTCAGATCCTTCTACTTTGAAACTATCGTTAGTCTGAAATCTGGTCTGCTCCTTTCGACCACTGGATTCTGAGGTAGAAGATTGAGCTGGCAGCCTAGGCTAATATCTTTCTGTTTGCATATATCAAGGGTGTGGCATATTGCATAGTTCCCAAGGAACAAAGTGCACCTATATCAGATAAATCTTTTAAAGGTTCAGCACAAGCAGATTGGCTGCATCATGTTTTGGAGTTCAGTGCATATTGGTCTCATCTAGGCTTAGCCAACAGCGTATCTCAGTTTTCCTTAACAGTGTGAATGTTGTTCCTGGTACCTCAACTGCATAAATGAGTCCTTTATCTAGTGCAATTGCAAAATCTCATTGAAAGTACTGTAAACAAATGGTAGGGTCTGTAGTTGATGTTTTAGAGAGTTCATCAGGATAGGAAGATAACCCTAACTGGTGAAGTATTTCCTTTTAAATTGTTAAGGAAAGTTATTTTTGTAAGTTATCCAAATAAGTTACTTGAGCCAAGTTCTGATTCTTCTAAGTCGTTAGACGTTGTTTAATAGCTGCTGGGGATGTGCTCTAATACAGTAGATGTTTTTTGTTAATTTTTCAAATTCATATAATTCTATAATTATTCTTTTAATTTAATATACTCAGTATTGTATATAAATAAGTGATTAGGTAGTGTTGTTATATTTAGGAACACAATCTGGAGAATCGATTTAACAAAATTCATTTGAGGATGGCTTTTTGCCGAAGTACTATGGTAGCTTTTTGCTGGGGGTATTAAACTAGGAGGTAAGTCTACCCTAGACTCGCCTCCTAGTTTATCCTTTTGGGACTTTAAATTCATTATTTCTTTCCTTCGCTGGTCAGTATCGAGAGTGCGGGAGTCAGGAAAATGAACATATCAGGGGAGGTTCATGAAAATAAACAGAACTTTAATAACAAGATTTGATATTTCTATATTCACCTAATCATAAACATGCTTATCCTCCTCCCCTCTGACTAGTGATGTCAAAGGAGATAGCAGATTAGTTTTGACTGAGAGACTGAGAGACAAATTACAGATGGCATACCCACGACAGGGTGTTGCCATCAAATGTTAGATTGACTCAATACTATACTAGAAGTCTTAAGACTATTGAAAAAAAAAAAAAAAACATGAAAATTGCTTCGAGAAGCAATTTGAATATCAGAGGAGTACAGAAATAATCAATTTTATCAAAATTCAGTTTTTTTGGCCCAAATATGCAAAAATCACATAACTTAAGGATACCTTAAATACAAAAACATAGAACTTGAGGATAACCTAAATGTCAAACTATTTATTTGAGTAGACACATCGTAGGATACTACTTATTGCAGTATAAAATACAAAATTTGCCAGTTACAGAGTTTTCCAAAACTACTTTTTGAACAGAGAGATTGAAGTAAAAAATTATGTCATCATTTACCGTTCATTAGTATTTGTATCCACAGCCACGATTCCTAAGATATTGAGAGTGTCATTTGCTGCCGGTCGCCGAAACGCTGGAAGGGTATAGGCGATGTTAACTCTCAAACTTCCAATATCCATCGCAATAGGAATGTCGATCATATTTACCAAGCGTTTATTAGGATGAATATTTGTGCCATACCTGTAGAGTAATCCCAAACAAATTACCCTTAAAGATTCATTGCTTTAAAACATCTTGAAAATTCAATATTCATAAAGACTTGATAAAATCAATTAGGTACTGTAAGACAAAACAGCATAAAAGAAAATTTGAATTACATGTTATAATATTCAATCCAACAATTAACAAAACAAATATACTCGTTAAACATATAACAAGAAAAGGGCTCAAAGTTATAAAAAAAATGATGAAACAAAAATTATGAGGTCTTAGGACCAGCTAGAAAATTAAGACCTTATAGGATATGACAGAATACAAAGAGATTTGAAAGTTGTCAGGGAAGACCTTTATAAGGTCTGGTGGTAGCTGCTTACCACTTCTGGTGGGGGAGGGGACTAGATGCTGTTGATGTATCACATGGAAGCACAGATTATATTTAACAAATCACAAAAATAGAACAGCAAACATTGTAAATTATTGAATATATGATATATACTAATGTATAAAAAGGGGCGATCATTAACAGGAACAACAAATAAAGCAGCAATCATTAATAACAATTGAAAATCAAACAACCAACTTCTTCAATGTTCTGTATTCCATAAAACAATTAAACAATTAACATTTGTGTAAGGGGGAAATTGACAATTTACTTTACAATAAAAAAAATTTTGATAGTAGAAATATCACTAGTAATAGGAAACTGTCATGTGGATATCAGAACTTAAAAGAAATACTAAACTATTTACCAGACGAAAATTCTTTATTTCCGTACAGGTTACACAGATCCACTCCGAGTATCACGCTTCTCTGTCAACACACATTGAAATGATAAACTGTTTTACGTAAATTTCACCTCTTTAGTTAGCCTTTCATATCCGCCCCCAAACCCACAACTTTAATAAGCTTGAGTTATTTTCACAAGAATTTTCAAATCTACATTAATTATTTCCACTCTCACATCATCCACATCTATATCTTATATTCTACATTCAACAAATATGCATTGTATTTTCTCCACCTACTTATAGGTTCTAACATATTTGAATGACTCCACTCTATAGAGTATAAACTCTGCTTTGAAGTATGCAAGAAATATACCTTAGGAGCTATGTACTCAGACTTTTGGTACTATTGAAAATTGACAGATATTTACTTGGGTTTGAACAAACTTGATATTTTGTGCTCTTTTGTCTGGCTGAGAGAAATTTGATAACATTCAATTACAATGGGAGGAAAAAAAAATTATTGTAATAAAAAAATATTGTGATCAAGTTAAAATAACCATTTTCACTAGGGTCTATTGATAAAATAACCGATAAGCTATTCAAAAAGTTATTAATACAATTGCTTGCTTATAAATCAGCCAAGACTGATAAAGGTGTATGATACAGTTCTCCTTATAATTTTGTTATCAATTGGATGAAATATTACCAATACTGTAACGATAAATCTAGAATTGGGGTAATTGCTATCAACATTTCACTAACTACGTCTTCTTGAGCCATTTAAGAGACTGATGATATACTGATTAATTATTGAGTATTTAGCTTACCTAAGTAAGGTGATTTTCTGTTGGATCTGTGTGGGTAAAAGGAAATGAATTTCAACATTTCCATGAACACGTTCATCTCCTCTGGACAGTAAGTGAGCTCCAATTTCGACTTGTTTTGACAGGAAAGGATATCGTCCCTATTTTAAAATATCAGAGGTAAATACAAGAAATTATACATATATTGTATACACACACACACACACATATATATATATATATATATATATATATATACACATATATATATATATATATATATATATATATATATATATATATATATATATATATATATATCTTATTCTAAATCATCAGAGGTAAATACCTTTTAATGAAATACTGTATATAGTTTATTCACACAAATATATATATATATATATATATATAGAGAGAGAGAGAGAGAGATATAGAGAGAGAGAGAGAGAGAGAGAGAGAGAGAGAGAGAGAGAGAGAGAGAGAGAGAGAGAGAGAGAGACTCTGATTACCCAACCACTGATTTGAATATCACTGTAGAACTATTGATACCAATATAAAAATATGCTAAAGATACACTTAACAGCAACCATTAAACTGGCAGCACCAAACAGAACTTTTAAACCGTGCCCCATTGCAACATAACTTAGTAGAGTAGGCTATTATAAAGTCGCATTTCAAGTAAGTGAATGCTCCCGCAAGAGACTAAAGGGTTTTTACCATTTTCCTGCTTTTCTATTTAATTTTCATCATAGTTATTTCTATTATATGCACATTTTGACTAGTTTATTTCATATATCTCCATCCCCTTCCTTATATTGAATTATCATCACTCCATATTATTTTTTTTTATTATTATCCGAATTACATATCATGTGCATATATATCAAGAGTAAAGGGCTGAGAACACTATATTCAGAAATACTGGATATTACAATCCTTTGTCACTGCAGCGTCGATCAACAATAAGGCTGAGATATGATCCATCTACTAACACTGTTCACATTTGAAAACAAGGGGGCTTGTGATTAGCATGGGCATCATAATAATAATAATAATGATAATAATAATAATAATAATAATAATAATGATGATGATGATGATGATTATAATATTAATCATAATATTCCTAATCATAATAATAATACTAATACTAATAATAATAATAACCAAATACATCAGTAGTTTCTCCTGTGAGCATAAGAATGTCAATTATTTGAGGACTTGACCAACTCAAAAAATATATTTTAATAACAAAAAGGGACCTTTCCTACGATATACTGTACAAGCATGGAAACTCAGTCTACCTCTTTCAACACGTATCAAAGCATCAATTTTTTTTAATGAATTTTCCAGCTTAGTGTCTACTGTTGTCTAAAATAATATGGTAGTTTACAGAAGGACAAATTTGTCTTCAAATAGAGTAATCTCTCTTGCTTTCTATTAAAAAAATCTTTCACCAACTTCAAACTGTAAAATAGTCTCTTTATTCAAGGATTAACTATATTTTACTGAAAAAAAATAAAATTAAATTCTTACCTGTGTGTCCAAGAAAAGTGTAAGAGGGCCATGATGTCTTGGTGAAGAAATGAAAGAAGCTGGGTATCCAAATGCTGTCTTTATGTTTCTTAGACACGCACCAGTCTGCTCATAATAAAAAAATAAGAATAAAGACTATTTCTATCTTATTTGAATACTGTACAGTGAACTGATTAGTTCAGGTTAAATGGATTTTCAGTTTTATAACATTCCTCTGTAAGTTCACAAGAAATACAATTTCATGTTAACCCTGAAAGAAACAAAGAGAAAATATATTACCTTGAATGTCCTGTAATCAGGGCAAGAAAATCCTTGTGCAATATTGTCATTATTTATAGACTCCAGAAAGTAATTAACTGCTCGAGTGTGGTGGCATATGACGAGTCCTCCTAAAAATATCCACTATGATTATTAATTTATAAGAGATTCTTTCTCTGAATGTCATTATAATTTAGTAAGAACTTAGCAAACAATATAGAAAATGATTCATGATTATTTTTCTTTTAAAAAGTATTTTTGAGTTAAACATCTTGATTTTTATCATTCGGTATTTATAAATCAATTACTGTATTTACAGATATTTTCCTTTTACTTATGATCCTCTCAATTTGGATATATATTATTTATACAAGTGTAGTATCTGCTTTTTGAAATTTTATGGTAAACACTTGACAAGTACTTTTTTTTTTAAATTTCTGTCCCTCTCTCTCCTTTAGCCAACCTCAACTTCTACAAAATTGAGCTAATGAACAATCAGGTACATAGTTTATCCACTACTTAAATTGATAGGTGGATTCTAAATTTAGAAGGATGGGCCATTATACTTCTTTTCTTGCCTGGCTTGGATGTGGCTCCTTTAATAGCAAGCCATGAGAGAGAGAGAGAGAGAGAGAGAGAGAGAGAGAGAGAGAGAGAGAGAGAGAGAGAGAGAGAGAGAGAGAGAGAAATTGGCAAAACAACAGCAATACTTAGGAAGCCTTTAGGCTTCTCACTCGCCTCCAAAAATGATATCCGCAATGGCGTCTAGGAAGAACGGGGGGCATCCGGGCTGCCTCCCCCCTCCATTGACGTAAAAGTTCTGATGTGCAGTTGGGATTCTGTAGCCAAGGTGTCCTCTGCTTAAGCATCCTGAGTTCGTGTGAATAATGTCCACGAAGTCTGCATCGCTGGCGTCCAAGACTTCATCTTCCTTGACGCATTCAAAGGAGGGTCCAGCTGGGTCGAGACCTGACAATTATCACTGTAGGAAATGTCAATAATAAAAACAACAAAAGGCAAATAAGTTACAATAAGAAAGAAATATGCAAGAAAAGAATCCTTTCTGACCTAGAGGGTAAAATTTCTTCTCGATATGTTTGCTGGTCCTATTTCTTTACTTCAATATTGTGAAAGGAAGCCTTCAATATACACTCTAAGACTACAAAAGATAGTTGAAATATCTATCAAATACTGCCAAGAAATTAGATAATCTACTGACACCATTAAAACAATTTAACAATCAGCGATTTAAATGACACTAAATAAACCTATGTACATAAATACTGTACAAGGCATGCAAAAGCCTAGTGAACTATTTCATAACATTTCAAGTGGAGGACAGTGACCACACACCTGTAATTCTGGCAATTCCAGGAAAGAGATTTCCAGCGATTCCAGAGGCATGGGCACCCATGCTGAAACCGATAAGATGGACCTGAGCTCCGGTAAAGTTTGGCCAAGTCTCCTAAGAAAAATGAAAAAAATAAGATCGTAAATAAGCAGAAAGTATGATTACAGTAATTGGTAAGAATCTATAATTGCCAATAAAATGGCATATTTGGTGACCGATAAAACCCAAACTTGGTACTGAAGTGACTTTATGTTCTAGTAACCTGTTCCAATTTCAACCTTTCCCAAGCATAGCAGTATTTATCATTACCCGAATTGTGGATAACTAAGAATAATTTCATTGCTATGCATGGGTTGGATTTGTACAAACAAACACACACACACACACACACACACACACACATATA
>NC_090736.1:66807897-66887897 GCF_036898095.1 Palaemon carinicauda | reverse complement strand
CCCTGTTTAGCCTCACCTTATCGTTCCTTCTCGATTCGTATGAGATATTGCATTCTCTAGAATCAATACACAAGTTATGATATTCATTCTCTCTCAGAGAGAAGCGGCTAAACCCTTCCTCCCTCCCCGAGTGTCACCACTGTTATAGGCGGCAGCCACTGCCTCACTTCATCGCCATTGAGTAGAACGAAGTTCTTACTGCCTCCGACTTTGATTTAGATAGTGACTTACTCAGGGTGCCCTTGTTGTGCCGTTGACGCTGTCGTCAGCACAGGAAGCTATGCTTCCTCAGTTCATTGTTTGAGGGAGGCGGCATACCAGCCGCCACCTTTGATATCAATGAACTATAAGACCCTTAACCCTTCCCCCTCTGTCCTTTAGTGACATCATGCCGTCACAAGATTCTTTCACCGGTATCCTGACAGTCATCCCGGCTTGCTAAGGTGACTGCGTTACTGGCTGGTACCCTGCCGGTAGCAGTTAGTTCGGCCGTATCTACCACCTTCCCCCTAACTCCCTTCCTTCACAGGAAGTGAATAATATTGGGGGAAGATTGAGACGGCTCCTGACGGCTTCCGGTGGGAAACCTAGCATACTTTGGAAAGTCCTCAGCTCTCCCTTGAGTTGCCATCCACATTCATTGCCGCTAACTTCATTGCTGGCGACAGGCCTTTTGTGGATAGGTGGGAGCCAGAATTTGATAGATTCTTTCCCCTTCCATTGGAACTTTCATTCCTGTACGAAGACAGTAAGCGGTCTTATAGTCCTCCTACACTTCCAGCTGTTATGTTCATTCTTAATAGTAGGAAATTCTCTTTCCTTAATCTTTCTCTCTCTCTATCAGTTAGCACCGTCATGTACTAACCTAACACCGGCAGTGTCTGCCGGAAAACTAGTATACAACTATACAGTAGTACACATGTTTTCTAACATTCTCTGTGTTTCCTATCGCAGACAATTGTTGGGACCACGATATTCTGTTGAGGTGGAATATTCCCCCAACACCCAGATGGTTTTCCTCGATAATCAGGGACTTAAAATACCCGATCGATATTAATATATACTACAGGTGAATAATGTTAGTATAAGCCATTTACTAACTCTAACTCTAGTTCCTAGAGTTTCTTTACCCTGTATCCTCCCTATCAGGGAAACTGAATATTAATACTGACGGAGGTCTCAGCAATGGCCTAGGAGAGGAAATACAGATATGTGTCTTTTGTATTTCCTTTCAAGCTTACTATCCTAAGCTACCATAAACAATAGTGATTACTATTGTTATTAAAAACTGTATGCTTTTATATTACTGATATAAAAAACATAGAATACTCATTTGGTTTTTTCCTTTACAGGAGGATCCTATGGAGAAGTGCGCAGCGTTGTTCTGCAACCACAAAGGGAAAGACTTTTGTGGTCACACGAAGTGCAGGACTCATGCCCCCTGCTGCATCGTGTCAGGAGTCCTAAGGTATTGGGACCCGAAGGGTTGCCCCACCTGCTCAACCTTGCTGGCCAATGGATTCGGCGAAGCCCCCCTAGTTACCATAGAGACTAGGGACACCCTTCGCAAATGGGTAAGAGGGTTCCAAAAGAACTCTGCAGAACCATATTTACCCAATGACTCCCTAAGGTGCCTACTGTTCCCCAAGGCTCTGCCGAGTGCGGTGGTGCCCCAGAAACAGCTCCGGTCCCCCTTCGTACAACTGAAGATCGACTTGGACATTAATAAGGCACTAGAAGGCATGGACATCCACCAAGAAAGGATGTCAGAAGTGTCCACCGACACTGAATAGGACCTACTACAAGGGGGCCCTGAAGAAAACGTCGACCCTCCCCGAGTGGAGGAAGAAGGATCCGTGTCAACAGCGACAGACGATCCTCAGTGTGCCGTGACGGCATACCAACCTCTGCCGTCAATATTCTCGGCCCCAACTCTACAACCAGGTTGATGCAAATGAAGAGATTCTAACATCTCTTCAACAGATGATGGAGTTGTTCCAATGGGAACAAGAGACGATGCGGGAATCTCTTAAGCAGAAGCAAAAACTGTTGCAGGAGAAGATGACCGCTTTGGATCAACCAAGGGCACTTCTAAGAAGCCTCTTTGAGTGTCGGATCTCCCTCTCTGCTCCGAAACTAATCCCTGGAGGTATGCAGAGCATATGCCTATGATGAATGGGAAACTGTTCATCTCTGAGAAGATGGGGGCCAGGCAGATTGAAGACCTTGAGTTCTGGCCTAACTTTTCGGCCTATCCAGAGTGCTACATAAGACTGCGGGATGAAAATGCAACCCGAGAGGAAACGGTCCCCAAAGAGGTCATTGTTTTCGAACATGAGAAGGTGCAAGCCATCCTCCTCAAGACCTTGAAGGGAGCCGGGTATACCAACTCCAAAGTCTCAGCACTGAGCAAGAAACACCCCACCTTTCTTGCCCCTTCCTCCATCTCTTAGGACTAGACTTTACCGTCAAGGCAGTCGATGAGAGAAAACCCTGCCCAACCCTAGAGAAATGCAAGCCATTCTCTCTAGCACTGCCTATCTGCGAGGAGAAGTTGAAGGATGTCCACCTAACCTACTCTATCTCTAAGCTGGATCCAGAAACAGCAGGACAACAGTTCAATGAGAACCTTCCGAAGTTGCCAGACCATCTTCTGAGGAAGGAACAGGAGTCGAAAGAGAGACTTGCGGCTTCCCTCTCTCATCAGAACTGTCTGGAAATGAGTGCAGGTCACCATAATGCCCCAAAAATGTCCATCTTCCTGGCTAAATCTCACATGGGTACCGTTGTGAAAGACTTATACGCTTTCCTCAGAGCGAGGAGAGCCTGTAGAAAGTTCGTCTTGGCCTCAGCAACCATCAGACATGAACCAAGGAAGCTGATTACCTCGAGCATCTGGGGTAAAGACTTTTTCCCTCAGGAACTGGTCCAAGAGGTCATTGCCAGAGCAACCACGGAGAACAGGAACCTTCTCCAAAAGTGGGGCATGACCTCGAAAAGGGAATCTTCCTCGGAAGGAAGTCCCCAGCCCAAGAACAAAAAGGCAAGGAGACCATGTAGACCTGCACAATTCCCCGCCATGACTATGACCACAATACCTCAGACCACTTTCCAGATGGTCCCTCAACAATTGGTAGCCCCGTCACCAGTTTTTAACCCTACCTTTGGGAGGGAGTCAACTTCCTTTCGCCCCAGTCAGAAAGGAAAAGGTCCTAAGAGAAGTTCTCTGGGAGGTGAATTCTCTCGAGGCTGAGGAGGACGTGGTCGTGGAAACAAATCCGCAGGACCCCCAAGCAATGAAGGGTTCCACGTAGGGGGCAGACTACATCACTTTCAGGATTGCTGAACCTTCGATCCCTGGGCCCACAACCTAATCACGAATGGACTTGGGTGGAAATGGAGTAGAACTCCACCCCGTTTTCCAGAATTCTTCCTACACTTCACCCCCTTGTTGGAAGAATATATCTCAGATCTCTTGAACAAGAAGGTAATAAAGAAAGCGAGGTCCATCAAGTTCCAGGCAAGGGTGTTTTGTGTTCCCAAGAAAGACTCAGACAAACTCAGAGTCAATCTAGGCTTGTCTCCACTCAACAAGTTCATCGTGAACAACAAGTTCCGGATGCTTACTTTGCAACACATAAGGACCCTTTTGCCAAAAGGGACGTACACAGTCTCAATAAACCTAGCAGATGCTTACTGACATCTCCCTATGAGTCACCCTTTCTCCTCCTGCCTGAGATTAAAACTACAGAAGAAGTTTGTCTTCAGAGTAATGCCCTTCGGACTGAACACAGCCCCAAGGATATTCACGAAGCTAGCAGACATAATCGTCCAACAGCTACACACCGAAGACGTTCAAGTGGTAGCATATCTATATGATTGATTGGTATGGGCAGCATCCAAGACTACTAATCTGCAAGCAGCCAACAGGGTGATCCAGTTTTTGGAACACCTGGGCTTCAAGATCAACCACAAGAAGTCTCGTCTCTCTCCAGCTCAGCAGTTCCAGTGGCTCTGAATCCAATGGAACTTAAAGTCACACCACCTCTGCATTCTATCCAGGAAGAGGAGAGAAATAACGGGATCTGTCAGGAGACTACTCCGTTACAAGAGGATTTCAAGACACCAACAGGAAAGAGTATTGGGCTCTCTCCAGTTTGCAGCATTGACAGACCCTGTGCTAAGGCACGTCTAAAAGATGCGTCAGGAGTCTGGAGGAAATACGCATCAAACGCTCAAAGGGATCAACTAAGGTTGACCCTGACCTTGTTGCACACGCAGTTAAGGCCATGGTCAACAGCCAAGAACCTAGCACGGACAATTCCCCTGCAACTACCACAACCATCAGTGGTGATACACACAGATACCTCCTTGGAAGGGTGGGGAGGCCATTTTCACGACAAAAAAAAGTGCAAGGGAATCGGTCGCACCAGTTCAAAACATTTCATATCAACATTTTGAAAGCTATGGCAGTTTTCCTGACGTTGAAGAGACTATTCCCTTGCAGATCAATCCACATCAGATTGGTTCTGGACAACGAGGTGATAGTAAAGTGTCTAAATCGACAAGGCTAGAGATCACCCTACATCAACCATGTGATGTTAGCCATCTTCTACCTGGGAAGGAGGAAGGGATGGCACCTATCAGCAGTTCACCTACAAGGGTTCCGCAATGTGACAGCAGACACTCTATCCAGGCGAAACCTCATAGAGACAGAATGGTCCCTAGATGCAGACTCATTCTCCTTCATCTCGAAAAAAGTCCCAGAACTGCAGATCGACCTCTTCGCAACGAGCAGCAACAAGTAACTATCTCGTTACGAAGCCCCTTACATGGACCCTCAAGCAGAAGCGATGGATGCCATGTCCCTCGACTGGAACAGGTGGAATCGCATTTACCTTTTTCTACCAACCAATCTCCTGCTAAGAGTCCTCGACAAGCAAAGATCCTTCAGAGGGACAGCAGCAGTAGTAGCCCCCAAGTGGCCCAAAAGCAAGTAGTTCCCTCTAGTCCTAGAGTTGAAACTGAAGCTGTTTTCTCTGCCGAATCCAGTGCTATCTCAACTGGTCCAGAAGTCGACTGTCTACGCTTCAGCCTCGAGAACCAGCAACCTACATCTCATGATTTTATCGCCCTAGCACCGAACAAAAAGTTTGGAATCTCGAAGGATAAAGTTGACTTCATCGAGGAGTACAAGTCAAGTTCGACTAGGAGACAATACAAATCGTCATGGAAGAAATGGGCGTCCTTGTGAAAGCAAGGAAACCGACAGAGATATAGATAGATTTCTGTCTTGCATTCTTCATACACTTCCAGCGCAAGGCCTGGCCTCTAGTACAATTACTTCCTTTAAATCGGCCCTGGCTAGATCACTTCTGTACGCTTTTGAGGTGGACCTCTCTGGTGAAATCTTTAATAAGATCCCGAAAGCATGCGCTAGACTCAAGCCAGCAGCCCCACCAAAGCCCATCACGTGGTCTTTGGACAAAGTCTTGCACTATGCTTCGAACCTAGACAATGAAGATTGTACTCTAAAGGATTTTACACAGAAAGTAATTTTTCTGTTGGCAATAGCCTCAGGGGCTAGAGTTAGTGAAATAGTGGCCTTATCCAGAAACGAAGGCCACATTCAGTTCCTAGACTCAGGAGAACTGAACCTTTTTCCTGATCCTGCCTTTCTTGCCAAGAACAAGCTACCCACCAAGAGGTGGGGTCCTTGGAGAATCTGCCCATTGAAGGAAGATGCCTCTCTGTGCCCAGTAGAGTGTCTTAAGGTCTATCTTCGAAGAACTTTAAGCTTCAAGGGAGGAAAGATCTTCAGAGGCGAAACTTCAGGATCAATCCTATCTTTAAGACAACTGAAAGCAAAGGTCACCTACTTTATTCACAGAGCAGATCCTAATAGTACACCCGCAGGTCACGATCCGAGGAAAGTTGCTTCTTCGTTGAACTTCTTTCAACATATGGACTTTGAAAGACTCCGCTCATACACTGGGTGGAGATCATCCAGGGTCTTCTACAAACATTACGCAAGGCAAGTACATGAAATAAAACACTTTGTGGTGGCGGCGGGTAGTATCATTAAACCCGTCGTCTAGTGCTGTGATGAACAGTGGACTGTTTTGGGACTTTACAGTACATCGGGTGTATGGGTATACCTACCCTCTAGTGCAGATCACAGCTATGATTAACATACTGTTCTATGTAGGTGCTTATCTGACCAATACACCAGTGCCGAGTGAACGTTTGCATCACAGTGTTTATGCATTTCTGAACATCTGAACATGTCAGATAGATTTGGTTTCACATCTCCATTGAGTCGCATTATTCCGATAATGTATTTATATATTTTTTTCTACACAAGAAAATATGGACTTTGATGTGTTGTCATGCTAGATCAGATTCATACTTTGTTGTAACTACATTTTATGAATTAGTTGCATAATGAAATACTTTAAATGTATTCGCGTCTTATTACTGCTCCCTCAGTTATAAGCAAATAAAATAAACTAGAGTTTTATTCAATCCCTGTATAGGGCTTATATCTTGAAATCACAATAATGATTTCTGGAGGAATGAAACTTACATTCTCAAGGTAAGTAAAAAAGGTAGGCATCAAAGTTTTCACTTTTTGTTCCAACGGAAATACAAAACTTGAATCCTTATTGTCAATATCAAAATTTTTCCCTGTTGGGGGCAGGAAGCACTAAACCAGGTCCAGGTTTAGTGGAAATGACAGATCTCTGGAATTTCATATATAGGTCTAGTACACCAGATAAGGAAATATACTCAAGGTGGAAGGCACATACACAAACCCACAGCTAATAGTAATTTCAAGACAATTCTCTAGTATACTTCTATCAGGACGATATGGCCTGAGCCCAAAAAATGGATTTTGTTCAAAGTGAAATATCTATTTTTGGGTGAGAGGGCCATGTCATCCTGATGGACCCACCCTCTTGCTGACACTTCCCAAAATTACTTTATATCTGTGGCCATTTATGCTTAACGGAATGGTGTCACGGTAGTAGTAGGGAAGGAGGTCCACCGGGTACCTAGAACGGCACCCTTTCTTTTGCCACTCTTCCCCCTTACATCGAAGCGTTAAATCTATTCGGGGTGAAGATTGCCATGTGTCGTATCTAGAATACGTCCCCTGATATTATGCGATATCCTTTATTGGATACTCGCGCAAGGAGTTAGAATCCTGGAGACCTTCGGTTTAATTCTCTGGGAGTATCACTGTAGGAAATATCCCTTAGAAGGCTACCTAAAGGAACCCTTCTATCAGGACGACATGACCCTCTCACCCAAAAATAGATTTTTCACCTTGATCAAAATCCCTTATATGTTCACTTCCAAGGACATTGTCTCGTCCCTTGCCTCTGACATTCATGAGTTACCTTTAACCCTTTATCGTGCTTTAACTCATTTTTATTGATGCAATTTAATTCTTACAAGTCGTATAAAATCCATACTCTTAGTACAGCGATATGACATTCGTATTCTACTAATGTTTATCTTTGTAGCAGCTTAATAGCTTTCATTAATTGTTATTGTGTACAAATCAAACTGTATAGATTGGGGAATTCTACCACTATCTCATGACAGCATGAAATCATTAAAATTTTTCTAATGGACGTCTAGAAATACCTTACTGGATTTAAAAAAAGAATAAATTAACATATTTTGTTAAAAATAGCACACATTAGACAATACAAGCAAGAGCAATTAACTGGTGTACAGCAGGAACTTACTTAAAACAATAAATAAACTGATTTTGTAAAAAAAAGAAAAAAAAAAACACACGCATTAGACAGTAAAATCAAGGGCAATTACCTGGTGTAAAGCAGAAACTTTATTTCCAGACTTGGGGTCAATACAGGCTTGTCGAGCCAGGATAAAATGTTTGGCACGTTTTGACACTTGCAGTCTCCAACTTCGTTTGCTGAAACAGAATCCCACAGATAAGTCAAAAGTGAATGGAATTAGGAATTTGGGGTACATGGCCGAGCACTGTGGCCGGGGAGGTCATTCAGCAGGAGAGGTCTTAGAAAGTAAGTTCACTTTGAAGTCACATTCAGATGTGAATTAAATGGATAATGAAATCTTAAGTTATTTTTTTTTTCACATAAGATTATCAATGGCCAAGTAGTTTTTATTATAGAAATTAATTGTATTATTTGATTATTTAATCCCACACTAATTAATCATATGTTAATTATATATTCTTCGAAACACAACCCAATTATGACCTTCAAATATATTCTTTTTCCACAAATTATTCATATATAAAGGATGAATTCTTGTCATTGAAATTGGTTGATATATTTGATAGAAGAGCTTTCAAAGCAGAAATTAATTTCACTAATACTTTATGAGGACGGATATTAATCATATTTAGTAGTCAATGGTTGTGAAAATCCGGTTACAAGGAATAGTGGCAGATAATGTGAAATTAGGTTACATGGAAAAGTGACAAATATAATGCAATTGGGTTACAAGGAACAGTGGCAGATAATGTGAAATTAGGTTATATGGAAAAGTGACAGATACAATGCAATTGGGTTACAAGGAACACTGGCAAATAATGTGAAATTAGGTTACATGGAAAAGTGACAAATATAATGCAATTGGGTTACAAGGAACAGTGGCAGATAATGTGAAATTAGGTTACATGGAAAAGTGACAAATATAATGCAATTGGGTTACAAGGAACAGTGGCAGATAATGTGAAATTAGGTTACATGGAAAAGTACCAGATACAATGAAATTGTTACAAGGAACAGTGGCAGATAATGTGAAATTAGGTTACATGGAAAAGTGGCCGATACAATACAATTGGGTTACATGGAACAGTGGCAGATAATGTGAAATTAGGTTACATGGAAAAGTGACAGATACAATGAAATTGTTACAAGGAACAGTGGCAGATAATGTTAAATTAGGTTACATGGAAAAGTGACAAATATAATGCAATTGGGTTTCAAGGAACAGTGGCAGATAATGTGAAATTAGGTTATATGGAAAAGTGACATATACAATGCAATTGTTACAAGGAACCGTGGCAGATAATGTGAAATTAGGTTACAAGGAAAAGTGACCGATACATTGCAATTAGGTTACAGGGAACAGTGGCAGATAAGGAGAAATTAGGTTACATGGAAAAGTGACAGATAAAATGCAATTGGGCTACAAGGAAAAGTGGCAGCTAATGTGAAATTAGGTTACATGGAAAAGTGACAGATACAATGCAATTGGGTTACAAGGAACAGTGGCAGATAACGTGAAATTAGGTTACATGGAAAAGTGAGATACAATACAATTGGGTTACATGGAACAGTGGCAGATAATGTGAAATTAGGTTATATGAAAAAGTGACAGATACAATGCAATTGGGTTACATGGAAAAGTGGCGGATAATGTGAAATTAGGTTACATGGAAAGTTACAAATACAATGCAATTGGGTTACATGGAACACTGGCAAATAATGTGCAATTAGGTGACATGGAACAGTGACAGATACAATGAAATTAGGTTACAAGGAACAGTTGCAGATAATGTGAAATTAGGTTACATGGAACAGTAACAGATAATGTGAAATTAGGTTACATGGAACAGTGACAGATACAATGAAATTAGGTTACAAGGAACGGTGGCAGATAATGTGAAATTAGGTTACATGGAAAAGTGCCAGATAATGTGAAATTATGTTACATGGAACAGTGACAGATAATGCGAAATTAGGTTAAAATGAAAAGTGAGAGATACAATGCAATTAGGTTACACGGAACAGTGACAGATAATGTGAAATAAGGATACATGAAACAGTGACAGATAATGTGAATTTAGGTTACATGGAAAAGTGACAGTTACAATACAATCAGGTTACAAGGAACAGTGGCAGATAATGTGAATTTAGGTTACATGGAAAAGTGACAGATACAATGCAATTGGGTTACAAGAAACAGTGGCAGATAATGTGAAATTAGGTTACATGGAAAAGTGACATATACAATGCAATTGTTACAAGGAACAGTGGCAGATAATGTGAAATTAGGTTACATGGAAAAGCGACCGATACGATGCAATTAGGTTACAGGGAACAGTGGCAGATAAGGAGAAATTAGGTTACATGGAAAAGTGATAGGTAAATGCAATTGGGTTACAAGGAAAAGAGGCAGCTAATGTGAAATTAGGTTACATGGAAAAGTGACGGATACAATGCAATTTGGGTTACAAGGAACAGTGGCAGATAACGTGAAATTAGGTTACATGGAAAAGTGACAGATACAATACAATTGGGTTACATGGAACAGTGGCAGATAATGTGAAATTAGGTTATATGAAAAAGTGACAGATACAATGCAATTGGGTTTCATGGAAAAGTGGCGGATAATGTGAAATTAGGTTACATGGAAAGTTACAAATAAAATGCAATTGGGTTACATGGAACACTGGCAAATAATGTGCAATAAGGTGACAAGGAACAGTGACAGATACAATTAAATTAGGTTACAAGGAACAGTTGCAGAGATTGTGAAATTATGTTACACGGAACAGTAATAGATAATGTGAAATTAGGTTACATGGAACAGTGACAGATAGGCCTAATGCGAAATTAGGTTAAAATGAAAAGTGAGAGATACAATGCAATTAGGTTACACGGAACAGTGACAGATAATGTAAAATTAGGAGACATGAAACAGTGAGAGATAATGTGAAATTAGGTTACATGGAAAAGTGACAGATACAATACAATCAGGTTACAAGGAACAGTGGCAGATAATGTGAATTTAGGTTACATGGAAAAGTGACAGTTACAATGCGATTTGGTTACAAGGAATAGTGGCAGATAATGTGAATTTAGGTTACATGGAAAAGTGACAGATACAACGCAATTGGGTTACAAGGAACAGTGACAGATAATGTGAAATTAGGTTACATGGAAAAGTGACAGATACAATGCAATTGTTACAAGGAACAGTGGCAGATAATGTGAAATTAGGTTACATGGAAAAGCGACCGATACGATGCAATTAGGTTACAGAGAACAGTGGCAGATAAGGAGAAATTAGGTTACATGGAAAAGTGACAGATAAAATGCAATTGGGTTACAAGGTAAAGTGGCAGCTAATGTGAAATTAGGTTACTTGGAAAAGTGACAAATACAATGCAATTGGGTTACAAGGAACAGTGGCAGATAACGTGAAATTAGGTTACATGGAAAAGTGACAGATACAATACAATTGTGTTACATGGAACAGTGGCAGATAATGTGAAATTAGGTTATATGAAAAAGTGACAGATACAATGCAATTGGGTTACATGGAAAAGTGGCGGATAATGTGAAATTAGGTTACATGGAAAGTTACAAATACAATGATATTGGGTTACATGGAACACTGGCAAATAATGTGCAATTAGGTGACATGGAACAGTGACAGATACAATGAAATTAGGTTACAAGGAACAGTTGCAGATAATGTGAAATTAGGTTACATGGAACAGTAACAAATAATGTGAAATTACGTTACATGGAACAGTGACAGACACAATGAAATTAGGTTACAAGGAACGGTGGCAGATAATGTGAAATTAGGTTACATGGAAAAGTGCCAGATAATGTGAAATTATGTTACATGGAATTGTGACAGATAATGCGAAATTAGGATAAAATGAAAAGTGAGAGATACAATGCAATTAGGTTACACGGAACAGTGACAGATAATGTGAAATTAGGATACATGAAACAGTGACAGATAATGTGTAATTAGGTTACATGGAAAAGTGACAGTTACAATACAATCAGGTTACAAGGAACAGTGGCAGATAATGTGAATTTAGGTTACATGGAAAAGTGACAGATACAATGCAATTGGGTTACAAGGAACAGTGGCAGATAATGTGAAATTAGGTTACATGGAAAAGTGACAGATACAATGCAATTGTTACAAGGAACAGTGGCAGATAATGTGAAATTAGGTTACATGGAAAAGCGACCGATACGATGCAATTAGGTTACAGGGAACAGTGGCAGATAAGGAGAAATTAGGTTACATGGAAAAGTGACAGATAAAATGCAATTGGGTTACAAGGTAAAGTGGCAGCTAATGTGAAATTAGGTTACTTGGAAAAGTGACAGATACAATGCAATTGGGTTACAAGGAACAGTGGCAGATAACGTGAAATTAGGTTACATGGAAAAGTGACAGATACAATACAATTGTGTTACATGGAACAGTGGCAGATAATGTGAAATTAGGTTATGTGAAAAAGTGACAGATACAATGCAATTGGGTTACATGGAAAAGTGGCGGATAATGTGAAATTAGGTTACATGGAAAGTTACAAATAAAATGCAATTGGGTTACATGGAACACTGGCAAATAATGTGCAATTAGGTGACATGGAACAGTGACAGATACAATGAAATTAGGTTACAAGGAACAGTTGCAGATAATGTGAAATTAGGTTACATGGAACAGTAACAGATAATGTGAAATTACGTTACATGAAACAGTGACAGACACAATGAAATTAGGTTACAAGGAACGGTGGCAGATAATGTGAAATTAGGTTACATGGAAAAGTGCCAGATAATGCGAAATTAGGTTACATGGAAAAGTGACAGTTACAATACAATCAGGTTACAAGGAACAGTGGCAGATAATGTGATTTTAGGTTACATGGAAAAGTGACAGATACAATGCAATTGGGTTACAAGGAACAGTGGCAGATAATGTGAAATTAGGTTACATGGAAAAGTGACAGATACAATGCAATTGTTACAAGGAACAGTGGCAGATAATGTGAAATTAGGTTACATGGAAAAGTGACCGATACGATGCAATTAGGTTACAGGGAACAGTGGCAGATAAGGAGAAATTAGGTTACATGGAAAAGTGACAGGTAAATGCAATTGGGTTACAAGGAAAAGTGGCAGCTAATGTGAAATTAGGTTACATGGAAAAGTGACAGATACAATGCAATTGGGTTACAAGGAACAGTGGCAGATAACGTGAAATTAGGTTACATGGAAAAGTGACAGATACAATACAATTGGGTTACATTGAACAGTGGCAGATAATGTGAAATTAGGTTATATGAAAAAGTGACAGATACAATGCAATTGGGTTACATGGAAAAGTGGCGGATAATGTGAAATTAGGTTACATTGAAAGTTACAAATACAATGCAATTAGGTTACATGGAACACTGGCAAATAATGTGCAATTAGGTGACATGGAACAGTGACAGATACAATGCAATTAGGTTACAAGGAACAGTTGCAGAGATTGTGAAATTAGGTTACACGGAACAGTAATAGATAATGTGAAATTAGGTTACATGGAACAGTGACAGATAATGCAAAATTAGGTTAAAATGAAAAGTGAGAGATACAATGCAATTAGGTTACATGGAAGAGTGACAGATAATGTGAAATTAGGAGACATGAAACAGTGAGAGATAATGTGAAATTAGGTTACATGGAAAAGTGACAGATACAATACAATCAGGTTACAAGGAACAGTGGCAGATAATGTGAATTTAAGTTACATGGAAAAGTGACAGTTACAATGCAATTTGGTTACAGGGAATAGTGGCAGATAAAGTGAATTTAGGTTACATGGAAAAGTGACATATACAATGCAATTGGGTTACAAGGAACAGTGGCAGATAATGTGAAATTAGGTTACATGGAAAAGTGAGATACAATGCAATTGTTACAAGGAACAGTGGCAGATAATGTGAAATTAGGTTACATGGAAAAGCGACCGATACGATGCAATTAGGTTACAGGGAACAGTGGCAGATAAGAAGAAATTAGGTTACATGTAAAAGTGACAGATATAATGCAATTGGGTTACAAGGAAAAGTGGCAGCTAATGTGAAATTAGGTTACATGGAAAAGTGACAGATACAATGCAATTGGGTTACAAATAACAGTGGCAGATAACGTGAAATTAGGTTACATGGAAAAGTGACAGATACAATAAAATTGGGTTACATGGAACAGTGGCAGATAATGTGAAATTAGGTTATATGAAAAAGTGAGAGATACAATGCAATTAGGTTACATGGAAAAGTGGCGGATAATGTGAAATTAGGTTACATGGAAAGTTACAAATACAATGCAATTGGGTTACACGGAACACTGGCAAATAATGTGCAATTAGGTGACATGGAACAGTGACAGATAAAATGCAATTAGGTTACAAGGAACAGTTGCAGATAATGTGAAATTAGGTTACATGTAACAGTAACAGATAATGTGAAATTAGGTTACATGGAACAGTGACAGATACAATGAAATTAGGTTACAAGGAACGGTGGCAGATAATGTGAAATTAAGTTACATGGAAAAGTGCCAGATAAAGTGAAATTATGTTACATGGAACAGTGATAGATAATGCAAAATTAGGTTAAAATGAAAAGTGAGAGATACAATGCAATTAGGTTACACGGAACAGTGACAGATAATGTGAAATTAAGATACATGAAACAGTGACAGATAATGTGAAATTAGGTTACATGGAAAAGTGACAGTTACAATACAATCAGGTTACAAGGAACAGTGGCAGATAATGTGAATTTAGGTTACATGGAAAAGTCACAGATACAATGCAATTGGGTTACAAGGAACAGTGGCATATAATGTGAAATTAGGTTACAAGGAAAAGTGACAGATACAATGCAATTGTTAAAAGGAACAGTGGCAGATAATGTGAAATTAGGTTACATGGAAAAGTGACCGATACGATGCAATTAGGTTACAGGGAACAGTGGCAGATAAGGAGAAATTAGGTTACATAGAAAAGTGACAGATAAAATGCAATTGGGTTACAAGGAAAAGTGGCAGCTAATGTGAAATTAGGTTACATGGAAAAGTGAAAGATACAATGCAATTGGGTTACAAGGAACAGTGGCAGATAACGTGAAATTAGTTTACATGGAAAAGTGACAGATACAATACAATTGGGTTACATGGAACAGTGGCAGATAATGTGAAATTAGGTTATATGAAAAAGTGACAGATACAATGCAATTGGGTTACATGGAAAAGTGGCGGATAATGTGAAATTAGGTTACATGGAAAGTTACAAATACAATGCAATTGGGTTACATGGAACACTGGCAAATAATGTGCAATTAGGTGACATGGAACAGTGACAGATACAATGCAATTAGGTTACAAGGAACAATTGCAGAGATTGTGAAATTAGGTTACACGGAACAGTAATAGATAATGTGAAATTAGGTTACATGGAACAGTGACAGATAGGCCTAATGCGAAATTAGGTTAAAATGAATAGTGAGAGATACAATGCAATTAGGTTACACGGAACAGTGACAGATAATGTGAAATTAGGAGACATGAAACAGTGAGAGATAATGTGAAATTAGGTTACATGGAAAAGTGACAGATACAATACAATCAGGTTACAGGGAACATTGGCAGATAATGTGAATTTAGGTTACATGGAAAAGTGACAGTTACAATGCAATTTGGTTACAAGGAATAGTGGCAGATAATGTGAATTTAGGTTACATGGAAAAGTGACAGATACAATGCAATTGGGTTACAAGGAACAGTGGCAGATAATGTTAAATTAGGTTACATGGAAAAGTGACAGATACAATGCAATTGTTACAAGGAACAGTGGCAGATAATGTGAAATTAGGTTACATGGAAAAGCGAAAGATACGATGCAATTAGGTTACAGGGAACAGTGGCAGATAAGGAGAAATTAGGTTACATGGAAAAGTGACAGATAAAATGCAATTGGGTTACAAGGTAAAGTGGCAGCTAATGTGAAATTAGGTTACTTGGAAAAGTGACAGATACAATGCAATTGGGTTACAAGGAACAGTGGCAGATAACGTGAAATTAGGTTACATGGAAAAGTGACAGATACAATACAATTGGGTTACATGGAACAGTGGCAGATAATGTGAAATTAGGTTATATGAAAAAGTGACAGATACAATGCAATTGGGTTACATGGAAAAGTGGCGGATAATGTGAAATTAGGTTACATGGAAAGTTACAAATACAATGCAACTGGGTTACATGGAACACTGGCGAATAATGTGCAATTAGGTGACATGGAACAGTGACAGATACAATGCAATTAGGTTACAAGGAACAGCTGCAGATATTGTTAAATTAGGTTACACGGAACAGTAACAGATAATGTGAAATTAGGTTACATGGAACAGTGACAGATACAATGAAATTAGGTTACAAGGAACGGTGTCAGATAATGTGAAATTGGGTTACATGGAAAAGTGCCAGTTAATACGAAGTTATGTTACATGGAACAGTGACAAATAATGAGAAATTAGGTTAAAATGAAAAGTGAGAGATACAATGCAATTAGGTTACATGGAACAGTGACAGATAATGTGAAATTAGGATACATGATACAGTGACAGATAATGTGAAATTAGGTTACATGGAAAAGTGACAGATACAATACAATCAGGTTACAAGGGACAGTGGCAGATAATGTGAATTTAGGTTACATGGAAAAGTGACAGATACAATGAAATTAGGTTACATGGAAAGTGACAGATACAATACAATTGGGTTAAATGGAACAGTGACAGATAATGTGAAATCAGGTTACATGGAACAGTGACAAATACAATGAAGTTAGGTTACATGAAAAGTGACAGATACAATGCAACTGGGTTACATGGAACAGTGACAGATAATGTGAAATTAGGTTACATGGAAAAGTGACCGATACGATGCAATTAGGTTACAGGGAACAGTGGCAGATAAGGAGAAATTAGGTTACATGGAAAAGTGACAAATATAATGCAATTGGGTTACAAGGAAAAGTGGCAGCTAATGTGAAATTAGGTTACATGGAAAAGTGACAGATACAATGCAATTGGGTTACAAGTAACAGTGGCAGATAACGTGAAATTAGGTTACATGGAAAAGTGACAGATACAATACAATTGGGTTACATGGAACAGTGGCAGATAATGTGAAATTAGGTTACATGAAAAAGTGACAGATACAATGCAATTTGGTTACATGGAAAAGTGGCGGATAATGTGAAATTAGGTTACATGAAAAGTTACAAATACAATGCAATTGGGTTACATGGAACACTGGCAAATAATGTGCAATTAGGTGACATGGAACAGTGAAAGATACAATGCAATTAGGTTACAAGGAACAGTGGCAGAGATTGTGAAATTAGGTTACATGGAACAGTAACAGATAATGTGAAATTAGGTTACATGGAACAGTGACAGATACAATGAAATTAGGTTACAAGGAACGGTGGCAGATAATGTGAAATTAGGTTACATGGAAAAGTGCCAGATAATGTGAAATTATGTTACATAGAACAGTGACAGATAATGTGAAATTAGGTTAAAATGAAAAGTGGGAGATACATTGCAATTAAGTTACACGGAACAGTGACAGATAATGTGAAATTAGTATACATGAAACAGTGACAGATAATGTGAAATTAGGTTACATGGAAAAGTGACAGATACAATACAATCAGGTTACAAGGGACAGTGGCAGATAATGTGAATTTAGGTTACATGGAAAAGTGACAGATACAATGAAATTAGGTTACATGGAAAGTGACAGATACTATACAATTGGGTTACATGGAACAGTGACAGATAATGTGAAATCAGTTTACATGGAACAGTGACAAATACAATGAAGTTAGGTTACATGGAAAGTGACAGATACAATGCAACTGGGTTACATGGAACAGTGACAGATAATGTGAAATTAGGTTACATGGAAGAGTGACAGATACAATGCAATTGGGTTACTTGGAGCAGTGACAGATACAATGCAATTGGGTTACAAGGAACAGTGACAGAATGTGAAATTAGGTTACATGGAAAAGTGACGGATACAATGCAATTAGGTTACATGGAACAGTGACAGAAACAATGCAATTGGGTTACAAGGAATAGTGGCAGATAATGTGAAATTAGGTTGCATGGAACAGTGACAGAAACAATGCAATTGGGTTACAAGGAATAGTGGCAGATAATGTGAAATTAGGTTGCATGGAACAGTGACAGATACAATGCAATTAGGTTACATGGAACAGTGACAGATACCATGCAATTAAGTTACAAAGAACAGTGACTGATACAATGCAATTGGGTTACATGGAACAGTGACAGATAATGTGAAATTAGGTTACATGGAACAGTGAGAGATAATGTGAAATTAGGTTACATGGATCAGTGACTGATACAGCGCAATTGGGTTATATGAAAGTGGCAGATAATGTGAAATTAGGATACATGGAAAGGTGACAGTTACAATGTAATTATGTTACATGGAACAGTGACAGATACAATGCAATTGGGTTACATGGAGCAGTGACATATAATGTGAAATTAGGTTCCATGGAATAGTGACAGATAATGTGAAATTAGGTTACATGGAACAGTGACTGATACAATGCAATTAGGTTACATGGAACAGTGAGAGATACAATGCAATTAGATTACAAGGAACAGTAGCAGATGATGTGAAATTAGGTTAGATAGAACAATGACAGTTACAATGAATTAGGATACATGGAAAAGTGACAGATAATGTGAAATTATGTTACATGGAACAGTGACAGATATAATGCAATTAGGTTACAAGGATCAGTGGCAAATAACGTGAAATTGGGTTACATGGAAAAGTGACAGATAATGTGAAATTAGGTTGCATGGAACAGTTACAGTTACAATGCAATTATGTTACATGGAACTGTGACAGATACAATGCAATTAGGTTACATGGAAAAGTGACAGATACACTGCATTTGGGTTACATGAAACATTGACAGATAATATGAAGTTAGGTTACATGGAACAGTAATAGTTACAATGTAGTTAGTTTACATGGAACAATGACAGATACAATGAAATCAGGTTACATGGAAAATGACAGATATAATACAATTGGGTTACATGGACGAGTGGCAGATATGTGAAATTAGGTTATATGGAACAGTGGCAGATACAATGTAATTAGGTTACATGGAACAGTGACAGATATAATGCAATTGGGTTACATGGAACAGTGAAAGATAATGTGAAATTAGGTTACATGGAAAAGTGTCAGATACAATGCAATTAGGTTACATGGAACAGTGGCTAATAATGTGAAATTAGGTTACATGGAAAAGTGACAGATACACTGCATTTGGGTTACAGGAAACATTGACAGATAATGTGAAATTAGGTTACATGGAACAGTAATAGTTACAATGTAGTTAGTTTACATGGAAAAATGACAGATACAATGAAATCAGGTTACATGGAAAATGACAGATATAATACAATTGGGTTACATGGACGAGTGGCAGATATGTGAAATTAGGTTAGATGGAACAGTGGCAGATACAATGTAATTAGGTTACATGGAACAGTGACAGATATAATGCAATTGGGTTACATGGAACAGTGAAAGATAATGTGAAATTAGGTTACATGGAAAAGTGTCAGATAAAATGCAATTAGGTTACATGAAACAGTGACAGATACAATGAAATTAGGCTACATGGAAAAGTGAGATACAATGCAATTGGGTTACATGGAACAGTGACAGATAATGTGAAATTAGGTTACATGGAACAGTGACTGATACAGTGCAATTGGGTTACATGTAACAGTGACAGATAATGTGAAATTAGTTTAAATAGACAAGTGACAGATACAATGCTATTGGGTTACATGTAACAGTGACAGATAATGTGAAATTAGGTTACATGGAACAGTGACAGCTACAATGCAATTAGGTTACAAGGAACAGTGGCATATAATGTGCAATTAGGTTACATGGAAAAGTGACAGATACAGTGCAATTGGGTTACATGGAACAGTGACAGATACAATAAAATTAGGGCACGAGGAACAATGGGAGATAATGTGAAATTAGATTACATGAAAAAGTGACAGATACAATGCAATTAGATTACATGGAACAGTGACAGATACAATGAAATTAGGTTACATGGAAAAGTGATAGATACAATGTAATTTGGTTACATAGAACAGTGACAGATAATGTGAAATTAAGTTACATGGAACAGTAATAGATAGTGAAATTAGATTAAATGGAAAAGTGACATACAATGCAATTGGGTTACATGGAACAGTGACAGATAATGTGAAATTAGGTTACATGGAACAGTGACAGATACAATGCAATTAGGTTACAGGGAAAAGTGACATATACAATGCAATTGGGTTACTTGGAACAATGACAGATAATGTGAAATTAAGTTACATGGAACAGTAACAGATAATGTGAAATTAGGTTATGTGGAAAAGTGACAGATATAATGCAATTAGGTTACAAAGAACAGTGACAGATACAATGAAATTAGGTTACAAGGAACAATAGCAGATACTGTGAAATTAGATTACATGGAAAAGTGACAGATACAATGCAAATAGGTTACATGGAACATTGACAGATACAATGAAATTAGGTTACAAGGAACAATGACAGATAATGTGAAATTAGATTACATGGAAAAGTGACAGATACAATGCAATTAGGTTACATGGAACAGTGACAGATACAATGAAATAAGGTTACATGGAAAAGTGATAGATACAATGCAATTGGGTTACATGGAACAGTGACAGATGCAATGCAATCAGGTTACATGGAAAAGTGAGATACAATGCTACTGAGTTACATGGAACAATGACAGATAATGTGAAATTAAGTTACATGGAACTGTAATAGATAATGTGAAATTAGGTTACATGGAAAAGTGACAGATACAATGCAATTAGGTTACATGGAACAGTGACAGGTAATGTGAAATTAAGTTACATGGAAAAGTGACAGATACAATGCAAATTAGGTTACATGGAACCGTGACATATAATGTGAAATTAGGCTACATGGAACAGTGAGAGATAATGTGAAATTAGGTTACATGAAACTGTGACAGAATGTGAAATTAGGTTACATGGAACAGTGACAGATAATGTGAAATTGGGTTATTATTATTATTATTGTTATTATCATAAGCTAAGCTATAACCCTGGCTGGAAAAAAACAAGATGCCATAAGCCCAAGGGCTCCAACAGGGAAAATAGCTCATTGAGGAGAGGATACAAAGAAATAAACAAGAGAAGTAATAAACAATCAAAATAAAATATTTTAAGAACAATAACATTAAATTAGACCTTTCAAATATAAACTCTAGAAACTTCAAAAAGAAAAGAGGAAGAGAAATAAGATAAAACAGGGTTCCTGGATGTACCCCCAATCAGGAGTAGTCTATGGCACTATAGAACAATAGTTTGATGATTTGGAGTGTCTTTCTCCTAGCTGCTTACCACAGCTAAAGAATCTCTTCTACCCTTACATGGAACATTGACAGATAATTTGGAAATTAGGTTACATTGAACTGTGGCAAACAAACAATATAAGACCTTCTTTACAGCAGAATTTACAGTTATAAAATATTGCTGAAGAAAAACAATGAAAGAACACAGGAATATTAGAATCTGTTTTCTATGATCAGGAAGTATATATTATAATTGACAAAATTTTGACAAGTTAAGACCTTTTCGTCTTCTTTAATTGCAGAAAGTCTTTTAAGATTTTTGTTGATCAGTCTATTCTGAAAGTGTTTAAATTCTTTCATTCTACCTTGTTTTGAGTATTGTTCTCCTGTCTGGTGTTCAGCTGCTGATTCTCATCTTAATTTGTTGGACAAGAT
Organism: Palaemon carinicauda; assembly: GCF_036898095.1. Taxonomy (NCBI): domain Eukaryota; kingdom Metazoa; phylum Arthropoda; class Malacostraca; order Decapoda; family Palaemonidae; genus Palaemon; species Palaemon carinicauda. The sequence continues at coordinate 66,866,150 of NC_090736.1, read as the reverse complement.
CTTACGGTCTATTAAATTTCTTATTCCTGATCTCTGCCACCGCCGTTCAATTAGGTCGTTATGCATGTTGCATAACATTTTTCATAATTTGCCCATCCTTTACATTCAGATCTTCCTAGACAGTTCCACCCTGTTCGTAATATTAGGCATGTAATTAATTTTAATAGTCAGGCCTTCTCCATCGTGAGGCTCAATACTACACAGTATTCTAGAAGCTTTATTCCAGCTGTGACCAAGTTGTGGAATGTTCTTCCCAATCAAGAAGTTGAATCGGTAGAACTTCAAAAGTTCAAATTTGCATCAAATATCCTTATGTTGTACAGGCCCACATAAGTCTCTTTATAGTTCATATATTAAAGATCTTTTATTGTTGGTAATGTTATTGAAATATTATATTTTAATTGTTCATTAGCTCTCTCATAGTTTATTAATTTCCTTATTCTCTTTCCTCACTGTGCTATTTTTCCATGTTGGAACCTTTGGGCTTATAGCAGCTCGCTTTTCCAACTAGAGTTATAGCTTTTCTAGTAATATATGTATATATGTATACTAAAATACACACGATTCTCAACGTTCTGAAATAGTTCATGGAATGACTAGTAAAATATCTGAATAGAGTAACAACGTACTGGGACCCTTATATCTCTAAAATCTCACCCATACGTTACAGCCAAAAAGAAGGAAAGGAAAAAAAAAAAACCTTACGACTAACGAATGATTGACCGTGCCTGTGGTTTTGCAATTTAATAGAGATGAAAAAACGTTATTATGAAAAAAAAAAGATGTGACTTTCGTGAGTTTTATGAACAAAGCACCATATGGCGACTAGTGGGGTTTCATGCAAATTCACGGCTTCCGAATAGAACGGGCTTTTCTTACCTGGAGGGATGAAGAGATGACGTCGCTTGCGTGAGAGTCCTAATTGGCCCACAAGCAGAAGCAAGTACACGATACTCAAAAGCTGCATTGCTTCCAAAACTCTGTAAGAAATAGTCGATGACAATATTTTAATCAAATATTCTGCTGGTTATCTGCTAAGCTCTCTCTCTCTCTCTCTCTCTCTCTCTCTCTCTCTCTCTCTCTCTCTCTCTCTCTCTCTCTCTCTCTCTCTCTCACGTGCATATAATTATATATATATATATATATATATATATATATATATATATATATATATATATATATATATATATATATATATATATATATATATATATATATGTACTTACCAAGCTGGTCTAGCATAAGAGTAAATATTCTATTCATGTATTTCATTTGTGTTTTCAAGGCGAGTTCCACTGTCGTAGGATTAAGTAATGTATGTAAATTACATGAGACTTTCGTCATTTATTTAATTGTATTTTCATTCAATTCAGTATATGTAAATTTATGTTATTCTCAAGAATTAACATTTTATTTCATGTAGTTTTGTTACGAAGTCTTATGTAATTTCGTTTAAGTATGCTGCATTACACACGAGGTAATAACACGAGGGATTACGTCTTTTTTTTTTTATGTTTCCATGTGGTTAGAAAGTGCATGAAAATTCTCGAATTAGATTTACTATTTTTTTTATTGTCACGAGAGGGAGGTGGGCGGGGTTAGCTGGATGAGAGTTACCGCGAAAGCAAGGTTACCCCTTCTTCAATTTACTACGCTGGCAACCTTAGGCCGCTAGAGCCATGCCCCACGCTTCGAGAATGATCTATTAGAATTTTCTAGACGAATTAAGTTAACATATATAGGCCCTAGGAATGCATATGCATAATTAGCAGAAGAGATCCAGCCTATTCCTTGGTAATAGCCCATGTCAGCCACCCCTTTCTTATCTCAATTGTGAATAGTGTTTTACTGTCAAACGTGATTAGCGATTTCTACCCAACATATCGTGCATAGTGTTGTTCAAATTTGGTGAAATTATTGGATGTTAATTCAAGTGTAGTGTGCTAATTTAAGTATATTTACCATATTTTCTTTGTAACTGGCACGGTGAGATTTAGGTTAAACAGTGCAATGCATTAAAGATTTTACTCAACTGTTCAGTAACCAAGTGTGAACCAAAAGACGTAATTGCAACAGTTGCATATATGTAAATTTCATTATTTTATGTTCATTACAGTGTTAAAGTGTTAACACTTTTCAATAATTGTCAAAATTAGATATGTTTATAAATCAATTTTGAGTGAAACAAGTGATTGTATAATTTTTTTCAAATTGTCTTTCTTTTTGTCTTAGTCTAAGGCTCAGTTCAGATTTAATATTTCGAGTGATTTATTTATGGTGTTAATTCTTTTCTATTAATGTTATCTTTTTACAGAATATATTTATTTTTATAAACTGTGTATTATTTTGATCACCAATGTTTTCTATCAGTGCATTGCTCGTAATCCCTGACTAAGAACCGAAGTAAGAGGTTGGTTTTTTAATAGTTCATTTTAAGTATGGCAATCATCTAGCTTTTATTTTGAGTAATGTAAGAGACCTTTGAATATTCAGTGGTTTTATATAATGCCCTCTGGGAGCTGAATAATATTCTCAGAGCTCAGGTGTAACAGACACATGTAATATAATAAGGTGAGTTTTGGAGCTCAGGAATCTATGTAATTCTCCAATCGTAGTATATATATATATATATATATATATATATATATATATATATATATATATATATATATATATATATATGAATATGTGGTGTGTTTGTACATGTTTATGTGTATCATACACAAATATATCTCACCCTACAAATAGAGGAATGTATATATATATATAATATATATACATATATATATATATATATATATATATATATATATATATATATATATATATATATATATATATATATATATATATATATATTCCTCTATTTGTAGGGTGAGATATATTTGTGTATATTACACATAAACATGTACAAACACACACATATTCATATATATATATATATATATATATATATATATATATATATATATATATATATATATATATATATATGAGTATGTGTGTGTTTGTACATGTTTATGTGTAATATACACAAATATATCTCACCCTACAAATAGAGGAATGTGTGTATACATATATATATATATATATATATATATATATATATATATATATATATATATATATATATATGTATATATATATATATATGTGTGTGTATATATATATATATATATATATATATATATATATATATATATATATATATATATATATATATGTTTATATATATGTATGTATGTACGTGTGTGTACATGTTTATGTGTAATATACACAAATGCATATATATATATATATATATATATATATATATATATATATATATATATATATATATACTATATATATATATATATATATATATATATATATATATATATATATATATATATATATATATATATAAGTATATGCTGCATATGTATAAATTCATATATATGAATGTAATATAAATAAATATATATATATATATATATATATATATATATATATATATATATATATATATATATATATATATAAAGTATATATTGCATACATGTATAAATATAAGTATACATAATTATAATATATATATATATATATATATATATATATATATATATATATATATATGTATATATATATATATACATATATATACATATATATATATATATATATATATATATATATATATATATATATATATACATATACATATATATAGATATATATATATATATATATATATATATATATACATATATAATATATATATATATATATATATATATATATATATATATATATATTTATATATATAACATGGATGTATACTATGTGTATTACATCATATTTACACGATATAGATAATGTAGATGATGTATAAAAGAAGGCCTTCCCAGGTTACACTTCAGTATCAAACATTCCTTTTACTAATAGAAAAGTCATTAAAATCATGAAAGAAAATAATGTTCTACCACGTTCATGCTATCCAAAAAATCATAATTAAAAGTCAATTGATATGAAACATCGTAAATCACTTTTGAAAAAAAAAAAAATTCAGATTCCGAATACTAAAAAGAAGAAACCACTTTTTGGGTGAATTCCGTCCTGTCATAAACCCAGTGTCATTTACAAACCCTTTTCATTTGGAAGCATCGAAAGGACTGAGACAAAAGAGCCAAGAAATTGTCCCTCTGCAATCTGCGGAGATGTTAATCTTAGCATATGTTGCAAAAAAAAAAAAAAAAAAAAAAAAAAAAAAAAAAAAAAAAAAAAAAAAAAAAAAAAAAAAACATAACTATTTAACTTCAAATTCTTCGAGTCTTCAAAATCACAGGATTACTGGGTCCTTGGTTTAACCAAGAGGCCCTTCTCCTTTTACATTGTGGGTCTCTTCTTGGGCGTCCATGTGCAGGCCATGAACACTGATTAGAAAGAGGGCACGCCATTTGGCTCCTTCTGCAAGGAAACCCTAGTTTGGACTGTGTGCCTTCAACTTTTTACTTGACCATTTATTTTGTGATGAAGAATCTCTTCTTTTCTTTTTTTAATTATATCATTATATCTTAATTGATAATTTCTATAAGATGTCCCATATATATATATATATATATATATATATATATATATATATATATATATATATATATATATATATATGTATATATATATTTACACACACAAACTTACACATACACACACACACATACATATATATATATATATATATATATATATATATATATATATATATATATATATATATATATACATATAAATATATATATATATATATATATATATATATATATATATATATATATATATATATATATATATATATATATATATATATATAACGTGTGTGTGTGTTTTTGGGGAAAGAGAACATGAAGGTCAGGCCATCAATAAGTAAGAAGAATATGGAAGGAAGAATTATGCATTTTCTTTATCAATGTTTTACTTTTTATTCCCAATAAAACTTCATGTAGAAGTGTATCTTAAGGTGAGAGTAAGGTATGTATCCATTGCTGTTTGAAATATCTATGGATAGAGCAAAATAAGAACTCGAATAGAGAACAGTGGTTGCGTAAAATAAAAAAGGGTTAAGAATGGACGGATTAATTAATGAAGTTAGTTAATGATACAGTTCTGACTGGGTATAGTGAGGAGAAATTGCAGATATCTATGACAGAATAAAATATTTGCATAAGGAGAAAGTGGAAGTGTAAAATTAAAATGGGTCATAAATGGACGGATTAATGAATGAAGTTTGTTCATGATACAGTTCTGACTGGGTATAGTGAGGAGAAATTGCAGAAATCTATGTAAAAATAAATTATTTACATGAAGAAAAAGCGGTTGCGTAAAATAAAAATGGGTCATGAATGGACGGATTAATGAATAAAGTTAAATAATGACACAGTTCTGACTGGGTATAGTGAGGAGAAATTACAGAAATCTATGGAAGAATAAAGTATTTGCATGAAGAGAAAGTGGTTGCGTAAAACAAAAATGGGTCATGAATGGACGGATTAATGAATAAAGTTAAATAATGACACAGTTCTGACTGGGTATAGTGAGGAGAAATTACAGAAATCTATGGAAGAATAAAGTATTTGCATGAAGAGAAAGTGGTTGCGTAAAACAAAAATGGGTCATGAATGGACGGATTAATGAATAAAGTTAAATAATGATACAGTTCTGACTGGGTATAGTGAGGAGAAATTGCAGATATCTATTAAAGAATAAAGTATTTGCATGAAGAGAAAGTAGTTGCGTTAAACAAAAATGGGTCATGAATGGACGGATTAATGAATGAAGTTAAATAATGATACAGTTCTGACTGGGTATAGTGAGGAGAAATTGCAGAAATCTATGAAAGAATAAACTATTTGCATGAAGAGAAAGTGGTTGTGTAAAACAAAAATGGGTCATGAATGGACGGATTAATGAGTGAAGTTAAAAAATGATACAGTTGTGACTGGGCATAATTACAAGAAATTGCAGAAATCTATGAAAGAATAAAGTATTTGCATGAAGAGCAAGTGGCTTCCTAAAACAAAAATGGTTCATGAGTGAATGGATTAATGAATGAAGTTAGATGATGATACAGTTCTGACTGGGTATAGTAAGAAGAAATTGCAGATATCTATGAAAGAATGAAGTATTTGAATGAAGAGAAAGAGGTTGCATAATATAAAAATGGGTAATGAATGGACGGATGAATGAATGAAGTTAGTTGATCATACAATTCTGACTGGGTATAGTGAGGAGAAATTGCAGATATCTATGAAAGAATAAAATATTTGCATGAAGAGAAAGTCGTTGCCTAAAACAAAAATTGGTCATGAATGGACGGATTAATGAATAAAGTTAAATAATGATATACTTCTGACTGGGTATAGTGAGGAGAAATTGCAGAAATCAATGAAAGAATAAAGTATTTGCATGATGAGAAAGTGGTTGCGTAAAACAAAAATGGGTCATGAATGGACGGATTAATGAATGAAGTTAAATGATGTTACAGTTCTGACTGGGTATAGTGAGGAGAAATTGCAAAAATCTATGAAAGAAAAAACTATTTGCATAAAGAGAAAGTGGTTGCGTAAAACAAAAATGGGTCATGAATGGACGGATTAATGAATGAAGTTAAATAATTATACAGTTCTGACTGGGTATAGTGAGGAGAAATTGCAGAAATCAATGAAAGAATAAAATATTTGCATGAAGAGAAAGCGGTTGCGTAAAACAAAAATGGGTCATGAATGGACAGATTAATGAATGAAGTTAAATAATGATACAGTTTTGACTGGGTATAGTGAGGAGAATTTGCAAAAATCAATGAAAGAATAAACTATTTGTATGAAGAGAAAGTGGTTGCGTAAAACAAAAATGGGTCATGAATGGACGGATTAATGACTGAAGTTAAATAATGATACAGTTCTGACTGGGAATAGTGAGGAGAAATTGCAGAAATCTATGAAAGAATAAACTATTTGCATGAAGAGAAAGTGGTTGCGTAAAACAAAAATGGGTCATGAATGGACGGATTAATGAATAAAGTTAAATAATGATACAGTTCTGACTGGGAATAGTGAGGAGAAATTGCAGAAATCTATGAAAGAATAAACTATTTGCATGAAGAGAAAGTGGTTGCGTAAAACAAAAATGGGTCATGAATGGACGGATTAATGAATAAAGTTAAATAATGATACAGTTCTGACTGGGTATAGTGAGGAGAAATTGCAGAAATCTATGAAAGAATAAAGTATTTGCATGAAGAGAAAGTGGATGCGTCAAACAAAAATGGGTCATGAATGGACGGATTAATGAATGAAATTAAATGATGATACAGTTCTGACTGGGTATAGTGAGGAGAAATTGCAGAAATCTATGAAAGAATAAAGTATTTGCATGAAGAGAAAGTGGATGCGTCAAACAAAAATGGGTCATGAATGGAGGGATTAATGAATGAAATTAAATGATGATACAGTTCTGACTGGGTATAGTGAGGAGAAATTGCAGAAATCTATGAAAGAATAAAGTATTTGCATGAAGAGAAAGTGGATGCGTCAAACAAAAATGGGTCATGAATGGACGGATTAATGAATAAAGTTAAATAATGATACAGTTCTGACTGGGTATAGTGAGGAGAAATTGCAGAAATCTATGAAAGAATAAAGTATTTGCATGAAGAGAAAGTGGATGCGTCAAACAAAAATGGGTCATGAATGGACGGATTAATGAATGAAATTAAATGATGATACAGTTCTGACTGGGTATAGTGAGGAGAAATTGCAGAAATCTATGAAAGAAGAAACTATTTGCATGAAGAGAAAGTGGTTGCGTAAAACAAAAATGGCTCATGAATGGACGGATTAATGAATAAAGTTGAATAATGATACAGTTCTGACTGGGTATAGTGAGGAGAAATTGCAGAAATCTATGAAAGAATAAAGTATTTGCATGAAGAGAAAGTGGTTGCATAAAACAAAAATGGGTCATGAATGGACGGATTAATGAATAAAGTTAAATAATGATACAGTTCTGACTGGGTATAGTGAGGAGAAATTGCAGAAATTTATGAAAGAAGAAACTATTTGCATGAAGAGAAAGTGGTTGCGTAAATCAAAAATGGCTCATGAATGGACGGATTAATGAATAAAGTTGAATAATGATACAGTTCTGACTGGGTATAGTGAGGAGAAATTGCAGAAATCAATGAAAGAATAAACTATTTGCATGAAGAGAAAGTGGTTGCATAAAACAAAAATGGCTCATGAATGGACGGATTAATGAATAAAGTTAAATAATGATACAGTTCTGACTGGGTATAGTGAGGAGAAATTGCAGAAATCTATGAAAGAAGAAACTATTTGCATGAAGAGAAAGTGGTTGCGTAAAACAAAAATGGGTCATGAATGGACGGATTAATGAATGAAGTTAAATAATGATACAGTTCTGACTGGGTATAGTGAGGAGAAATTGCAAAAATCTATGAAAGAGAAAAGTATTTGCATGAAGAGAAAGTGGTTGCGTTAAACAAAAATGGGTCATGAATGGACGGATTAATGAATAAAGTTAAATAATGATACAGTTCTGACTGGGTATAGTGAGGAGAAATTGCAGAAATCAATGAAAGAATAAACTATTTGCATGAAGAGAAAGTAGTTACGTAAAACAAAAATGGGTCATGAATGGACGGATTAATGAATAAAGTTAAATAATGATACAGTTCTGACTGGGTATAGTGAGGAGAAATTGCAGAAATCAATGAAAGAATAAACTATTTGCATGAAGAGAAAGTAGTTGCGTAAAACAAAAATGGGTCATGAATGGACGGATTAATGAATAAAGTTAAATAATGATACAGTTCTGACTGGGTATAGTGAGGAGAAATTGCAGAAATCTATGAAAGAGAAAAGTATTTGCATGAAGAGAAAGTGGTTGCGTTAAACAAAAATGGGTCATGAATGGACGGATTAATGAATAAAGTTAAATAATGATACAGTTCTGACTGGGTATAGTGAGGAGAAATTGCAGAAATCAATGAAAGAATAAACTATTTGCATGAAGAGAAAGTAGTTGCGTAAAACAAAAATGGGTCATGAATGGACGGATTAATGAATAAAGTTAAATAATGATACAGTTCTGACTGGGTATAGTGAGGAGAAATTGCAGAAATCAATGAAAGAATAAACTATTTGCATGAAGAGAAAGTAGTTGCGTAAAACAAAAATGGGTCATGAATGGACGGATTAATGAATGAAGTTAAATAATGATACAGTTCTGACTGGGTATAGTGAGGAGAAATTGCAGAAATCAATGAAAGAATAAAGTATTTGCATGAAGAGAAAGTAGTTGCGTAAAACAAAAATGGGTCATGAATGGACGGATTAATGAATGAAGTTAAATAATGATACAGTTCTGACTGGGTATAGTGAGGAGAAATTGCAGAAATCAATGAAAGAATAAACTATTTGCATGAAGAGAAAGTAGTTGCGTAAAACAAAAATGGGTCATGAATGGACGGATTAATGAATGAAGTTAAATAATGATACAGTTCTGACTGGGTATAGTGAGGAGAAATTGCAGAAATCTATGAAAGAAGAAACTATTTGCATGAAGAGAAAGTGGTTGCGTAAAACAAAAATGGGTCATGAATGGACGGATTAATGAATGAAGTTAAATAATGATACAGTTCTGACTGGGTATAGTGAGGAGAAATTGCAGAAATCTATGAAAGAAAAAAGTATTTGCATGAAGACAAAGTGGTTGCGTAAAACAAAAATGGGTCATGAATGGACGGATTAATGAATAAAGTTAAATAATGATACAGTTCTGACTGGGTATAGTGAGGAGAAATTGCAGAAATCTATGAAAGAAAAAAGTATTTGCATGAAGACAAAGTGGTTGCGTAAAACAAAAATGGGTCATGAATGGACGGATTAATGAATAAAGTTAAATAATGATACAGTTCTGACTGGGTATAGTGAGGAGAAATTACAGAAATCAATGAAAGAATAAAGTATTTGCATGAAGAGAAAGTAGTTGCGTAAAACAAAAATGGGTCATGAATGGACGGATTAATGAATGAAGTTAAATAATGATACAGTTCTGACTGGGTATAGTGAGGAGAAATTGCAGAAATCAATGAAAGAATAAATTATTTTCATTAAGAGAAAGTGGATGCGTCAAACAAAAATGGGTCATGAATGGACGGATTAATGAATAAAGTTAAATAATGATACAGTTCTGACTGGGTATAGTGAGGAGAAATTGCAGTAATCTATGAAAGAATAAAGTATTTGCATGAAGAGAAAGTGGTTGCATAAAACAAAAATGGGTCATGAATGGACGGATTAATGAATAAAGTTAAATAATGATACAGTTCTGACTGGGTATAGTGAGGAGAAATTGCAGAAATCAATGAAAGAATAAAGTATTTGCATGAAGAGAAAGTGGTTGCATAAAACAAAAATGGGTCATGAATGGACGGATTAATGAATAAAGTTAAATAATGATACAGTTCTGACTGGGTATAGTGAGGAGAAATTGCAGAAATCAATGAAAGAATAAAGTATTTGCATGAAGAGAAAGTGGTTGCATAAAACAAAAATGGGTCATGAATGGACGGATTAATGAATGAAGTTAAATAATGATACAGTTCTGACTGGGTATAGTGAGGAGAAATTGCAGAAATCAATGAAAGAATAAATTATTTTCATTAAGAGAAAGTGGATGCGTCAAACAAAAATGGGTCATGAATGGACGGATTAATGAATAAAGTTAAATAATGATACAGTTCTGACTGGGTATAGTGAGGAGAAATTGCAGAAATCTATGAAAGAATAAAGTATTTGCATGAAGAGAAAGTGGATGCGTCAAACAAAAATGGGTCATGAATGGACGGATTAATGAATGAAATTAAATGATGATACAGTTCTGACTGGGTATAGTGAGGAGAAATTGCAGAAATCTATGAAAGAATAAAGTATTTGCATGAAGAGAAAGTGGATGCGTCAAACAAAAATGGGTCATGAATGGACGGATTAATGAATAAAGTTAAATAATGATACAGTTCTGACTGGGTATAGTGAGGAGAAATTGCAGAAATCTATGAAAGAATAAAGTATTTGCATGAAGAGAAAGTGGATGCGTCAAACAAAAATGGGTCATGAATGGACGGATTAATGAATGAAATTAAATGATGATACAGTTCTGACTGGGTATAGTGAGGAGAAATTGCAGAAATCTATGAAAGAAGAAACTATTTGCATGAAGAGAAAGTGGTTGCGTAAAACAAAATTGGCTCATGAATGGACGGATTAATGAATAAAGTTGAATAATGATACAGTTCTGACTGGGTATAGTGAGGAGAAATTGCAGAAATCTATGAAAGAATAAAGTATTTGCATGAAGAGAAAGTGGTTGCATAAAACAAAAATGGGTCATGAATGGACGGATTAATGAATAAAGTTAAATAATGATACAGTTCTGACTGGGTATAGTGAGGAGAAATTGCAGAAATCTATGAAAGAAGAAACTATTTGCATGAAGAGAAAGTGGTTGCGTAAAACAAAAATGGGTCATGAATGGACGGATTAATGAATGAAGTTAAATAATGATACAGTTCTGACTGGGTATAGTGAGGAGAAATTGCAAAAATCTATGAAAGAGAAAAGTATTTTCATGAAGAGAAAGTGGTTGCGTTAAACAAAAATGGGTCATGAATGGACGGATTAATGAATGAAGTTAAATAATGATACAGTTCTGACTGGGTATAGTGAGGAGAAATTGCAGAAATCTATGAAAGAGAAAAGTATTTGCATGAAGAGAAAGTGGTTGCGTTAAACAAAAATGGGTCATGAATGGACGGATTAATGAATAAAGTTAAATAATGATACAGTTCTGACTGGGTATAGTGAGGAGAAATTGCAGAAATCAATGAAAGAATAAACTATTTGCATGAAGAGAAAGTAGTTGCGTAAAACAAAAATGGGTCATGAATGGACGGATTAATGAATAAAGTTAAATAATGATACAGTTCTGACTGGGTATAGTGAGGAGAAATTGCAGAAATCAATGAAAGAATAAACTATTTGCATGAAGAGAAAGTAGTTGCGTAAAACAAAAATGGGTCATGAATGGACGGATTAATGAATGAAGTTAAATAATGATACAGTTCTGACTGGGTATAGTGAGGAGAAATTGCAGAAATCAATGAAAGAATAAAGTATTTGCATGAAGAGAAAGTAGTTGCGTAAAACAAAAATGGGTCATGAATGGACGGATTAATGAATAAAGTTAAATAATGATACAGTTCTGACTGGGTATAGTGAGGAGAAATTGCAGAAATCAATGAAAGAATAAACTATTTGCATGAAGAGAAAGTAGTTGCGTAAAACAAAAATGGGTCATGAATGGACGGATTAATGAATGAAGTTAAATAATGATACAGTGCTGACTGGGTATAGTGAGGAGAAATTGCAGAAATCTATGAAAGAAGAAACTATTTGCATGAAGAGAAAGTGGTTGCGTAAAACAAAAATGGGTCATGAATGGACGGATTAATGAATGAAGTTAAATAATGATACAGTTCTGACTGGGTATAGTGAGGAGAAATTACAGAAATCAATGAAAGAATAAAGTATTTGCATGAAGAGAAAGTGGTTGCGTAAAACAAAACTGGGTCATGAATGGACGGATTAATGAATAAAGTTAAATAATGATACAGTTCTGACTGGGTATAGTGAGGAGAAATTGCAGAAATCAATGAAAGAATAAAGTATTTGCATGAAGAGAAAGTGGTTGCGTAAAACAAAAATGGGTCATGAATGGACGGATTAATGAATAAAGTTAAATAATGATACAGTTCTGACTGGGTATAGTGAGGAGAAATTACAGAAATCAATGAAAGAATAAAGTATTTGCATGAAGAGAAAGTGGTTGCGTAAAACAAAACTGGGTCATGAATGGACGGATTAATGAATAAAGTTAAATAATGATACAGTTCTGACTGGGTATAGTGAGGAGAAATTGCAGAAATCAATGAAAGAATAAAGTATTTGCATGAAGAGAAAGTGGTTGCATAAAACAAAAATGGGTCATGAATTGACGGATTAATGAATAAAGTTAAATGATGATACAGTTCTGACTGGGTATAGTGAGGAGAAATTGCAGAAATCTATGAAAGAATAAAGTATTTGCATGAAGAGAAAGTGGTTGCGTTAAACAAAAATGGGTCATGAATGGACGGATTAATGAATAAAGTTAAATGACGATACAGTTCTGACTGGGTATAGTGAGGAGAAATTGCAGATATCTATGAAAAAATAAATTATTTTCATTAAGAGAAAGTGGATGCGTCAAACAAAAATGGGTCATGAATGGACGGATGAATGAATGAAGTTAGTTGATGATACAGTTCTGACCGGGTATAGTGAGGAGAATTTTTCCGAAATCTATGAACGAATAAAATATTTGCATGAAGAGAAAATGGAGAGTAAAGGTACACAAGTGTACAAGGATGTTATGCCTAAGAGAATAATCAATGAGTGTTAATAAGTGTGGGGAAGACTGAAAGTAGTTTATGCGTTTTGAATTTTTTTTTCTTCTTTTTTTTTTTTTTTTTTTGTAAATATAATGGTTGATAATAGGAGGAAAAATAAAAACAAGGTAACAGAATTAAGAAAAGGAGTGGATTTGGAGTGAGAATGTATGAAGAAAAACTCTGTTGAACAAACTCATCTTTATGGAGGTGAAAAAAATTTATGAATGCAAATGAAAAAAGGCTGAAGCTGTTCTAATAGACTGTCGTCGTAAAATATGTGGAGTGCAAAGGTGAAGAATACAGATACCATAGGAATCAGTAAAAAGGTTAGTATAGGCGAATGGAGGGCAATTTTGGTTTGAGATGGTTCAGAATTGTGGAAAGAATGAAAGGATGTAAGGGTGATGAAAAGACTGAATAAACACGGAGCGTTCAGATGGACGGGAAGAAAAAAGACCTGGAAGAGAGCAAGATGATACAAAATGTTGAAGAGGTATTTGGAATGGTGCATTATGTGTAGGGGCTTTAGATAAGCGGTTGAAGAGCCTTCTGAATAGATATATGAAGTGACCAATGCTGTAGAAGTTTTCTGCACCAGGATTTCATGCATGATTCGACAGTTAAAAATTAATGCTTCATTGACTACTAAGCTGCTTTTTCTCAATTAAAACCGCTTTTCATATTTGCAAAATTTAACCTTTTCAAACTATTCAAAACTATTTTTCTTATCTGACAACTCTGCACCTACAAATTGCCCCTTTTCTAATATCTCGCATAACTCCACCATTAAAAATATCAAACATCTAAAGGTTTAAAGATCGCTCATGAATGGCAGAGGCAAAGGACAGTGACAATACCCAAGTGAATTACCATGTTTACATATGATCAGCGCCCAAACCCCATTTCTATCCAGTTAGGACTAGGGAGGGCCAGTCAATGGCTGCTGATGAATCAGCAGGTAGACCTATAAGCTCTCCCAAAACGCCCATCCATACTTAGTTAACAAGTATGGTGAGGTTGCAGATACCACTATAAATTATAGTTTGAGTTGGGTCTCAGACTCCAGTCCAGAAGAACGCCAGACAGGGACGTTTCCAATAGAGTAATGCACACCCTTGTCTCAGATCCATTTTAACGCCAAACCATTCAGTCCCCCATCTGCATTTTCGAACAAATACTTCTCGTACATCAACAGAACTTTCTTTCTCTCTGAAAGACTTATCCTCTATAGACATACCATACCTCCTTAATAGCCCCAACAATAGCCCTCTGTCGAGTTTATTACATGGAATTTCAAGCAAGTATTTCAGCTGATATTTTAAATTAGGGACCAATTAATAATAATAAAAAAAAATCCATCTATTGTTAAAAGCCTTGGTCAGTTTTTGAGTACATGGAAAAGGAAATTTGTAAATAGATAAACAGTAGTCATAGAATTTAAATCTTGTTCATAAAATCAAGCTAGGACCTTGAAAACAAGGGCATCACCACTAATAGTATGGTTATGAGATCAGATTGGTACTAAGCCATGTAAATTTTATGAATTTCTTTTATATAATAACAATGATAATAAAAGACCACTACTACTACTACTACTACTACTACTACTAATAATAATAATAATAATAATAATAATATTAATAATAATAATAATAACAATAATAATAATAATAATAATAAAACATCATGCAGAAATGTTAGTGTTAGTAAAAACTGATCTGATGTTACAAAAAAAAAGAAACATAAGAAGTGGACTTGAGATAGAAAAAGTGTGAGAGAACATAAAGGTCAGGCCACAAAAAAAAAAAAAAAAAAAAAAAAAGGTAAAGAACGTGGAAGGCATAATTATGTAATTGCATTCTCACAATCATAGAGAGAGAGAGAGAGAGAGAGAGAGAGAGAGAGAGAGAGAGAGAGAGAGAGAGAGAGAGAGAGAGAGAGAGACAGTCTATAACTGATTCGAAGATGAATCTCCTTGGTAATTGGCAGAAAACTTCCACATCCAAGTTTTTTTTTTTTCACAGTGCCAATCAGTCAAACCGTAAAACTTCATTTTGCGTACATTTGCAATCAATTGCATTTCATAACGCCTGACTACTTATTCCCGCACTTTCTTTTCTTTACCATATAATAAACATTGTAAACTACTTTCTTTTAGCCATTTTTTGGAATCCTCTTCACTACACAATCAGTCTATTGTTTTTTTTTTTTCTATTTGTATCTATCATCAGTACTACACTTCTATAAAGGAAAGTTGGTTCAAAAACCACTGTATACACTTCCAATTTAGCCTCCATAAACGGTCATGTTCTCTATAACATCTATTACATACTGTTATCTGCCTTGCATCAGGTGTTCTAAGATCCACTCCTTCTAAACAAATTAATATATTTTTGTTTCAATTACATACACACAAGCATGAAGTGCACAATATATATACATACATACATACATACATACATACATATATATATATATATATATATATATATATATATATATATATATATATATATATATATATATATATATATATATATATATATATATATATATATATATATATACTGTACGTGATAAATTCATTAGTAATTCGTATTTTTCCAAGCTGCACTTATCATGAACCACATTTATAGGAGAGAGAGAGAGAGAGAGAGAGAGAGAGAGAGAGAGAGAGAGAGAGAGAGAGAGAGAGAGAGAGAGAGAGAGAGATCATGGTTTACTGATAAATCTGTGTTCAAGTCAAGGATATGCACTTGAAGTACTTTATGTTAGAATTGAACTTATTCGTCACCCTTTCATCCTCATTACTTAACATCCGAAACAACACAGAACTAAACTATAGACTCACCCTATTAGACAAACAGATCGGAGATGGCAAAATCTTGAAGCTACGCAATCGGCCTAGGCTATGGAGTATCCTCTCTTTAAGCTACCGTACAATGTCGGTCCGGACTACACGAGACTGATAGTCCCCGCAATGCATCGAGCTCAGTACTGCCAAACTGCCAATGCAATGAGCCTTGGTCTACGCTAAGGACAACGAGTGGTAGTTCTAATGCTGGTTGCTAACATGAAAACAAACGGTAGATATGAGTTACAAGAGATAAGTGACCTTCTAAGTTACTCCAAAGCAGGAACAGGTGAAGCTTAACATCAGAAAGTCTATCATTTTCTTCCAGTGGGTATTCCACGTCTCCCTTTACAGAACCTAATCTTTTTTTTTTTTATCATTCAATGTGCCATTCCTTTTGTTTAAAACCCTCCATTAGAACTTGTTATATTCATGGTTAACTAACGGCGCGTTGAAGATAAAAAGCCTTAGCCTTGAATGTTAGCCAACAGAAAAAGGCATTGACACACATTACTGTATTTGAGTTTTATTCAAACATACAAATTAGCAACTTCATAACGATGCATTTAACGAATATTAAAAACAAAGGATAATCCCACACACACACACACAAACATATATATATATATATATATATATATATATATATATATATATATATATATATATATATATATATATATATATACTGAAAGTTTCCTCAATTTCTTTTGTTGTAGACATAAAGCAAAAATAGAGTAATTACAATATATATTAAAAGACAATAATAAAAAATTTATTAAAAATATATATATAGCCTCGGTAAAACATCAATCATTGAAGATAATGAGCGACCTATTTTAAAAAGTGCAAAGTAGTAGCCTTCTCATTGCAAGTGTGCTTATGCACTTTATTCTTTGGAGGTTTTAATCTACTCAAAACAAAGACGAAATTAATTCATACGATAAATCATTATCACCATCACCACCCGTAAACATTTAAAGGCCACTCATGAGTGGCAGAGGCAAGGGAAAGTGACATTGCCTACGCAAGCAGGACAATGCCCTAGAAACTGTTCATATAAACATATGATCAGCACCCAACCCATTCCCGACCTAGACTAGGACCAAGGAGGACCAGGTAATGGGTGCTGATGACTCAGCAGGTAGACCTATAGTCTCCCCCAAACAAACCCTCTTCAACTCACAAGGATGGTGAGGTTGCAGTGACCAAAGGAACTAACGAGTTTACATGGGACTCGAACCCGAGGCTGGCGATTACCAGTCAGAAGCGCTACCACTCAAGCCACCTCAACCATAAGCATTAGAAACTTCAAAGTGTGTATTAAATGTTATTTTTAAAGCATTCAGTAGAAAATGCTGCGTCACTGTTTCATTGATATACCCAGTTTTTCTGCCAATATCTTGTGTTTTGTCGATGGAATTTCCGTGGAACCAGTCTCTCTCTCTCTCTCTCTCTCTCTCTCTCTCTCTCTCTCTCTCTCTCTCTCTCTCTCTCAACTATATATATATATATATATATATATATATATATATATATATATATATATATATATATATATATATATATATATATATATATATATATATATATATATATATATATATATATATATTACATGATATGGCTCCCGTGGACTGGGCACTAAACAAATATTATACTATGGCTCGCGACTGGGAACCATGCATATAATATATATACTACGACTGACAAGTTAATAAACCTCCCGAATTCTACCTTGTTTGCTTTCACATTAAGACTAATTCTGAGACAGTTGAATAACATCCAGACAGCAATATATAAAACACTGAATATCCAAAGATCTCTTAAGCACACTCATAACCAAACTAGGTAATTACTCTTAAGTATTATGAAACTGTAATTAAAACTCACAATGGTTCTTAACAGGAATACGAGCAGAATCTGGTCTTAAATAATGATGATTGGAATAATACACTCTTTTAAGAAATGAATATGTTCTACATAAATTACAACACTTTGAAAAGAATTTACATGACAAAAATAAGTCACTGGAAAAATTTAATTTTGAATAAAACTTAAAATAAGACAAAAATCTTATGATCTGAAATTATATAATAACTTGACGAACTATAATATCTGAATAGACCTTAATCTAAGATAAGAAATAATGCAATGAAAATAATATAAATGTTTGAAATAATCCCGAAATAATACAGTGTTTAAGTTTGACTCTTAATGAATAATAGTTAACCAGATCACTTTATAAACCTATCCTGCCTACAGGGCCGTTTACAAAAAACGTTATACAATGCCGGCACTCACCCTAATACAATGAATTCAAAATCACCTTTTAGTCTTGCATATTTTTTACACACGATTTGCTTTGGAGTCACTTAAGAGAGGACACACTAAAATGCATTAAACACTTTCGACAAATACACTGGATTACTTGCAGGAGAGAGAGGGAGAGGGGAAGGAGGCTACTTCATGCTGTGGTTCTAACTTTATCTACGGTAACCTAACCTTGGTCATCTTTTATGTGAAACCTAACTGCTATTTCCAGAACCTTGCAGGATCGAGTTCTGATAGCGTGGGGGGCTGTGCCTAAGGGCGTCAGAGTTTCCAACTAGATAAAAATGCCAAGAGGTGAATCAAGGGGGTTTCAGGCAACTCTCAGATACACATCACATCCGCGAGACGATCTCCCAGCTAGCTCCACCCACCAATTGTCCCCGAAAAAAAAGAAACATCCTCTCGCCAGGAATCGCAAAGTTTCAAAAGCACATGTCACAGAACATTCTCTCTCCAACATGACGCAATACTTCATAAAATATAAAAGAACATTACCTAAGCCCTTGTTCTTATCTCGCATGAATCCTACAACACTTTCAAATAGACTACATGAGACTTCGTAGCAAACATACGTGAAATAAAAGTTAACTCTTAACAATAATGTAAAATTATGTATGTTAACTTGAATAAAAAGTACAATAAAATTCACGAAGAAAGTCTTACGTAATTTACATAAAATACTTATATATACATGGGAGAGGCTCATTTTACGGACTGGGTATCATCTCTTCGATACACAAATGAAAACAGTATATGAAATATAAATGAATTATTAATAAACTACGATATTTACTCTACACTAGACCAGCTTTGTAAGAATGTATCTATACATATATGTATATATATACATACATATATGTACAGTATATATATACATACATATATATATATATATATATATATATATATATATATATATATATATATATATATATATATATATATATATATATATATACACATACATACATACATACATACACACACATATATATATATATATATATATATATATATATATATATATATATATATATATATATATATATATATTCCTTTCTGAATGAACTGCTTTAACGTGGGGAAAATGTTTGTGTTTAACCATGATGAGCAAAGCTGTAGCCTACTAGTGTGGGGCACTCATACTTGGTTGGTTTGTTGTTAGCCTCAGACCAAAGTCTCCATTATCACCATCTTCCGCAGTTGGCCAGCATAGCGAAGAAAACTGACCAAACACTAGACATGAATAAGGACATCCTGACGCCTTCGTCCTGCAGTGGGCTAGAAACGTCTGCATTCGTTTTTGCTGTTGTACACACACACACACACACATATATATATAAATATGTATATATATATATATATATATATATATATATATATATATATATATATATATATATATATATATATATATATATATATATATATATATATATATATATATATATTTCAAATAAGCCATATATATTAATACATTAAAGTCTAGATTCTCTTAACGACCTTGGGATCAGAGCCCCAGGCGAAATCACTCAAAGACTATAGTATAAGACCGGCCGGGATTTGAACCCTGGTCCAGGATACCTGTATGCCAATGATAGCATTGGCATACAGGTATCCTGGACCAGGGTTCAAATCCCGGCCGGTCTGATACTATAGTCTTTGAGTGATTTCGCCTGGGGCTCTGATCCCGAGGTCGTTAAGAGAATCCAGACTTTAATGTATTAATATATATGGCTTATTTGAAATATGAAAACACGTTTAAATATGCAAAAAAATTTATCATATATATATATATATATATATATATATATATATATATATATATATATATATATATATATATATAGAATATATATATATATATATATATATATATATATATATATATATATATATATATATATATATATATATATATATATATATATATACATATATATATATATATATATATATATATATATATATATATATATATATATATATATATATAACGGATTTCGAGCGAAGCGAAAAATCTATTTTTGGGTGAGATAACCATGTCGTCCTGATGGAAGGTTCCTTTAAGAAGCTTCCTAGGGTATATTTGACTACAGTGATATTCCCAGAGAATTTACCTTTAGGTCTCCAGAATTCTAACTCCTGGCGCGAATATCCTTGAAGTTCCCTTTAAGGATATCGCATAATATCAGGGGACGTATATCTTGATACAACACATAGCAATCTTCACCCCGAATAGCGTTTTTGCTTTGAGGGGGAAAGTGGCAAAAATAGAAGGGGAGCCGTTATCAAGGTACCCTTCCTCCGTTACTACCTTGAGTATCTAGATGGTGCCATCGTTTATTCCTTGTAGCATTGAGCAAGGTGGTACAGATATAGTAGTTTCGGGAGGGATCCTGCCAAGGCCTTTTCATAGAAAGGAGGGCGGGTCCATCAGGACGACATGGCTATCTCACCCAAAAATTTGGGCTCAGGCCATGTCGTCCTGATGGATGGTTACCAGAGCATTACTGTATCTGTGGATTTACAAATGTGTCTTAACCTCGAGACAATATTTCCTTGGTCACTCAGACCATAGAGACATATGACGTTACCGTTATACGTCATTACTTCTAATCATGAACTATGTTAGTGCTTCCTGCCCCCTGCAGGGAAGAATCATACCAGACTTGGGAAAAGTCTGGAGTTTTGCATATCCCATATGAACAAACCTAGCAACAAAAGCATACAGGTCTCACTGTATACAAAGCTAGTCGAAGCTTGTATTTTCAATACGAACAAAGGTTTACATAAGCCACCACAGCATCCAAGGCATACAGGCTTAGCTGTATGCAACATCAGACAAGTTTGTATCCGTGTAGGAACAAAATATGCATAGGCAGAAAAAGGTTGTATTTATGTAAGAACAAAGTTATTTATATTGTCCTCATGTCAATATGCAGATTATTAAGGAATAAATAAATAATGCTCACACATATCTTTATTTATTTAAATTTGGGGTGAAATAAGATGCAAATACCAATCAATTATTTATTGATAATCAATGAATAGTAATTCAACATACATTATATAGTAATAATAATATGCTAGTGAATACAAAGAAGCATAAAAATGCAGACGAGACCAGAAATACTTGTTTCACCTGAAAGGGAACGATAAATAATGCCACCAAACTGAAAATTTAATAGATTTTCTAATATGCATTTCTGTGAATGACTATCTTTTCACACTGTGTAAAGAACCCATGGCACAAGTGTTATCTCTATGTTTTTTCACCTTTAATAACTGGAACAGTCCATAGTGTCACCCTGGTGACACTTCACTTTACATGTTGCACTGTAAGGTGTCAACACGTAAACACTATACATGACAGTCCCATTCAATTCACTGTTCCTCGCAGCGCTAAGCGACAGGTTTTAGCACACTACCTGCCGCCACCACATACCTTTTCAACTCTTGCACTTGCTTCGCATAGTGTTTAAAGAACACTCTGGATGACTTCCATCCAGTATATGAGCTCAAAATCCATGTATTGGAAGAAGTTCAATGACTTAGCAATTTTTCTAGGATCATGACCTGCGGGTGTACTGTCAGGATCCGCTCTGCGAATGAAGTAGGTGATCTTCGCCCTTAGTTGTTTTAGGGATAAGTTTGAGCCCAATGTTTCTCCTTTAAAGAGCTGTCCTTCCCTGAAGTCTGAAGTTCTACGAAGATAGACCTTTAGACACTCTACTGGACACAGCGAGGCAGCTTCCTTTAGATGACAGGTTCTCCAGGGACCCCACCTTTTGGTAGGTAGCTCATTCTTGGCAAGAAACGTTGGGTCAGGAAAGAGATACCATTCTCCCGCTTCTTTGAACTGAATATGGCCCTCATCCCGAGAAAGGGCCACTATTTCACTAACTCTGGCCCCCGAGGCTAGAGCAAACAAGAATATAACTTTTTGAGTCAGGTCTTTCAGAGAGCAGTCCTCATTGTTCACTGTTGAGGCAAAGTGTAGGACCTTATCCAAGGACCATGAGATGGGCTTCGGAGGTGCTACAGGCCTAAGTCTAGCACAGGCCTTAGGGATCTTGTTAAAGATTTCATGAGATAAGTCTACTTGGAAGGCGTAAAGCAAAGGTCTGGTCAAGGCTGATTTACACGTAGTTATCGTGTTGGCTGTTAAACCTTGTCCATGAAGGTGAATAAAGAAGGATAAACAGAAATCTGTTGAGATCTCTTTTGGTCTTCTTGCCTTGACAAAAGCAACCCACTTTTTCCAAGATGACTCATATTGCCTTCCGGTAGATTTAGACTTATATTCTTCTAAGAAGTCTATACTGTCTTTCGAGATCCCAAACCTTTTCTTAACTGCTAAGGAGAGAAAATCATGAGTTGAAGGTTTTGGGTTTTCTGTGATGAAGCGAAGACAGTCGACTTCTGTACTTGTTGAGTCAGAACTGTGTCAGACAGAGGGACTAGCCTCAGCTGCAATTCCAATACTAAAGGAAACCAATTGCTCGTCGGCCACTTGGGAGCCACTAGGGCTGCTGTTCCCTGAAAGGATCTCAGCTTGTTGTGGACCTTCAACAGAAGTTTGGTTGGAGGGGACAGATAAATCCCAGTTCATCTGTTCCAGTCGAGGGACATGGCATCCACCACTTCTGCTAGAGGGTCCTCGTATGGAGCCACATAACGAAGTAGCTTCTTGTTGTCGCTTGTCACGAAGAGGTCAATCTACAGTTCTGGGACTTGACTTATGATGAAGGAGAATGATCCTGCATCTAGGGACCATTCTGACTCTATGGGCGTGAGCCTGGATAGAGCGTCCGTCGTCACATTGCGGAACCCTTGAAGGTGAACTGCTGACAAGTGCCATCTCTTCTTTTCCGCCAAGCAGAAGATGGCCAACATCACTTGGTTGATTTGGGGTGATCTCAAACCTTGACGATTCAAACATCTCACAATCACTTTGCTGTCCAGAATCAGTCTTATGTGGACTGAATGGCGAGGGGACAATTTCTTCAGCGTGAGAAAGACCTCCCCATCCTTCCTTTGATGCGTCCGTATGGATGATGACTGAAGGTAGAGGGGTTGCAGAGGCACCGACCTCTTCAGGTTCTTGGCCTTCGACCATGGCTTGAGAAGTGATCATAGTCGAGTCAGTATCGGTCTTCTTAGATCTCTTCAAGCGTTTGATGTGCATCTTCTCCAGACTCATGATGCATCCTTTAACTGTGCTCTTAGCACCGGGTCTGTCACTGATGCAAACTGAAGGGAGCCCAGCACTCTCTCCTGTTGGCGTCTTGATATCCTGTCGGATTTCAGTAGTCTCTTGACAGATCCCGCTATCTCTCTCCTCCTCTTTGGTGGAATGGAGAGGTGGTGCGACTGTAAGTTCCAATGTATTCCAAGCCATTAAAACTTCTGAGCTGGAGATAATTGAGACTTTTTGACGTTGATCTTGAATCCCAGATGTTCCAGGAACTGGATCACTTTCTTGGATGCTTGCATGCATTCCGTCTCGGATGCTGCCCACACCAGCCAATCGTCCATGTAGGCTACCACCTGGACACCTTCTAGGCATAGTTGTTGAACGACTGCATCTGCAAGCTTTGTAAAGATCCTTGGGGCTATGTTTAGTCCGAAGGGCATTGCTCTGAAGACGTATTTCTTCTTCTGTAGCCTGAATCCTAGGTAGGAGGAGAGTTGGCGATTGATTGGAAGATGCCATGTCTATGGAGACTGTGTACGCCCGTTTTGGCAGCAGGGTCCTTATGTGTTAAAGGGTCAGCATCCTGAACTTGTAGTTTTCTATGAACTTGTTGAGTGGCGACAAGTCCAGAATGACTCTGAGTTTGTCTGAGTCCTTCTTGGGAACACAGAACAGCCTTCCTTGAAATTTGATGGACTTTGCCCTCCTTATCACCCGATTGCTCAAGAGTTCTCGGGTATATTCTTCCAGGACGGGGGTGGAGTGTTGGAAGAAATGAGGAAATGATGGTGGCGCTGTCCTCCAGCTCCAACCTAGTCTGTTCTTGATCAGGCTGTGGGCCCAGGGATCGAAGGTCCAGCGATCCCGAAATGATTGGAGTCTTCCTCCTACCGGAAGCATCTCATTGCTTCAGTTGTCCGGAGGACTTGCCTCCTTGACTGCACCCTCCCCTACCCCCTCTTCCTCTTGAGGGGCGTCTAGAGGAACCTCTATTTGACCCTCTACCTTTAGGGCGAAAGGTAGTGGTCTGCCTCTCATAGGCGGGAGTAAAGGTTGGTAACTGGATCACCATCTGCTAGGGTACCATCTGGTAGGTGAGTTGGGGTTGTACCACCATCTGGGGCATCGCAGTCATGGGAAGTTGTTGCTATTGTCTGGCGGGGCGAGAGGGCAACCTTGGCCTCTTTGCCTTCCTCTTCGGTTGGGGACCCTCATCCGGGGAAAACTTCCTCTTAGCCGACATGCCCCACTTTTGGAGAAGATTCCTGTTCTCCGTGGCAGCCTTGTCGACTATTTCCTTGACCACTTCACTCGGGAAGAGGTCCTTTCCCCAGATATTGGAAGATATCAGCTTCCTGGGTTCGTGCTTCACTGCAGCCGAAGCAAACACGAACTCCATGCATGCCGTTCTGGCCCTAACGAAACCTTATAGTTCCTTGACCAGCGTTGCCAAGTGGGACTTTGCCACGACCATAAACATGTCTGGGGATCTATGGTCACTTGCCATTGCCTCCAAGGTAATTTAGAGGGACAGAGATGCGGCAAGCCTTTCCTTTGTCTCTTGCTCTCTGCGCAAGAGAAAGTCAGACAACTTAGAGAGGTTTTCACTGAACTGGCGTCCAGCAATATCCGCCTCCAACTTCCCGACTGAGAAGGTAAGATGTATTTCCTTTCAGTCCTTATGATCTGTAGACAGAACTAGGGATAAGGGTCTACACTTCTCAAGTGTAGGACAAGTTTCCCAGCTTCTACTGCCTTCATCACTGCCTTGAACCTTTTTTCCACAAAGGGAAAAGCCAGTGTAGCTGGAGCAATAAAAGAAGGGGGTTTCTTACTCAGGGCTGGCACTTTAGAATTAGTGAAGCCCCTGTCTTTCAGACTGCTATCCATTAAAGCCTGAGCTTTTCCATGGTCAAGAACTATGACCTCTTTCAACTCTGTCTCCTCCTTAGACACAGGTTCCGCCTTCAGACGGACGAAGCAGTCTGGGTAAGACTCAAAGCTGGGCCAAAAGTCGACATCTTCAGTGAGGACAAACTAGCTTCTCTGAAATAAATATCTTCCCGTTTGTGATCGGCATGTACTCTGCATGCCTCCAAGGGTTTACTTCAAAACATGAAGGAAGATCCTTCACGTTGAGTCTCCTGTGAGACCAGCGGGACGCTGCGAGATGGTGTATCTCCTTCCTCAATGCAGCTTCCCTTTCTTCATTCTGCTTCTGAAGATTCTCCATCATTGACATGAGGCTAGCCAGGGCTTTCCTCATTTCATCAGATGGAGGAGCAGAAGATGTAGAGGGCACTGGTTCTGGGGCTGAAACCGACAAAACGGACACTGATTCTACTTCATCCTCTTCGGTTTCAGGAGCCAAGGTAGACTCTTCTTCCTGAACCTCCGCAAGAAGGTCCTTCTCGGTGTCTTCCGACACCTCTGACACCCTCTCATCTAGATGGATGTCCTTCATCGCATCCGAGACATCCGTATCTACGGAAATCTGGACGCAAGGGATATCAGGGTGAGGCTGTGGTATAAAGGCATCCGCAGATGCCTTAGGGAACAGATAGGCCCGCATCCGTTCATTTGGTAGGTAAGGCCCCGTGGTGTTCTTCTGGAAGCCACGGACCCATCTACACAGCTTACTCCGTGCTGCATCCCTTGACTCCGTTGTCTTGGGGTCATGAAAGGCCTCAGTAACCAAGGCTTTGCATACATTACATACCTGGGGGTCCCAATACTTGAGAGTTCCCTTGGTGACGGAACAGAGGGATTGCGCCCTGCACTCCTCGTGGCCGCAGAAGTCCTTGCTCCTGATGTTGCAGAAGACTCGCATGCACTTAGGTGGTCCTCCTGTAAAGAGAGGAAAACAAAATGAGTATATGGTAGTTCATCTCACTTGATAAACTATATAAATATTATTATTATTTTGCATTTTATTGCATATAGCTTAGGATAAACAAGCTAGAAATGAATTAGGAAAGACACATACATGTGTTTCCTGTCCAGCCAATTGCTGTGACCTCCCTCAAAATTAAAGCCTAGGGTTATCCTATTCAGGAGGCCCATTGGAAGAGTTCTACCCTGTAAGGATAGATAAGTGTAACTTAACACTGATTTCCCAAAGGTTTAATAATGAGGATCATTTGTAACTGATCATCTATCAGTGTAAGGAAAGAAATTTCCTTTCCTTATATAGTATGGTCTCAACAATAGACTGCGCATGGACACAAAGAGTATGTTGGAAATTTAACTACTGTATACTTTATACTATAGTTTTCTGGTTGCAATATGATCTATACTGCAAATATACTGGCTACTGTATAGTCATATAATGTAGTTCTAGCCGGCATATTACCGGCAAGGCTAGCACCTGGGGCAATGCGCCGGCTGGGATGGGGGCCGGCAGCACGCCGGTCTCCGGCGGCTTGCCGGTCCCCGGCGGCTTGCCGGTCCCCGGCGGCTTGCCGGTCGCCGCCGGCTGTCGGCGCACTAGTCCAGCCGACGTCTTGTCAGTCAGAATAGTGGCCGGCAGCCTGAACCCGCCTTGCCAGCCAAGTCAGTTGTGCCGGCGGCTCTCCAGCTGCCGGCGAACAAGTCCAGCCGACGCCTTGCCGGCTAGGGTAGTGGCTGGCAGCTGCCAGTTAGGTTAGTACCCGGCGGCACTAGCCAATAGAGAGAGAGAAAGTAAGGGGTGAAGGATGATGTAAGAGCTCTGCCTTACTGCCTTCCTCCAGAATGAGGGTTCAAATGGAAGGGGAGAATATATAGTTCAGGCTTCCACCCATCCACAACCATTCCGGTCTCTGCCGGCCACAGGTTTGTGAATGGCAGTCCAAGAGAGGACTGAAGAACACTCTACAGTAAAGGGATCCTCTGCCGTCAGCTGGCCCAGCCGGCACAGCTCTCCCGGAGTCTTGTATCCATAAAGGAAAGCTGAGCGACTAGGCCACTACAAGCAGAAGCCCGAGCCGGCCCTACAACCTGCCGGCAAGCGGTGAGATTGTAGGACGACGGCCAAAGGGTTGCGATGGCTAGGCCATCACTAAAGGACAGAGGGGGAAGGGAAAAGGGTCCTGTATGAGGTGTGGAAGGAGCCGGCGGGGTTGCCGGTCCTACCACACCCTTAAGAATCTCTGTTTTAGTATCGGCACCATCCTAGGCGGTAGGAGAATATCTGTTCTCCAGTCTAGGGTCCGCCAATACAGTTAAGGGGCCGGCAGCAATCTTGCTGCCACCCCTTAACAAGAGAGAAACAGGGTTCCAGTGCCGGCGCCATCCTAGGCGGCAGAAGAATGTCTATTCTTCAGCCTAGGGTCTGCGAGCACAGGACTAGTCTACTAGACCACAGGGAGAAGGTGGCAATATCATATAACCCCTTCAGGTGCGGTCTAGGGAGTTCTAGCCTCCTATGCCGGCAGCGTAATCCGACAGGGGAATAACTATTCACCCTGCCGGCCAGCTGCCGGCACAAGACTATATACTCTGAGGTTCTGACCGAAACCCAAAACCTGCTATCTGCGGCTAAGGGAAGGGACAGAAAAACCCTAGCCTAGTCCTGCCTGAATGACAATTCGAGGGACGACCAACTAGGGTTGTAGCCTAAGGCTACACTCAGAGGGAAGGAGGGATTACCCATAAATCTCCACTGGAGACGAGTCTCGCTTTATATAATAATTCTAGGAGATATCTATCTCCGCCTGAATTGATAAAACGATACACGAGGGTTACCGGGGTACATGTATGAAAGTATACTAAAGCCACTAGGCTAGTAGCCCAGTGGCAGTGAGAATCGACTTGCTTAATCACCGAAACTCTTTCGTATACTATCTTAGAAGAGGAAAATTTATATGCAATCAATGTATCTCACATGTATAAATTGCCTAAATCGTTTCATTTAAAATTAATAACACTAGGAAGGTCTATTATATCATGCATGAAGTAAACTAAAACGTCTAGGCTAGAAAGCCTAGCGTAAGCAAGGTTCGGTTACCTAAATCGCCGAAACTATTACGAATACTATCGGCATAATATAATTAACTCCTAACAATGAAGACTAAATAGCTATCTTTATTCATGCTATTTATACCGGGAAAGTCGTTCTGGCTAACTAAATAACTCATGTGTTACGAACGACAGCGCCCATGACGCCTCCGGTTCAGGCAACAGCTCTTCCACTAAGTTTAACTTAATTTTACTTAATTTCACTGTGAGGCAAGAGCTAAAATTTACACAATGTAAAGATCAAATACTCAACTTTCCAGAGGCATAAGAGGCTGGAGATTGCATGATAAATCCAAATAATCCGAAAGTAACGAGAGAGCAACCGGGAAAATCACCGAGCGAGATCACTACAGATAAAGGAATAAACATGGCGGCGACAATGGCGTCATCTAGATACTCAAGGTAGTAACGGAGGAAGGGTACCTTGATAACGGCTACCCTTCTATTTTTGCCACTTTCCCCCTCGAAACGAAAACGCTATTCGGGGTGAAGATTGCTATGTGTCATATCAAGATATACGTCCCCTGATATTATGCGATATCCTTCAAGGAAACTTTAAGGATATTCGCGCCATGAGTTAGAATTCTGGAGACCTAAAGGTAAATTCTCTGGAAATATCACAGTAGTCAAATATACCCTAGGAAGCTACTTAAAGGAACCTTCTATCAGAAAGACATGGCCTGAGCCCCCCCCCAAAAAAAAATATATTATATATATATATATATATATATATATATATATATATATATATATATATATGTTATATATATATATATATATATATATATATATATATATATATATATATATATTTATATATATATATATATATATATATATATATATATATATATATATATATATATATAAATTCATGTAACCTATACTGGATATCCAAAGCTCATGATAGAAGGGGCTATATTAAAGAAATCTGACGAAACTTAGCGACCCACAAAGACGGAAGCTACTGAATAGACCCTAATCAAAGTATTCTGATTTTTCTTTATACCTGTACAGAATGCATTATTTTTCTTTATGTACAGAAGATACTTTCAATTATGAACTTTTTCCATATGGAAGTTTTTTCCTTTTATCAAAAAGTGAATGTACAAATTGTAGGCTATAAAATTCCCTATCTTATCATGTTTGAATGACAAAAAAATATCAATAATAAAAAGGTAGATACAATAAGTAAATACAAATCAAAATATATAAGTACGGGCTTTTATCCGCAATTTTCCTTATTACTGGTGATCATAGGGATATAATCCTTATACTTCAGGGTTACTTATTAACCAGTGGTAAGCCCTTTCCCTCACTCAAAAATCTTCTTCTTCCTCACCGTTATCCCTACATTAAGGGGTCGGTTGCCTGATGTACCCTCTCCAATGCCTTCGTTCAAAGGCATCCTCTTCCAATAAACCTCTTCTCTTCATATCATCCTTCATCCTATCTCGCCATATAATTCTCTGCCTCCCTCTTGATCTTCTCTCCCTTACAGTTTCCTCCCAAGCCCTCCTCACTCCCTCCCCTTAACATGTGCCCACACTATCTCAGTTGTGACATTCTTATCATCTGTCATCTTCACTACTCCTGCCATTCTTCTTATTTCATCATTTTCTAATCTTTCAAAGACTAATATTCCCATAATCCAACTTAGCATTGTCATCTCTGTTCTCTCGACCTTTGCTTCCTCTTTCCGTCTCAAAGCCCAAGTTTCTGATCCATACCATTAACACTGGTCTTATTACTGTGCTATAGATCTTAACTTTTACCCTGATTGGCATTTTCTTATTACCTACCAGTCCTGCTACCTCTCTCCACTTTCCCCATGCTGTTTTATCCTATTCTCAACTTCAGCCTCACATCCTCCCTCCTGATTTATAGTAGATCCCAAGTATCTGAATTGTTCTACCTGTTTTATAACTGCTCCTCTACTTTCATGTATGATTATCCTGTCTCTACCTTTCTTACTGCTAACCATGGCTTTAGTCTTATCCACATTCACCCTCAAACCACCCCTTTCCAAAGTCTCTTGCAATTCTACCACCCTTCACTGCAATTTTTCCTCATTTTCAGCAGTAATCACCAAATCATATGCATACAGGAACTCCCACAACTCTTCATTTCTGATCCCTTCACTTAACGCATCTAAGACCAACACAAATAAAACCACAAAAATACTCCAACATTGCATCGATATCAACAATAGGAAATCCTCCTTGAAAGAACTAATGGATGGGTCTCAGAAAGAGAGAGAGAGAGAGAGAGAGAGAGAGAGAGAGAGAGAGAGAGAGAGAGAGAGAGAGAGAGAGAGAGAGAATACAGCAAGATCATAATATCTGACGCTGTATGCATCGCCCTCCAAAGACTAACACTGAATATTCAACACAAGTCCAACACAATCAGCACACAAACACTTATTTTACTTTTGTCTACGTGCCAAAGCATTGCACCTTTTCTCCTCACAATGAATAAAATACTATCAATTTTTTCTCATCAAAATAAAAATCTCGGGACCATTATCATCATATTCCTTCCCCTTACCTTTTAAGGTATTGGGCTATAAACCTCATACATAGTATAGGCCACTTAGCGAGATTCACACCACAGAATATTAATATTGAAAGAGAGAGAGAGAGAGAGAGAGAGAGAGAGAGAGAGAGAGAGAGAGAGAGAGAGAGAGAGAGAGAGAGAGAGAGAGAGTAATCGGACATCTAAGGGGGTTTCCGTACACACACACACACACCCAGACTAAATGAAATTTGGTTTTCTAGCTTCCTTCTGACATCCTGAATCACATTTCAGATGTTACCAGGAACAGAACTCGGGCCAAGTGGTAGATATTGACCTTTATATCAAAGATCGTCACGAAAGCTAAACCTTTGAACAATTTGGATACGGATGGGAAAATATGTGAGAAATCTTTGAAGATAGCATATCTTTTATTGGAATTTGTACATCAAACTTGATTAAAGCATTATACAAAAATTTTATTGATCTAGTTCACTTGCGCATACTCATATTACCTGTTGGTTCCAATAATTTCAGATATTAGATAAAACTCTTTTGCTTTGAGTATGTAATCAAATAATTTCCGTTTTTCGGATGATGCTGAAAGTGTTTTTTATTTTTCTATTTTTTATAAAGTACTAAACAAATTAGAATAATTCAATATCCAATACAAAGCTCTCAAACATGAAACAAAACCAGCGTAAGAATTTAAGCCCAGTAGCAAGCAAATCTACAGTTAGACAACAGAAATTGTGTATCATTCATATTCTGTAAGTAAAAAATGTACCATTTACTGCCTTTTCAGATGTTGATAATGCCAGTGAGAGGTTAGCCCATCTATATGAGCTTTGAGATCATCGTCTGGCAGACTCTATGGAGTCTGTTTCTAGAATAACTGAAATATGTCCAGGAATTTAGAATAAAGTTCAAGAAAAAGAATATCGTCGTGGATGTTACCAACTATTCACAACGAATTTGCATCGCTTACAGGCACTCTCACCCTCGACCAGTCAAGCTAGGCTATATCTGTTGGGGAAAGCAGATATGCTGAGAAAGTGATTTTTTTCTGCTATCTGCTTTTCCTGCAACAAGTCGGATATAATTTCCATTGTAAAGGCTGGCATTTTTACTAGATAGGTCTCAGCCTCCTTTGACCGAGATGAGTTGCAGTGGATTCAACAGTTAGCAGAAAAACAACGGGAGGTGTTTCTCCATTGTATAGAAGGTTATGATCTGTTTGTATGTGAAACCAGGTATCCTCTTAAGTGCATAAAGAAAAATACACCTGACCTTAAGTATTGGAAGAGTAGCAATATTGAAACCAGTGTAAAACAATCCAATTTAGAGGCTTCACATAAAAAGCTTCGAACATATAAGGTACATTCAGGATAATACTGTGAATGGGGGTAAAGTTGTTTAGTTGTCTTCGCCTGGTGTACTATATATTACTATATATATCTATAAGCTATATGAGATTCCATGTGCAGTTCCAAATCGTTGTACTTGGTATATAGTCCCAGGATCTCTGAGGGGTGTAGCGTAGAAAAATTGCATCAAAAGGTGCTATCAAAGGTGTTGCACTGCTCCTTCGAGGTGTTGTTCTTTGAGCATTTCATGAAAGTAAATACCTCCCTTGGCCTCCACCTGCAAGTTATTTACAAGTGAATGATGAAGTAATACCTTCCATGTTTCATAAATCTCTTAATCTCATAGCTTTGATATCTCTGGTGTTCCAAGAATCCCCTCATATCATGTAGCAAGGCTCATCTATTTCATTGGTCAAAATCCCTGCGGAGCAGTTTCAAATGGAGAGCAGAAACTTCCAAAGCATATCTTACTAGGTAAAACTTCAATGCATCTTCATGGAAGTAAGCAGTTACTTTTCTGAATAGATTAGGTCACTGTGAGAGCTATTGTTTCTCAATATAGTTGGGAATAGCCGCTACCAAAGCCCTAGTCATCTTCACTATCTACTTCTTGTATAGGGATATCTGCAAATGTCCTTAGGATCCAAGGAAGGTCATCCTTCAATGTAACTGCTGGCATCATGCTTCAAGAAACAGTGAATCCTGAGATTATTCAACCTTTCTTTCATACTAATCCACCTTCCATACCTATATAAAAAAAAAATGGAATAACAAGGTGAGATCATGGGTTGCTCGGTTCCCGCACTGTGACATCACTAGTGTGCGTCGACTGGACAGTGCACTTGATTTACTGATCTTACTCCTGTTGTTAATGTTCAAATTTTCTTAATAATTCAATAATAATAATAATAATAATAATAATAATAATAATAATAATAATAATAATAATAATAATAATAATAATAATGATAAGAATAATAATAATAATTATTATTATTATTATTATTATTATTATTATTATCATTATTATTATTATTATTATTATTATTATTATTATTATTATTATTATTATTATTATTATTATTATTATTCGCCAAGTCACAACTCTGGTTGGGAAAGCAGAATACCACAAGCCCAAGAGGTCCAATAGGGGAGCAGCCTAGTAAGGGAAGGAAATAAGGGAATAACAAACAAACTATATATAAGAGACGAACAAAATATATGAAACATTTTAAGCTCAGTAACTGTAAAAATAGGCCAGTCATAAATAATCTATAACTCAGATCAATCAAGTCTGTTAATTAAAATATAATTGCACAAATAAACCTACTGATTAGTTACAAAAAAAATAAATATGGCCTACTTGGCTAAGATGGTATTTTCATCTAATTTACACGATTTGATCAGAGAGATGCCAGATGTCACCATTTGACCACGTTTTGAGAGAAACAAAAACCACAAATCGGCATCACTGGTGACAAGGGCATCGCCCAGTCGTTGTGCTCCTGTGACGTCACAGCGAGAGTGAAATTCTTGATTGGATCTCTCGTTGATCACACCTTATGTTATTCCGTCTTAGGCAAATCGACATCTCTCATCCCTTTGCATATTTCAAAGAAAATAGGCTTTGTTATGGAATTATCTTCCATTGCCCGTTTTCTCAAAATAACGTTGCTAACCATCGACTAATGAAAGTATTCTTCTGGTTTTTACACCAAAAAGAAAGTAGCACAGATAAAAAAGTAGTATTAATTTTTAGTGACTTTACTGCAGCAGCAGGACATCTCCCAGATAAGTTTACTACTATTAATTTCTATCCTTATCCTACATGGTAAAAGAGCTGCTTCATTAGTGCGAGAAAAAAAAACTACCGAACAAGTAGGACAAACATTACATTTGACCTAAGTGTTGTAATGTAACCAATGCCCATCACATAGGAAACTCCTGAATACTACAGATACATTATTCTCATTGGAACCTTGCATACATAATGAATTGCCTCAACATGCTTAGTGACAAAGAACCAGGCTCAGGATATTCCAAACTCATCATCAAGCAAACATCACAAGCAGTGGCTGTCTTAGATGAATTCTAAGTGGAAAACGTTACAACAAATCTTTTTGATATTTGAAAACGGCAAATGAAACTTTAGGATAGCTCTTTCTCTCAACATATACTGAAAACAGGTAGTTCTCCTCCCAGTTCTCTGAAGTCTCTAAGCGATGATTACAGTGAGGATAATCTGAAGAGAATCTTAAGGATCATTCCATCATTGAATTTTTGGATGGCTACCTGCCAATCAAGATAAGGTATAAAGTGGAACGTTAGGCAAAACAGTTCTATTTTGGATATCTTTCTTGGCTTAGACTGTGAATCTTCAAGCTAATTTATGCTCTGAATAAAAACAACCTAAAATTGAACAGCAACTAGGGCACATTTATTTTTCTTTTGATGGTATAAACTATGCCAGATACCTAAGTTAGTCCGATATCTTGCTCACAAATCTTGAGAATAGCCACCCTGGTGCAATGCAACTGTTAAGGAAATGAGTCTTATCTGTTACTCTACCTGACGTGATATACACATTTGCAGCTGTAAAAGATAGAATGGTAAAACTATTTATGCATAACATCGTGCATCAATGCCTGATGTCCTACAATTCATTGTCAACCATTTTCTTTGTTTTGAAATTTCTATTATCAATATGTCTAATTATCTTTACACTCTTATATCCTTATGCCGCTTTATCTCTTCACATAGAGTTGATCATCTAGAACGTTGATAGTTTTGTCTTCATGAATTTGACGCATATTAAAACATTCTTTAAAGAAAATAAAGGTTTATAATTATTGAACTAATTCATCTTTGTTCTCATCAGTTTTCTTTTCAGGCATAATAACTATCCAGTCTTTACCACAAGATTAATTTTTTTGTTCTGACATCAAGTTTTAGAGGCAGCAAAATGTACTTTTTTCGTGATTTTCTTAGAAACCTAAATTTAATAAGGCCATCTCCTTTTTAGTCATATTTATTAAATTTGTCAATTGTCTTTGGTTATCAAGGGTTATTGCTTGATATAATGCTTTATTTTTGCCTAAATTTTATCAACCTTATCAACATTCTTGAATTTATTAATTAGGGTTAATAAAATAAATTATATATATACTTTATATATATATATATATATATATATATATATATATATATATATATATATATATATATATATATATATATATATATATATATATATATATATATATATATATATGCTGTATATATATATATATATATATATATATATATATATATATATATATATGCTGTATATATATATATATATATATATATATATATATATATATATATATATATATATATATATATATATATATATATTGTATATAGTTTATAAAATATACAATTTAAGTGAATTCAGTTTCATTCCAGAATATTATTATATAAATGAGAATGTTTTGTTTTCAACGCAATCTATGTAACAAATTAAATTAGACATTTGTAGCACAGATTAATACACTCGAATAAAGAAGCCCTTTCCCCTTTGGGTAAATCAATGCATCTCCATCTATGCCAAATATTTTACAATCCTCAAACAGGAGGTTGTGTAGCACAGTATTAAAGGCAACACTCCGATCTAACAAGATAAGAATTCCACATTTCCCTTCGTGCATTAATAAGAGCAATCTATTCACCACTGAACACAAGGCGGTTTCTGTCGAATACAGTCGCTTATAGGCAGAATGATTATCTGGAAGGGCTTCAACCGTTTGCAAATATTCAAGCAACTGGTCCAAGATTACGTTTTCCATAACTTTGCATAGAAATGTTAAGTTAAACATTGTCCTATAAGAACTTGAGCATTGGGAATCTAGTTTGTCCTTAACCATGGGCTTCACAACTGGTAGCTTTTCAGTATCTGGAAAGAGTTTATTCTCAATACTGACATTAATATAACCCAGAAACACTTGTAATATTCCACCAAAGTTGTCGCTGTTGACAATGTCAGATATTGGCATAGGATCATTGTCCCAATATGTTAACTTCACTCTACTGATGATAGACTTTATCTCACCCAAATCTATTTTCTTAAAGCTGAGTGACTTTTCTTCCGAAGGTGTCATAAATGGAATAAATCTAGTGGAGTCATGTTTAAAAGTTTCAACTACATTTTGAATTTTATTGTCAAAATGAGTTAGAAATTTGTTAGCAAGTTCACCAGGAAACCCCTCTGGTAGATTATTTTTATTTTCATTTGCCGTCAGATCGTCTAAAATTTTATTTAATTAATTTATATTCGGCCTTGCTTCTCCAGTTCTCTGTCACTAATATTCTAGTTTCTTACAAATAATGAGTCTATTTTCATCATTTCTCGTAATCCTATATTCTCTTTTAGCTATATCTGCGCGCAACCTGCGCCAAAATCTTTCTTTCTTCTTCTTTTCTTTCTTGGCTCTTAGTATTTGTGCATTAAACCAGGGTGCATGGTCTGTAATAATGATCTCATTTTCAGTAAGAGGACATACTTCATTGTGATATAGTTTACGAGTGATATTGTAAAGTGTACAGAAATAATACACGTACTTGACAATTATTACATTATGTTCACATATTGTGCATTTCTCACTAGAAATATTCTGAGACACTGTGGAGATCAGTACTTCAGGTACGAAACTACTACATTTTCTTCTAAACAAGTTTTTCTTTGATTTTTTCTTCCGTATAAGGAATCATGAATGTCACTAACATACTAACATGTGCACTGGAGAAATGCGTCATATATCATCAACACATACTTCCTGTACCATATCATGTTCTTTATCGAAAAAAAAAAAAAAAAAAAAACTAGGTCTTATGTGTCCACCGACTGTTGTCGCTTACGCAACCTTGTTCATGAAAATTAATGTAACCATCTTTTCAATGAATTCTATAGCTGGTGTAGCATCCAGATCATCAATCCAAAGATTAAAGTCGCCACAAATATACACATTTGCGCTTAGTGTGTCCACTGTCTCTAGATATATTCTTAATTCCTCAACGTAGTTGCACTCGTGTGGAAGTCTGTAAGTCAATAATTATTATCTTCTTTCCATTGACTTCACAACTAACTTGCATATGTTCAAAACTTTCCATGTTCTCATTATCCACTATTCTGATGTTTTAAAGTGAATTTTAAAGAAATACCCCAACACCAACACTTCTATGTTTCCTGGGAGCATGTAGAAAAGTGTGTTCTCCTGGGGTCATTTCTCGTATCTTAGCACTCACGTCCATGTAACCAAGTTTCTGCTAATGCTAGAATGTCATAGTTTTCAACAGTTATAAGATCATGGATATCAAAAGTCTTATTTCCTACAGAGTGGACATTTAAAAATCCATATTTAGTATTTGATACATTGGTGTTAGTATCCATGTTCAGTCATGTACTTAATTCTTTCAAGCTCTCCTTCAAGAAATGGACAGCAATTCTCATTAACAGAGTGGTTTACTTCAGGCTTTTTAAATCTTAGACAGTTTATACACTTGCTATCATTAGGCTGACAATCTCTACACTTATGATTTCCTGCACATTTAAAACAGACAGGATCCTCATTTTTAACTGTAGATGAACAATTTTGTTCCAGGTGGCCAAATGTTTGACAGTAATAACATATTAGGGAATGATACCTGTTTCTTACCATATACTGTGTACTGTATATACAACCTATTCCAGCTTCACCTTATCTTGGTATTTGTGAATCATTTCTCTGGCCTCTGGGTCACATTTCAAGATCTAATGTTTAGTACCGCCAGCTGCAGGCTTGTCAAATATCAAATCAATTTTATCATTAATGTCCCCAATAGACTGCAAATAAGTATTTCTCTCAAATAAATTTTCAATTATCCTATCTTGGGCATCTTCTTTATGCACATTGCATATAATTTTGGGTTAAAATTTCCCGACACTTTTTGTTGTTACTTAATCAATATTGCTAGGCTTTACAGCTGCCATATCCCTCTCTGTCTCCATTTCAAAGTTCAAAACGATGTTACCTTTATGTGTGAATCTAGTATGAGATATCTGCGTTGAACCTAGAACCTGTGATGTTTCACTTTTTACCTCAGCTGCTTTATCCTTCTCATCATTCGCAAATATTTTGTTGATCGCTTCCTCTTCACAACTTCAGCTCAGCCCATGTCAGCACGATCCAAATCAGCACTTGCCTCTCCACCCCTTGCCACCCTACTCTCTACTTGACTTACAGCTTGCACCATCTCTTGTTTTGCTTCTTCTATTTTTTCTCTATTTTATCAGATACTTCACTGAATTTCTTGGTCATAGTTATCTTCATCTTATTTTGCTCTTTCATAAAAACCTTAACTTTGTCATAGCAAAGTGTACAGACCTAATTTATGAAGGTAATATTTCCTTTGTTCATACCACCTAAGAAAACACAATTCAAGTGTGCCCATCTACTACATGTTCATCATCCAATCAATTTCATAGCTCTCCCCTCTGTTAACAACTATGGAAAAAAATATATCCTAACAATTTAAATATATGAAAAAAATTTAAATGTTAAACAAATTATTTTTATCTTCAAAACCATAATAAAATTTATTCATAAAGTTTGAATGAAATTCTTTTTATTATGGAATAACTGATAATATTTCTCTTTTCCATTTGAACATTGGTTGCACCAAGGCAAGCAATCTCTCTCAGTGGCATCACATGGACAGTCTGTTATGGTGCCCCTAAAGGGGGAAGGGTTTCTTTATTCAAGTGTATTAATTTCCGCAGCAAATGTCTAATTTCATTTGTTTTCACATAGATTGTATTGAAAACCTAACATTCTACTTTACATAATAATATTCTGGAATGAAATTGAATTCACTTAAATAGTTTATCTTATAAACAATATATGTGGGTTGTTTGTTTGGTGGTTTGACATGTCGGTCGCATGGTGGGATTGTATGGTGATGGTGGTGGAGAGGTGAGTGTGGAGGGTGGAGAGCCGGTGTTCAGTCATTAGTGTGGATCAATGGTGGGGAATTCAGTTCAGATGAGATGAGGGATGTAGCTTCAGTTTTAGATGTAAGGATTAAAACAACAGCTTCCGAAAGTCCATTTCAGAATTGGTTGTGTGAGTGGATACATGCAATTACTGACATGATGCTTGTTCAATTAAAAGTTCAATTTTCTTGAACTCCCATAGATGTGTTGTTGAAGTGGTCAAATATGGCAAGAAATTCCCTCCAGATGTGGAATGGCTTTAGCAGCCACCAGTTGGTTTTTGGGGAAAACCCTAACCTTCCAAATATCATGACTGATAAGGTTCCTGCATTGGAGGGCAAGACTACTAGTGAGGGTTTTGCTGGGCATCTTAGTGCTCTACATTCATCTAGGCAGCTGAGGAGAGTGAGAAGGGCTTTGAGGAGTAACGTTAGGGTGGCGGCGCAAATTTTCCAGCCTAGTGATTGAGTGTTTTATAAATGGGAGGGTCATGATCGTTGGCTTGGGCCTAAGAAGGTCACTTATTAGGATGGTAGGTTGATTTTTGTAAGGCGTGGGGGAGGGGGGTGGGGATTGTTAGACTATAACCAAATAGACTTGTTAAGCAGGAGCATAAGTGATAAAGCTGGGGGGGGTTGGATGGTGATGGTGATGTAGAGTGGGATTTGTCACGGTATGATCAGTTCAATTTGAGGGGAGCCGTAACTATTGGTAATGCGGTTGAGGGCAGTAAGGTGCAGTCAGAGGTGTTAGTTGAAGCAGATGATGAAAATAAGGATCATTTAGTTCCTAAAATTAGAATTCAAAGGGAAGAGAATGATTATTGGAAATATATGCTATAACTCTTACTAAAGCTGAGCAGAACACGTTGGAAAGTCATGAAGCAAAACAAGCGTAGCTAAAAAAGATTGTGTGACTTATAGCACTTATGAGGAAGTACCTTTTTGGGGTCATTAGTGTATTTCAATCAGGGGGGTTCTGACTAGGAAAGATTATGGGATAAACGCATGATGGTGGCGAGGGGTTTGGAGGAAGAAAGTACTTTTCAGACTGATTCCCCAACAGTGGGTAAGAGTGCCATCAGATTGTATTTGACAGTGCTATCTAGTTTAAGGTAGGAAATAAGAACTATAGATTTAAAAGCCAATGTATACATTCGTCCTCCTTATGAAGCAAGAGCAGAGGGTGTGTGTGGTATGGAACTAAAAAAAGTGCCTCTCTGGGTTGGGGGATGCTTCCAAAATTTTTCATTTTAGTGTTAGGGAGGAGATGCAGAGGTTAGGATGTTGTACCAACCGTGTTTCACACAATTGTACATAATTCCTTTTGTATATATTATGGTTGTATCTTCGCTCTTCCCTCGCACTAAAACGAACATGAAAATTCAAGTCTGGTTTTTCCTCTGTGATTTTGTCTGTCTTGTGAACTTGTCATGTCCTGTTGCCTTGAGGTTTTGTATATAAGGAGAGTGTTCCACAACAATATAACTCAGTCGTTTCCAATCTGCCTTTGATTTCACAACTCCTCTCTCGGCCCGTCACATTGGTGACCCCGGAAGTTGACTCGCTTCCACCGCCTTCCACCCCCACCCCCTCGCCCCTCCATCGTTGGTACTATGACGGACTCTACGGCAGTTGGCGCTACGGCCTCTCCATTCAAACTTTCATCGTTTGCCAGCGGAGAGGCGTTTGCTTGGGTTCAGCGCGCAGAAGTCCAGTTTCATATCAGGGGCGTGACTCGCTCAACCACCAAAGCGGATTATGTTCTCGCGGCGATACCCGAGGACACCTTCCCAGAAATATCCGACTGGCTTTGTGAACAAGGAGACACCCCAATAGCGTATGACGACCTCAAATCATACCTTCTGCAACAGTACTCGCCGTCGCCAGCCGCCCGTATAGCAAAGCTTTTTCAGCTCTCGCAACAACCGTTGGGGGACCAAAGGGCTTCGCTTGCCCTCAGGGAAATGACCAGTATCGCTCGCCTTCAACCTGCCGCAGACGGCTCTCCTCGTGAGGTGAACCTACTCCGTGCCCTTTGGATACGCCGTTTACCTGAACCTGTGCTCGCTGCCATACCCGATGTTGATAGTTTACCCATGAAGGACTTGATGACCAAAGCCGACGCCCTTATGGACAGCCACTTCAAGACCTCCATCAACGCCTCCACCCCTGACGACGAGGATGCCTATTCAACGTACACCGAAGCTGACATGAATGCCGTTGGACATACACGCCTACCCCGTGACGTGCCGAAGCGGCGACAAAGCTGCCC
The DNA here is from genome assembly GCF_036898095.1 of Palaemon carinicauda. Taxonomy (NCBI): domain Eukaryota; kingdom Metazoa; phylum Arthropoda; class Malacostraca; order Decapoda; family Palaemonidae; genus Palaemon; species Palaemon carinicauda. Next base: position 66,824,051 of record NC_090736.1, on the reverse strand, counting down.
ACCACCCACCAATCGCTCGCGCCCCAACGAACGACTTCTACAGCCACTTACTACCTCCCATCCACCGCAGTTTTGCTACTACCACTTCAGATTCGGGGCAACCACGAAGAAATGTGCCAAAGATTGTCAGTGGCCAAAAAACGTGTAAGTAGGCCATCGCTTGTGGCGGTGGCCTCCCATGTTTCTAAAGTTTTCTTTTTACAGGATGCAGGAACGGGCGTGCGATTTTTGGTAGACACGGGTGCTTGTCGTTCTCTTTTGCCTAGGAAACTCTTCAAGGCACAACGTAGTCTGTCTACATCTGCCGACGTCCGCTTGGTAGCTGCCAACGGATCTGCGATACCCACCTACGGTTACGAGAGCCTCACATTATCGTTCGGAAACGGTAAATTCAATTGGAAGTTTCTCGTTGCTGACGTCACAATGCCAATCCTCGGTGCGGATTTCCTCTCTCATTTCCACCTTCTGGTCGATGTCGCCCACCGACGATTGGTCAACGCGGACTCGTACTTGTCGACACCTCTTCAACCCGCCCCCTCTAACCTCGCTCTCCACATCAGCGCACCCACGGATGCCTACGCCCACCTCCTCACGTCGTACCCGGAAGTTTTCCGTCCAGAACTTCGCCAAACGCCCATGGTTCCTGCTAAGCACGGTATTTATCATCATATCAAGACGACGGGACCCCCAGTCTTCGCAAAATTCAGACGTCTGGCACCGGAACGATTGGCAGCCGCCAAACAGACGTTCGCCGAAATGGAGAAAATGGGCCTTTGCCAAAAGGCCTCCAGCCCATGGTCGTCACCCTTACACATCGTTCTGAAGAAAGACGGCTCCCTCCGTCCGTGCGGGGATTACAGGCGCCTGAACATGCAAACAGAACCGGATCACTACCCCCTCCCAAACATTGCCGATGTAACCTCCTACCTGCACAAAGCAAAGGTTTTCTCTACGCTTGACCTCCTGAAGGGGTATTATCAGGTGCCTATGAACCCAGAAGACATCCCCAAGACCGCCATCACCACTCCGTTTGGCACATACACCTTCAATTACTCCTGTTTTGGCCTTCGTAATGCTGGGGCAACGTTTCAACGTCTCATGGATGGCATCTTAGGGGACCTCCCTTTCTGTGTATGTTATGTGGACGACATACTTGTGTTCTCCTCAAAAGAGGAACACCTCCGTCACCTGCGCATCGTGCTCGACTGCCTGCAACAAAACGGCCTTGTAGTCCGGTACGACAAGTGTACCTTTGGCGCCAACGAAGTGTCGTTCTTAGGGCACCGTATCACTCCTGAAGGAGTCCATCCCCTCCCTGAGAAGGTAGCAGCCGTTCAGAATTTCCCCACGCCCTCGACCGTCAAAGCTCTGCAGGAATTCTTGGGCATGATCAACTATTATCACCGCTTTCTGCCAGCCATTGCCGCCACTCTTGCTCCCCTCTACGCCTCCCTCAAGGGCAAGCCAAAGAACCTGAAGTGGGGTCCCCTTTAAGAAGCGGCCTTCTGCAATGCAAAGAAGGCCCTATCAACTGCTGCGGCTCTCACTTTTCCTATCCCACACACCCCTCTCCTTCTCTCCACCAATGCCAGCGACGTCACTATTGGTGCAGTACTCGAGCAGGTGGTCAAAGGCTCGCCCCGCCCATTGGCCTTCTTCAGCAGAAAACTGTCCAAGGCAGAATCGGGTTATTCTACCTTCGATCGAGAATTGCTGGCGGTGCACCTGGCTGTCCGTCACTTTCGCCATTTCTTAGAAGGTACGCCTTTCATCATTCGCACAGACCACATGCCTCTGGTGCACGCCTTCACTCGACAGTCTGACGCCTGGTCCGCCCGTCAACGCCGACATCTCTCCGCCGTGGCTGAATACAATTGCACCCTCCAATACGTCCCTGGAAAAATGAATCCCGTTGCCGATGCCCTGTCAAGAAACACGTTGGCTGCCGTTCAACTGGGATTGGATTACAACGCCCTGGCTGAAGCCCAACGACAGGATCCAGAGTATCAAGCTTGTAGGACATCCTGCACGTCCCTCCGTTGGGAGGATTTTCCCCTCGAAAACTCCAACACCACCCTCCTCTGTGACATCAGTACTGGTAGACCGCGACCTTGGATTCCTGCTCCCATGCGCCGACAGGTGTTTGATTTCATCCACGGCCTTTCACATCCCTCGTGCCGTTCTACTGCACAGCTGATGAAGGCAAAGTTCATTTGGCACGGCATTTCTAAGGATGCTAAGGATTGGGTCCGTGCCTGTACTTCTTGCCAAACTTCCAAAGTACATCGACACACGGATTCAGGAGTGGGCACCTTTCCTCAACCTCAGCGTCGTTTCACACACATTCACGTCGACGTTGTAGGCCCCCTACCCACATCATAAGGACATCGTTACCTGTTTACCGTCATCGACCGCTCCACTCGTTGGCCTGAAGCCATTCCCATGGAAACTGCAACGTCCGCCTCATGTACATCTGCCATACTCTCTGGATGGATTTCAAGATTCGGTATCCCTGAGCATATTACTTCTGACAGGGGAGCCACTTTCACCTCTCAATTATGGACGTCATTAGCGAATCTCCTGGGCATCACCCTACATCACACAACGGCCTACAACCCCGCTGCCAATGGAATGGCTGAACGTTTTCATCGCACCCTCAAAGCAGCTTTGATGTCCCGCTGCAAGGATTGCAACTGGTTTACTCAGCTTCCCTGGGTCCTCCTTGGACTAAGGACCACTCCTAAAGACGCCCTCGACGTCTCGGCAGCCGAAATGGTGTATGGCGACCCGTTGGTCGTCCCTGCCGAGTTTTTTCCTTCTACAACCTCCTCCGACGATCTCCAGCGCATACGTCACGTCGTGGGAAAATTTACTCCGTGCCGCCAGACTTACAAGCCCACAGCGAAGCATCACATACCAACGGACTTGCACTCTGCAACGCACGTCTTCCTGCGCAACGACACCAGCAAGCCACCGTTAACGCCCCCTTACACGGGACCTTACCTTGTGATCCGACGCAGTCCGAAAGCATTCCTCCTAAACATTCGGGGCAAAGAAGACTGGGTCTCCATTGATCGTCTAAAACCTGCTTATCTTCTGCCAGATGACCCGCCTACAGTTCGCCTCTCTAGATCAGGGCGCCCTATTTAACATGTACAGTATGTCATTTTTAGGGGGGAGCCATGTACCAACCGTGTTTCACACAATTGTACATAATTCCTTTTGTATATATTATGGTTGTATCTTCGCTCTTCCCTCGCACTAAAACGAACATGAAAATTCAAGTCTGGTTTTTCCTCTGTGATTTTGTCTGTCTTGTGAACTTGTCATGTCCTGTTGCCTTGAGGTTTTGTATATAAGGAGAGTGTTCCACAACAATATAACTCAGTCGTTTCCAATCTGCCTTTGATTTCACAACTCCTCTCTCGGCCCGTCACAATGTCAACAGTGTGTTATTGAGCCAAGTTTATTTTACAAATTGTCTGGGAAGGGAAAGTTTGAGGGCATTTTGGTTACTCACATAGATGACTTCTTGCATGCGGGCATGGGTGTTTTTAGGGAGGAAGTCATGGGGCCATTGGAAGAGAGGTTTCTTGCTGGTAGGTTGTAGGGATGTAATTTTTCTTACGTGGGTTTTAGAATAGTGCAAAGTAAAAAGGGTATTTTGCTTGATCAAAGAAGTTATGTATGCAATGGTTAACTACTTTCAGACTGATTGAAAACATACATTTACCCATTATGAAAACTGAGATAAGCTTCATTAATGCCCTTAGGCCTAACCAAAGAGCTTACCTTGCATAACTTATACGTAGTTTATTATGTTTCAAGTATGATCATAAATGAATGGACTATTGCCACACCACATTACCATTCAATGCTCCCTTACGAAACTCCAATAGGCCTATTCGAAATTATCTCTATCTAACCTATCATACAGTCTCACCAAGCCATTTTAATATCATGTTGAGTTGTAAATAACACACTCTTTCATAACCATACCTATAACCATTTTTTTCTAAATCGCTGCTTTCGAGGAGGTGATTTTTCATGTTTTGAGAGTTCTCCTGTCCTCTGTCTTACTTTCTTTGGTGTGTTCGGTCCAGTTTTATCCATGATCTTAGAGTATTCAGTCAGTCAATTTGTCATATAATAAACAATTGCCTTCAAAAAAACCTTATACATTCTTACATGAGCGCTCCTACACCACACTGTCGGTGACACATCCATAATACTACCACCTGGTAACGGTTATTATTTACAAGTGCATGACATGTTCATTCTTAACATTTACATTATTGGAAAATGTGGTTATTAAACAAAATGTTAGTATGGTAGTTTATCATATGGATTTCATAGTGGTGTAGCACTGAAGGTAAAGTTAGACTAAAATATATATTTATATGCAAATGCTTAAAAGTCTCTACGCTTTCAGAAATTTTGCAAGGGCATCCCAAAGTCCCTATGGTTAAAAAAACATTGATTAAATGTTCCCTACGTTTAGGAACATGTCCCTATGGTTGGCAACACTGAGCAAGAGTCAAGTTTAGAATATGTACAGTATGCAGCAAAACTGTTGATGCTTTTTATTTTTGCATTGGACAAGCGTTATTCTCAAGGTCCCACTTAGTGTTAAAACTTATTTTTCCTTTGTAAACATGTGTATGTATGAGATAACATTTGTCCACTGTTATGTAAAATTTTATCATTAAAAAATATTAGATTGTTGAATAAATCATGATAGAATAACATTTCAGAACAAAAATTAAATACGTTTGCATAGCAAGAATCCCTCTGTCACCGTGATTACGTGAGATTATTCGTGGAACTGTCTGTCTGGATAGAGGGAAAATGAGAAAGAGGGCGTCAAGAGGGAAAATCATTTAAGCTTAGCCCTATAATCTAATGGTAACAATTTATGCATATGGAATATGAATTCAAAGTTATTATTTAATTTTGCTTATGTCTTTTTGTGTATAAAGCAAAATTTAGTTAGGGCCGTGGTTTCGAAACTTGCAATAAATTATTATAAACCATACCTTAGGTTATAGGTCCGTGTCTTCTTCAATCGCACACAAAAATTGGCTTATTGAGAAAGTCTTTTAAAATTTTTTGATGATCAATCTACTCTGAAGAAGTGTTTTAATTCTTTCATTCTACCTTGTTTCGAGTATTGTTCTCCTGTCTGGTCTTCAGCTGCTGATTTTCATCTTGATTTGTTGGACAGGAACTTATGGTCTATTAAATTTCTTATTCCTGATCTAGATATTAATCTCTGGCACCATCGTTCAATTAGTTCGTTATGCATGTTGCATAAGATTTTTCATAATTCTGACCATCCTTTACATTCAGATCTTCCCGGACAGTACCACCCTATGCGTTATAATAGGCATGCAGTTAATTGTAATAGACAAGCCTTCTCCATCATGAGGCTCAATACTACACAGTATTCCAGAAGTTTTATTCCTATTCCAGCTGTGACCAAGTTGTGGAATGATCTTCCTAATTGGGTAGTTGAATCGGTAGAACTTCAAAACTTCAAAGTTGCAGCAAATGTTTTTATGTTGAACAGGTTGACATAAGTCTTTTTATAGTTTATATACAAAATATTTGTTTTGATGTTGTTACAGTTTTTAATCATTTTTATCAATGGTTAATTATTTCTCATATCATTTATTTATTTCCTTATTTCCTTTCCTCAGTGGGCTATTTTTCCCTATTGGAGCCCTTGTGCTTGTTGCTCTTGCATTTCCAACTAGAGTTGTAGCTGTGAAGAATTTTCTTCACTACTCTTCTTCACAGTATTTTATGTAGACATTGTTATTGTTCGTGATGTCATGGCAGGGAAAATGTGAGTGATGATTCTTCCTTAAGCCAGTGTCTCGAGATAAAAAAAATTTTAATCATTATTTTACCTAAAGTGTTTAGGTACTTTAAATTTCTCTCTACTAAAACTCAAGTCTGCTAATTTAGGAGGTATGTTTGCCCACACACGTAAGCCCGACTTGCCAATTACCTTTCAGTTTCATTTTTTATTTTGTATGTCAAATGTTTAGAGTTAGGATTATCTTTGTCCCCTGGAGTTGCAAGATTTCTCCTCGTATTCTAAATAAGCGTATTGCTTAAAACTCACAAACCACAAGTGTTTCAAGCCTGTCCTAAATTAGAGATGGCACCTCAAGATCACTGGCTTATGCATTGAGATGCGCTATTGTTGATGGAAGGAAGCCAGATGCTGCCGTCCTGAACTCAACCTCACAATGTTCCAGGCCACGGTACTAAACGTTACTGCCAGGATCAATTGCCCCCGAGTAAACTTCGTGCTCCCACTCTCCCCCACTAGCCTGTCCCCTCGCCTATTGACGGATCCGGATTCCACAAAGGACGAGGACAAGTAGATACCTTGAGAGGTCATAGATATTAAGGAGAAGCATCCAGTCCCGCAGAAACCTCTGATCAAGGCTGGGGGCGAGTAGGAAGGGGCCATTGACTCCGCTAAACCAGTGCAGTAGGCCTAATGAGGTAAAACTGAAGACTGCCATTCTCTGGACACAGGCGTCCAGGATTAAAAAAAAATCTTGTGAATTAAATTAATGGCCATTCCCCCTTTAGATAAGTTTCTATTTGTCTAAGTTAAGTTTAGGTAACGTTCTGGCAATATAATTTTCGGGCTGCGTGCGTGGAAATTAATGTACTTTTAGTTTATTTCTTGGTAATTACTTGAGGTCACTTACCACATGTTGGGACCTCACCGTACCCTACCGCCTAAGTTATTTACCATAAGATTTTGATTTTATTTATTTCGTTTAAGAATTAATCCTATGTGTTCATACAGTTTATCAATTTCAATGTTTTGTGTTGTAAATTATGGTTAATATTTTATTCATTAGGTTTGCCATTTGAATAAATCATTTTTGAGTTACTCTGATTCTCTTCTTTACTGTAATAGAGAAATTAAAATTGATTACAAACATTTATATCTTTAACCCCATTATTTGAATTCTACCAATCTATAGTATAGTACAGGTTATAGTCCGTGGGCTGAGGGGGCTCACCTTGCACCCCCCCCTTAAAATTGACAAAAGTGCATTTAGGTTGTAGCTTTTGATCCATATTTTCATTTTTTTAATGTTCCCATTGAAAAAATAGGGACGCACTACCACTACTGGGCCACTTTCTATGATGACATCATCGAATTTTGCTGCTGCCAATTTTGGGGTAGGGGAAACTTAATTAGACATAACTCCGGACTGAATGGTCAGAGAAAGATGAATGACATATCAAAATGTTTGCTTTGGGCCTCTCTAACAGATAAAATAGACAATTTGCAATTATGTTTAATAATTAGGTCACCAGAGGTCAAAAGGTCACCAAATTTGGGGTCAAGTGAAAATTTTAGGCACCTCCATAAATGTAACCCCAGGACCAGCCAGACCAATATCTGATGACATTTTCTGCCTTATTTCATCTCTAGAGACCTCAACAAATAGAATGATACCCATTAAGTGTACTTATTGGCCAAATCATGGAAATGAGATGTTATGTAAAAGTCAATTTTCAAATTTGTCGTTTTTTAGCCTCAAAATCGTAAAAACTGATAAAGCTCATAACTCTTCTTACAGAGGGGCTACGGAAATTATTTTGATGTGTTTTCCCAGGTTTTGGGGTCAGAGAATACCAAAAATAGCATTTTCAACAATGTCAACTAATTACATCATGCTGAAATTCAAGATGGCCGCCACTCTGGACGCCGTAATTTTAACTTGACTATGACTCCTCCATGAATGCAGCAAGAGAGATAATGTTCGTGTCCTCACCCAGGTTCTTGAGATTACAGCATCCAATAAAGGCAGTCTCAATAAGTCTGTCAGTAAATTTTGGGAAAGTCACACAAATCAACAACAGAAATGCTTTATTTGAAGGTTACAACAATCATGAATGAAATACAATAAAACTGTACATGAATGTACAATATACTCATATGATGCAAGACTTCATTGGGAAAATTCACACTGTGTTGCTTTGGACTACAGAAAAAAGTCAACCTATGCAAGGTATAAAGTTTGATAGTCTACTTGGGTACCTTTGGGTCCACTTTTGATTAATGGAAAGGCAATTATTGGAAATATCTTGTGATACAAGGGAGGTCCTTGGTCCTTCGACCCTGAAATCTACCATCTTGTTACTTGAAACTTTCTTAATCCAACTCAGACCCACTATCATCACTTTCATAGTCATCATCAAAATTTCCATCGCTTTCATTGTTTTCATCTATGCTTTCATCATCAGACGTCTCATCATCGTCCATCGTCTCAAGTATATCAGCCATGCTTGTAGGAAGTGCAGTTCCCTTGAACCAACAGGGATCTAGATTTCCATCCTTCATTATCCAACCATGATCCACAGCTGGATGAGGGACCTCAGGTTTGGGATAATGGGCACGCTTCCATATAGCAACCTGATAGTTCACCTCCTGATATGCTCATTTAGACACTCTTGGTGGCTGAAGAGATGAAAGATCAACATTCTTCTTTGAATCCAGCGAATGCCCACTGCACTTTAACTCGAGTATTTGGTATCGAAGCTGGTCAACCTCCTTTGTCTTAGTTTTGGCAGAATACATGGTGCAGGTGAAATCCTCAAGAGCAAGGAATATTTCATCGGTTACCTCCCATGACCCCTCTAGGCAAATGAAGACTTCATGGTACTTTGGGCATTTCTGTAAAATTCGCAGCGGTTTTAACTTGACAATTCCTTTAAAGGAACTGGTCATATCGCATCTACTGAATGCATGCAGACCAAGGAAAGCAGACCAAGGGGAGAGGCATAGTAAGTTGGTGTGAACCCTTTCAATAGTTCTGTGACATCTATGAATCGCCTTCTATTCCCATTGCCAGTATCAAAATGGAGTTGCACACCTAAGTTTGGAGCATAATACAGAAGTATGAAGAATATGACACTGTCTGGACTTCGAACCCGAACAGATTTGTATCTTCTATCCCTGGCATAGGTTGAATAGTGAATGACACGTAAATCATTCTCTTCCTGGGTTTAGTCAAGAGATTCAATTTGAAATGCCGTGATCTTCTCATTGTCTGTCCTGAGTTCGTAGGCCTTGCCCTTACAAACTAAGATAAGCTTCTTCTTCTCTACCTTCGGTATATTCTCCTCCGTGCACCAAACCCTCAAGAGTAATTCAATGACCTGAATTTTATTGTCGTCATTACTCAAGATCTCTTTCCAGTTATCTGGTCGCCTTGTGTTTTCTCCAATAACCAAACGTTTTTCTCCTGAGCCATGATTTGATCTCTCCTGGAATTTTATTGAATTGGGCATGTAAGTGTCAGTGCTGAAAATCACGCTGGATTTCCCAGATGTAGAGACGGACAAGATGTTTTGATATATCTGTTTGAATGTTTTTGGCATTTCCTTCATTGAGTGAAACACGGTATTTCCATCTTCTACACTCATGGTATCTTTGTCAGGAGGAATAGCGGAATCATTCGTGTCTTTCACTAAGTGGTGGAATGCCTTGATCTTGTCTGTCTTCAGAAGATACCCATCTGGTGTCTCAAGTGATGATGGCACAGGCATGAGTGGGTATCGTAGAAGTTCTTGGACATACAATTTGTGGTTTTGAGACTTGACCAACAAGTTGAATGTGACATTCCCCTGCTGTTTGTACTCCACTGTTTTGTTACTTGATGTTTTCACAAGTGCTTTCTTGCCAATGACAGCGAAAGTCTTCAGCCTCTGTTTGGGCAATGGAACAAAGAAGTCATCATTCTTCTTCAATCTCTCTGTAATGAATGCGTTCTTTGCTTGATTTTCCTAGCGGCTTTCTCACTCTTCTGGATCCGTGATGAACGGGTATCAAGATGCTTGCTGTCTCTACTGCTTTCGCCCCCCATATTCACCATCTGTAGCATCACCTCTAGGTACCTTGTATACTTGTAGAAGTGCAGTTCCCTTGAACCAACAGGGTTCTAGATTTCCATCCTTCATTATCCAACCATGATCCACAGCTGGATGAGGGACCTTAGGTTTGGGATAATAGGCACGTTTCCATATCGCAACCTGATAGTTCACCTCCTGATATGCTCATTTAAACACTCTTGGTTTATATGCCCAATTCAATAAAATCCCTGGAGAGATCAAATCTTGGCTCAGGAGAAAAACGTTTGATTAGTGGAGAAAACACAAGCCGACCAGATAACTGGAAAGAGATCTTGAGTAATGACGACAATAAAACTCAGCTCATTGAATTACTCTTGAGGGTTTGGTGCACGGAGGAGAATATACCGAAGGTAGAGAAGAAGCTTATCTTAGTTTGTAAGGGCAAGGCCTACGAACTCAGGGCAGACAATGAGAAGATCACTGCATTTCAAATTGAATCTCTTGACTAAACCCAGGAAGAGAATAATTTACGTGTCATTCACTATTCAACCTATGCCAGGGATAAAAGATACAAATCTGTTCGGGTTCGAAGTCCAGACAGTGTCATATTCTTCATACTTCTGTATTATGCTCCAAACTTAGGTGTGCAACTCCTTTTTGATACTGGCAATGGGAATAGAAGGCGATTCATAGATGTCACAGAACTATTGAAAGGGTTCACACCAACTTACTATGCCTCTCCCCTTGGTCTGCTTTCCTTGGTCTGCATGCATTCAGTAGATGTGATATGACCAGTTCCTTTAAAGGAATTGTCAAGTTAAAACCACTGCGAATTTTACAGAAATGTCCAAAGTACCAAGAAGTCTTCAGTTGCCTAGAGGAGTCATGGGAGGTAACCGATGAAATATTCCTTGCTCTTGAGGATTTCACCTGCACCATGTATTCTGCCAAAAATAAGACAAAGGAAGTTGACCAGCTTCGATACCAAATACTCGAGTTAAAGTGCAGTGGACAGTCGCTGGATTCAAAGAAGAATGTTGATCTTTCATCTCTTCAGCCACCAAGAGTGTCTAAATGAGCATATCAGGAGATGAACTATCAGGTTGCTATATGGAAGCGTGCCCATTATCCCAAACCTGAGGTCCCTCATCCAGCTGTGGATCATGGTTGGATAATGAAGGATGGAAATCTAGATCCCTGTTGGTTCAAGGGAACTGCACTTCCTACAAGCATGGCTGATATACTTGAGACGATGGACGATGATGAGACGTCTGATGATGAAAGCATAGATGAAAACAATGAAAGCGATGGAAATTTTGATGATGACTATGAAAGTGATGATAGTGGGTCTGAGTTGGATTAAGAAAGTTTCAAGTAACAAGATGGTAGATTTCAGGGTCGAAGGACCAAGGACCTCCCTTGTATCACAAGATATTTCCAATAATTGCCTTTCCATTAATCAAAAGTGGACCCAAAGGTACCCAAGTAGACTATCAAACTTTATACCTTGCATAGGTTGACTTTTTTCTGTAGTCCAAAGCAACACAGTGTGAATTTTCCCAATGAAGTCTTGCATCATATGAGCATATTGTACATTCATGTACAGTTTTATTGTATTTCATTCATGATTGTTGTAACCTTCAAATAAAGCATTTCTGTTGTTGATTTGTGTGACTTTCCCAAAATTTACTGACAGACTTATTGAGACTGCCTTTATTGGATGCTGTAATCTCAAGAACCTGGGTGAGGACACGAATATTATCTCTCTTGCTGCATTCATGGAGGAGTTATAGTCAAGTTAAAATTACGGCGTCCAGAGTGGCGGCCATCTTGAATTTCAGCATGATGTAATTAGTTGACATTGTTGAGAATGCTATTTTTGGTATTCTCTGACCCCAATACCTGGGAAAACACATCAAAATAATTTCCGTAGCCCCTCTGTAAGAAGAGTTATGAGCTTTATCAGTTTTTACGATTTTGAGGCTAAAAAACGACAAATTTGAAAATTGACTTTTTTACATAACATCTCATTTCCATGATTTGGCCAATAAGTACACTTAATGGGTATCATTCTATTTGTTGAGGTCTCTAGAGATGAAATAAGGCAGAAAATGTCATCAGATATTGGTCTGGCTGGTCCTGGGGTTACATTTATGGAGGTGCCTAAAATTTTCACTTGACCCCAAATTTGGTGACCTTTTGACCTCTGGTGACCTAATTATTAAACATAATTGCAAATTGTCTATTTTATCTGTTAGAGAGGCCCAAAGCAAACATTTTGATATGTCATTCATCTTTCTCTGACCATTCAGTCCGGAGTTATGTCTAATTAAGTTTCCCCTACCCCAAAATTGGCAGCAGCAAAATTCGATGATGTCATCAAAGAAAGTGGCCCAGTAGTGGTAGTGCGTCCCTATTTTTTCAATGGGAACATTAAAAAAATGAAAATATGGATCAAAAGCTACAACCTAAATGCACTTTTGTCAATTTTAAGGGGGGGGGGGGTGCAAGGTGAGCCCCCTCAGCCCACGGACTATTAGAAGCACCCGTGATGTTGAGAGTAACCCACTATAGGTAGCCTATAGGTAAGTTGGTATAAGCAAGTGTACGCTTTTTTAACTCATTGCTTTGAAGGTGAAGATCCCCATTTAACTTTACTTAAATACATCCTTTTCCTCCCCTGCTGATCTTTGCGTAATTGACGTAAGGAGACTTTCCCGGAACAACAGGTTCCCACTCATCAGTTAAATAACAAAAACACATTTCTCCTCAGTAGCTAAGCTAGTAATAATAACATCGCGAAACTCATGATGCGTCCGTCGTACTTTGTCATTATTTCCCTAGCACTTCCTGGTTTAAGAAAAAAAAAAAAAAAAGAATGAGAATAAAAATAACAAAAACGAATTACTTCCCGCCTCTTGGTCACAAAATGTTGCACATTGCATTGTAAGTGTATCAGTATAAAATCAATATAAAAATGAAAAATAACAGAAAAGCTGGATATGTTTGCTATGAGTTTTGAACACGATTGTGGGTTACCATTGACTTACACGATGATTAAAACTTAGAAGCTCTTTAGAAAACGCGTCTACCTTTTATATAAACACTCCTACACTTCATGGAATCTAGGTTGTTGTGAATATTCTTTTTTTTTCTTTATAAATTGTTGAAATACCAGAAATTTAATAACCATGCTCGGAAAACTCCACTTTAATTAAGGATACTAACCTGATTTACTGCCATATTTTGGAGGTGCCAAGTAGGAAGCACGCTAGGATTCGGTAACCATTTTGTTTGTGCAGAATTCATGATGAGCTACATCTTCCTATTATTATATTCTTGGGTAAAGTACTGTATGTCGCTTTGAAGTAACGAAAACAATCTTGCATTTAACGATTTTATCCGATCAACGAAGTCATGTTGACATAAACATTGCTTTATTTATCCACGGATGGCTGCAGAATTTTAATATATATCACGTAAATATTTAGGCTACATCTACTACAGCCAAACACTGCACACATTGTCTTAATTCAAGAAATAACGAGGAATAAATAACGGAGAATTGGGTAACAAGACGGACCAGGCCAAATTCTTGGGATTTTCAACTTAGTCAATGTTTATTCACACGACTCGGCGGGGACTACAGCTGACATCTGATCGCTGATGCATTGTGGGTAAAACAACTGCCCGTTGCGAGTGATTCTTTCTTTTCGCGGTCCTTTGCGTAGCCTTTCATAACGTTGAGTTAAACCTTTCGTCTTTGTTAATAACTCTAGGATTCTCTTTGCCTCCAGCTGTTTACAAATCCGCCAATCATGAAGTAACGTTTACGACATAATTTTTAAACTCACAAAATAATATCTAATAATTGAGTTATAATCTATATTTTTACATAGAAATGGTTTCCATTGACGTAATTTTAAAGGTTATTTTAATATGACTAGTTCTACTTGGTAAAGACTATTTCTATGATACGTTTCTTGATTGTTCTCTAGTATCTTGTAATTAGTTATTAGTTACATGAATCAGTGCCGATATAATTAAGTCGAAATCGTCTCGTGGCTTATCTGTTAACTACCATGTGTATCATTTTATTATATGTTATTGATATTCTTTTGATATTTGTAATTTAAAGCGCAATCTTTGCTTTTTAATTTCATAGTTCTTTGTTGGATCTCTTGAGCGCGTAGCATTCCGTTCCTTTAATTTCTTATAATAATAATAATAATAATAATAATAATAATAATAATAATAATAATAATAATAATAATAATAATAATAATAATAGTAACAGGATAGAGAATAGATCGTGGAATTTAAAATGCTATTCATATCCTAAAGAGATAAACGGTGAAAAGAATTTCTTGTGAATAATAATAACAATAACAACAACAACAACAATAATAATAATAATGATAATAATAATAATAATAATAATAATAATAATAATAATAATAATAATAATAATAATAATAATAATAATAATAATAATAATAGTGACAGGATAGAGAATAGATTGTGGAATTTAAAATGCTATTCATATCCTAAAGAGATAAACGGTGAAAAGAATTTCTTGTGATTGATGAGATTAACTATAGAGATCACGAAGTTCTGGTAAAGGTTTGAATTGCCTTATGAGTATAATGCAAAGGCAGGAATTGTTGGCCTACTTCGGGTATAGACTGCTCATCTTTGACATTTCTCAGAACATCTTGGTCTTAGAGTGAAGACAAGCCGTTTCTATTTCAAAATATTAATTTCATTATTGTGGTAGAATTATTAGGAAGAGAACAAACTTCTCCCTACTTCGGAATGTAAAAAAAATCATTGAACTAATTAAAGCTTCCAACTCCGTGATGCCAGACCTTTCCAAACACTACTTCTAAACCAAGTTGACCATCTATCTATAATGGATCTTAACAAGATGTTTTTGGGGCAAAATTTTTTCATGTTCTTTTGTTTCCTTCGTCTTTTCGTGGAATTTTTTGAAGTGTAGTATAGTGGTATGAAGTACAGTCAAATTTAATAGTCCGATGGCACGCGAGGAAGAATTTAAAGTGGTCAGGCTTGCTGATATAGGAGAATGTCCGAGGACTTTTGAATTTGGCTGTGCATCTCTTGTGCTTTGATTGCTTGAATATTAGTTAATCGATTACCTGTCATTTGGAATATTTAACATTAGGTATTTGATTCTCAGTTTTCAATAGTACAGCATTACTAATCCATTTGCATTGCAATATATAAAAATCTAAAACAGATATCCTTGATTTTAGGGTGTTTTTAAAGAAGGTATTCCACAGTATACCTCACACTATTACGGGTTTAAAGTGGCTGGTTGGGTATTGGAACACTCAAAAAGAGGAAAAGAGCATTTGTCCAATAAATTGGCCAAGTATCTGATCTTCATGATATCTATTAAAAGAAACAACGCAATTTACAAGTTCTTTGTTCTTTTATTCAAAAGAATTAAATAAGCTAACATAGTTTATGATAAAAGTAACAAACACTTTCAGGCACATGATAGCAGATGTCACAAGTGTACAACCACTTAATTCCAACAATTATCTATGAGAAATGATATTAATTTTCATAGGTGTTAAGATCATCCATCTAAAAATAATCAGAGTGAGAGTTTAACTTCCCTTGTCCGTGATGCTTCTCAGAAGAAACTATTCTGGAAAATTAATAAGATAAAATTAGGGTATGTAAATGGCACAAACTTGTGTGATAAGGTTACTATAATCAAATGACAAAGGACTTATGTGACAAAGTCATAATATCCAAATGACAGCACATATGTGATAAGTTACTATATACAAATGACACATGACTCGTGAGACAAGTTAAGATATGCAAATGACACAGCACTCGAGTGATAAAGTTACTGTAAGCAAATGACACACAACTTATATAACAAATTCAATATATGCAAATGACACAAGGATTATGTAACAAAATCAGAACATATTAATAACAAATACCTGGATATCAAAGAACAACGCATTCTGGCTACTTCCTCTCGGCAAACCTTCAGGTGACGCGTTGTAGCCGAAAACAGTCCTGAAGTTATTTTGGCAAGCGCCGGTCTGGTTGAGGAAGAGGCAGGAAAAAGAAAATAATTTTTATTTGATGTCATTATAATGATTATCATTGGGTATCATGAATACAAGATTATGATGCTGATAAAGATATTAGAATACATTAAAGGACTCGTATAATAAATCTTATCTATCTAGAGATACACTCAGACACTATTT